>NC_134490.1:87825080-88137580 GCF_040206685.1 Ascaphus truei
CACAGCACTTCCTTTATTGTGGAGGGTTTTTGTCACTTTTTTTACCCACCATAACCTTAATAAGTGTGGTGAATACCTACTCTTAATCTCAAACCAGCAGAGCCAGCAACCAACCTCACACTGATAATACCCATCAAGGTTCAAACATGTCTGTGAGTGGGTTTACTGGCTTTGCATCTTACCCCAGCCTTTGCTTAAAAGCTGTGTTTAAAGCAGCATGCATTGGCTTAAGGGCTGCTCTGTAATAGGAGCTTGAGATAAAATGTAGCACTGTGTGCTCATTTGCATGTCATTTCCCAGAATCCCTTGCTGCAGTGGAAGTGCTGTGTGCTGGGTGATAATGGTGAAAGACAGGGTTGCAGACCTGTCTAAGACAGGGTTGCAGACCTGTCTAAGACATGTAAATGAACATACAGGAATATTTACAGTTGCTATATATATATATATATATATATATATATATATATAATCAAAAAATAAATAGATGATACCGTTCTGTGGCTAACGAAATGCTTTTATTTGTGCGAGCTTTCGAGATACACTGATCTCTTCTTCCGGCGAAGAAGAGATCAGTGTATCTCGAAAGCTCGCACAAATAAAAGCATTTCGTTAGCCACAGAACGGTATCATCTATTTATTTTTTGATTATTGAAGCTCGGCTAACACGGTACTGATACCACTACATATATATATATATATATATATATATATATATATATATATATATGAAAGAAAAGAGAAAAAAAACAGGCGCACACCTAGTGCATTAAAGTATAACAATGATTTTATGGAACATTAAAAACAGACAAATGCCCACTCACAAGTATAACGGTTTTAAAATGCAGTTATGAGATAGGCCCTCATATGCCAGTGGTAGCGTTCGAGCCAGCAATGGTGTCCTCTCGTGCGCGGTCTCCTTCTACCGGAAGTGACGTTCACCCGGTTTGGTGTCCCGCAAAACGGAAGTCCCTCCAGGAAACCGAGCCCTCGCTTGCCTGCTACTAGCTGCTGCACCACCAAGGGAGCCAGAGATGTATCCACTGTTCTGTTTCGCTGAGCCTCTCACAATCTGCGTTCCTCTCAATCCGCAATAGTGCTCTCAGTGGGAATAGTGCCTCCTTTGCTTTAGCCACGCCCTACGCGTTTCGTCATCTATGATGACTTCTTCAGGGGATACCCATTGGTTGTATCCCCACAGTTTTTTCTGAGGATTCTTCTGTCCTTGTACAACAACTACCTTTGCTCCACCTCTGACTCCAATTGTAATCTATCACTGATGGATCATCAACAGGTATTATATGATACCCTAAAACCTGGTTTGAATAATTCGTGTAGCAAATTGTTTGCTTACCATAGATAAAAGGGGTTAATTGGGTGGGTAGTTTCAGTGTTTTCAGTGTCATCAATACTCTCCAATTCTTGAGATTTTTTAATTAAATTTTGGTTCATATTGCTAATCATGTTTTGTTAAAAATATTAGCAATAGATAATGGTTGATTTATTCTAGATAGTAAATAACTTGCTATTTTAATTTTCAAACATACATTTGTTTAGTATCACATGTTGTTCTAATAAATCAATTAATTTTCTCTAATTATTGTTCAAATAGGTACATCCATTATAACATAATTATATTACATTTATATCTTCTTTCGATACCATATGAGTTCTAAAATTCTCCAGAAATACAGTGCGGTCCTCATAACTTGTCCTTTGTGTAGCACTAGTCATTGAATCATTGGACTAGTTCAAAGTGTGTCATTAATGTTTTAATTGTTTTATTATTTTTAATTATATATGCAAATGAACCTTTGCTATAAATACTGTGGGGATACAACCAATGGGTACCCCCTGAAGAAGTCATCATAGATGACGAAACGCGTAGGGCGTGGCTAAAGCAGAGGAGGCACTATTCCCACTGAGAGCACTATTGCGGATTGAGAGGAACGCAGATTGTGAGAGGCTCAGCGAAACAGAACAGTGGATACATCTCTGGCTCCCTTGGTGGTGCAGCAGCTAGTAGCAGGCAAGCGAGGGCTCGGTTTCCTGGAGGGACTTCCGTTTTGCGGGACACCAGACCGGGTGAACGTCACTTCCGGTAGAAGGAGACCGCGCACGAGAGGACACCATTGCTGGCTCGAACGCTACCACTGGCATATGAGGGCCTATCTCATAACTGCATTTTAAAACCGTTATACTTGTGAGTGGGCATTTGTCTGTTTTTAATGTTCCATAAAATCATTGTTATACTTTAATGCACTAGGTGTGCGCCTGTTTTTTTCTCTTTTCTTTCATAGGTATCCTTAGGGAGTTGTGATCCCTTGCAAATGGGCTGCCTATACCTGGATGCATTCATCTGGAACAGGACTCTGTGACTTTTAAGGTTATAAAGATTTTGTTTTTTTTTTTTTTTTTTTTTTTTTTTGTTTTTTACCATTTTGGTACTATTATATATTTTTTCCTATATATATATATATTTTTCTATTAATATCTTTGTCATGTATATTTTGTATTAAAATCATTATTGTTATTATATGTTTAATCTTAAAGCTACATAGGGTCTTTTTTATATGTTCCTACCTTAGCCACCCTGTGTATTAACACAGTTGGCTACATACTCACAGTTAGGCAGGTTATTCCATTAGGCGCTCCTTTATTATTTCTGTTTTGTTTTGTCATATATATATATAATAAAAAATGAATGGACAATACCGTTCTGTGGCTAACAAAATGCTTTTATGTGTGCGAGCTTTCGAGATACACTGATCTCTTCTTCCGGCGATGTTACAATGAATAAAGCAAGCAAGGTTTAACTTAAAAACAGTGCATCTAGGAATGTTAGGTATTCACAGGATGCGGCAATGCAGAGCACAGCGGAACAATAGGACTCCACAGGATAGCAGCGGTGTAGTAAAAAGATTCTTTATTGATACATCATGGTGCAGACAGGAATGGGGACAAAAATCTCCTTGTCTTACGCGTTTCATACCTGTGCGGCGCTTCATCAGAGAGTTGAGATAGGTGTGCTGTGTTCCTCCTCTTATTGAGAATGCTGAGTGCCGGAAATTGCACTCAGCCGCCCTAACCGGAAACCGGAAGTGACGCGACTTCACCCGAACATCGGAAGTGACGTAACGCAATGTATGCGGTTCAATGTTTGTTTACAAACCACCCATGTTGTCATGGTGATTATTACGTCATCTCCTGTTATGGAACGGGAGGGGAGGGGGGAGAGAGGAATAGTCTTCAGAACACGACATTTAGAAAAAGATACAGAACGAAAAGAATTGTTAAACACCTCATCACGTGAGAAAAAATCTAAATATATTAATTTCTCTGATCAAACCTCAGAGACTCCACTCTTTATTACTACTTATAGTAATCAGGCAAATCATATTAAAAAGATTATAGGAAGGGAGGCGTGCACGACAAGGAGGTGAATGGCAGCTTAGAGTGTGAGCTCCATCCCCTCCGGCGTTTCAAATCGATCTAACTCCAGCAAAAACACAGCAACTGCATAATCCAGAATCTGCAGAACGTGTCTAAATATACACACATGGCATCAACTAAGACTTTAAGAAAAAAAACACAGCCGGTGTCTACTTATTTTAAGAGTAAAGAGGCTGCCAGGGCTGACATACCTGAGTCTCCAGTGCAGACAGCATCAGCAGACCCAGAATTGGACCCCTCACCTGAAGAACCAGACGATATGGATGTAATGAGACGTAACGACATGAAGGAGTTTTGCAGCAATATGCAACAATTCTTTAAGTCTGAACTTTGGGCACTTCGGAAGGATATGGATGCAATAGGGGAGCGTACAGCCGCTTTGGAATCCAGGGCAGATGAGACAGCTACATCCACAGCACAAACACAGACTCAAATATCCGCCTTAAAGGCACAGGTCACTTCCCTAGAGGATAAAATTGAGGACGCAGAGAACCGCGACCGGCGCTGTAACATACGGCTGAGAGGGGTCCCAGAAGCTATAACTGACCCAGAGGAATTCACCTCGAGGTGGCTGGAACATATATTCCCAGACATGGTTGCCAGAGACCTGGTTCTGGACAGATGCCACCGGGCACTGAGGGGAAGACCTCAGCAAGGAGACCCCCCGAGGGATGTGGTAATTAGATTCCACTGTTACCGCACCAAAAAAGAAACATGCCGGATAGCAAGGGAACTGAAGGTAGTGGAGTTTGAGAAAATACAATTCCAAGTGTATCAGGATCTGTCACCTGCCACGCTAGCAAAAAGGAGAGCATTAGCCCCTGTTACCAGAACACTGCGTGACCAAGAGGTAAGGTACCGCTGGCTATTCCCGTGTGCCCTAATGGTCTTTAAGAACGGGGTGGCACATACCCTCAAAAATCTGGAGGACACAGAGGGATTCCCCACAGAGAACACAGATTCAACACAGAGTCTCCCTCGCCATGCGGCGGCTAAAGATGGCGCCCCCGCGCAGCCATGAGCTAACCCACGACTGATGCACTGAGCCCTGCATGAAAGACCCTCGACTAGCCACAACCACCGGAATCTACTATTTGGACCTACCCCAACACTGCCCCTCATGCCCTCGGGACTGCTTGGGACCCCTTCCGCAGCCCTCACCAGTCCCTAGAGAGGGGAATCAGCGCCCTACAACGCAGCAGGTCCTACTCACGTTTTTTGGCCGGCAGCCGTCTTCCCTTGCTCCTTCCCTTGCTCCTTCCCCGAGGCGCGCGGGAACTTCACTGATCTTCGCGGGCTTGTCCAGTGACGTCATCACCCTGCGCCGTCTTCCCGCGAGAGCTGGAACCCTGGCGCCTGCGCAGTAGAGGGAGGTAGTGGAGGCACCTTCTGCCCTCACCAAGATGGCCGCCGAGGAGTGCTGCCATGCGCGGGACCTCCGGCGCCTGCGCAGAAGAGGGAGGAAGCGAGGGAGCTTACTGCCCTTACCAAGATGGCTGCCAAGGAGCGCTGCTACGCGCGGGATCCCGGCGCCTGCGCAGAAGAGGGAAGAAGCAGAGGCGCTTGCTGCCCTCACCAAGATGGCCGCCGAGGAGCACTGCCACACAGAACGAGGAGGCTGGCGGGGGCACAGACACGGAGAAGCTCTAGACACGCTACAAGGGAGTGTGCATAGCAGCCTCCGCTCGTGCCCATGCCCCAGAACTGTGGTCTCCCATATACATAAATACACACAATAAAAAGGATCTAAGGGAAAGGGAGGGGGGGTGGGTGGGAGGAGGAGGAGAGGGGGGGTAGGGGGGTGGGAGGAGGAGGAGGAGAAGGGGGGGAGGAGGAGAGGGGGGGGGAGGAGGAGAGGGGGGGGAGGAGGAGAGGGGGGAGGAGGAGAGGGGGGGGGGAGGAGAGGGGGGGGGAGGAGGAGAGGGGGGGAGGAGAAGGGGAGGGGGATGAAGAGAGGGGGATGGGGGAGGAAGGAGGAGTGGGGATGCATATGTACACACTCAATAAAAAGGATCTAAGGGAAAGAGGGGGGGTGAGGGGGGTGGGGGAGGAAGGAGGAGAGGGGGGGTGGAGGGGGAAGAGGAGAGGGGATGGAGGAGGAGGAGAAGATGGGGGGGGTGGGTTAACATTCTCCAAGGAGCTAAGTAGATGGGCTCCAAATGGGTGACGTGGTTCAGGGAGGGAGACAGAAGGTTAGACACAGGGCAAAGTTTTTCGTTATGTTTGGGAGGTGTTTATTGATATGCAGTTTCTGTTCCAGTTTCCATCGTTGAAGAGTTTAACGGAGTTACATATAGTAGCTGATTATGAAAAACACGCCGGCGGGATCCCCCATATTGGCGTGCATGCGTTTCCACTTACGATCCCTGAGAAAGAGGGATCGCACACATGTCCCAGGGAGGTCGGGTCCCAGCAAGACGGAGAGATCCCTCTATAAGACTGGACCAGGAAACCAACCCCATGGGCGCAAGAGACACACTCGGGGCTCCCGAGGTGGATTCTTGTTTTTTTATTATTTGATGTCACTGCCATGTTGATGTTATATATGCATGTTATTTTTTGTTTCCTCCTTACTGTTTTACCTACATGTGGTCCCCCATCCCCCGCCTTCCCACCCTCCCTTCCCTCCCTCTCCTCCCATCCCCCCTCCCCCCCCTCTCCTCCCCCCTCCCCCTCCCACCTCTCCCCCTCCCACCTCTCCCTCCCTACCCCTCTCAGGGGAACATCAGCCACACCGTCAAAACACACAACAGATGGTACAGATGCGTCTCAGCACTACGGACCGGGCATGCTCCAAGGATGGAATCTTGGGTGAGTCCAAAGATTTCACGAAGCTATCCCACACACACATTAATAAATGGCGTTGATACTTATTTCCCATAACGTACAGGGCTTTAACAACCCAACCAAACGGAAGTTGGCCTTTACAGACTATAAAAGGAAACACGCTGAAATCCTTTTTCTACAGGAGACACACTTTAGTAAATCAAGTGCCACTAAATATCTTGACAAAGATTTCACCCAGGTTTTCACATCATCCGCAGCAGTCAAAAAACGGGGTGTAGCTATATTATTCCGGAACAGCATTCCGTTCGAGGTGCAGTTAAGTAAACGTGATACGGATGGTAGATACATTATTGTTGTAGGTACAATTAGGGGGCAGAGAATCACGTTGGCTTGCTTATACAGTACGCTCCCAGCAAGAAGAGCACGATCTTTTTCGATAAGTTTTTCAGAACCCTGAACTCAGTGGCCCAAGGGAGCGTCGTGCTCGCGGGTGACTTTAACATAGTCATGCAACCGCACCTGGATAGGTCAGGGGTTGTAGGTCAGTACAACAAGGGAGCGGGTGTATCTTTGCGCCGGGGCCTCAAGACCAACCAGTTATCAGATATATGGAGGGAATTACATCCGGCAGCCAGGGATTACACTTTCTTCTCTCACCCCCATGGCTCGTACAGCAGAATTGATTACTTTTTTGTGTCCTGTCAACTGGTTCCTAAGGTTACCCGAGCAGGGATCCATGATATTTCATGGTCAGACCATGTGCCAATAGAGCTAAGGTGCAATAATATCCGAACTGATAGACCTGGGACGAACTGGAAACTTAATGAATCAATCTTAAAAATACCCGAAATATGTGATGTTATTGGCAACGAGATTGACCAATTCTTCAATATCAATACGGGCTCTGTTGACTCACAGCTTGTCCTATGGGAAGCCCATAAAGCAACGTTACGCGGCACGTTAATAAATATCACAGCCAGACGAAAGAGAGAAAGAGAGTCCAAAATTATTAATCTCCAAAACAAATTACAGACTTTCTCCTCTAACCATAAAAAGAATTTAGACCCCAAAACCTTACAGGAGGTAAAAGATGTCAAAATTGAACTTAACATGCTACTATCTTCCAGAGCTGACAATTCACTGAGTTGGTCAAAGAGAAAATTTTACGAGAAAGCGAACAGGCCGAATACAATGCTGGTCCGCATGCTAAAGGACAGGCAAGCTAAGTATAACATCCAAGCTATACGCTTAAAATCTGGTACCCCCACGTCTAATCCTCAGAAAATTGTAAACGAATTCGGCTCCTTCTATGAAACACTGTATAACGGTGAAAAAGTGGCACATAACTCTACAACGAGCGGTGCCCTAAGAGATTTCTTAGCCAGCTCGGAACTAGGGAGATTGACGGACACTGATAGAGCAGCTTTAAATGCTGACTTCACTATGGAAGAACTATCTCAGGCCATTAAAGAACTGAAGCCATCAAAGGCCCCTGGGCCTGATGGATTCTCAGGGCTTTACTATAAGAAATTTATAAAGCTGCTCGCCCCAAGGTTGCTCCACATGTTTAACGCTATTTTAGCGGGAGCCCCCATCCCCAAGGAGATGTTAAAGGCGTCAATATCACTAATTCATAAAACTGGGAAAGACCCGCTAGACTGCAAAAGTTACCGGCCTATATCATTAATTAACACTGATGTTAAATTATACGCTAAATTATTGCCGATAGACTTAGTATCATCCTACCCAGACTTATACACCCAGATCAAGTCGGATTTATCAAGGGCCGGCAAGCAGCGGATAATACACGACGATTTATTGATCTGTTGGATTTGGCAAATAGTAAGGCAACTCAAAGCATGTTGTTAAGTCTGGATGCAGAAAAAGCTTTCGATAGGATAGACTGGCCATATTTAAAAGAGACGCTTGCGACATTTGGCTTTGGAGATCGGGTGAGTGAGGCGATTCTATCGCTGTACTCTAACCCCACCGCCAGGGTCATACACCAAGGCTACCCCTCTCTGCCATTCCAAATAAAGAGTGGCACGAGACAGGGCTGCCCATTATCCCCGCTTTTATTTGCCCTATGTATCGAACCACTGGCGGCACAAATGAGAGGAAACCCAGACATCTCAGGGTTAAACGCATACTCCCAGACCCATAAAGCGGCCCTGTATGCGGATGACATCCTCTTGATTATCACAAAACCCCTTACGTCCCTACCAAACCTCTTCGACCTACTAGATCGATTCTCTAAGGTCTCCGGCTTCAAAATCAATCAATCCAAATCGGAAGCCCTCAACATCAACCTCCCTAGACACATGGAGAAATTACTAAAATTGAATTTCAAATTTAACTGGCAACAAAACCACATAAAATACCTGGGTGTCCACATCACCAAAACTGTAAAAGACGTGTACAATGCAAATTACCCCAACCTGATTCGGACCTTAAAATCTGATTTACGGAAGTGGACATCCAAAAGGATATCCTGGATTGGACGTATCCATAGTGTCAAAATGAACCTACTCCCCCGTATATTATACCTCTTCCAAACTCTTCCAGTGCCACTCAGTTGGAGGGACTTGCACTCACTTCAATCTGAAATCTCCAAATTTATCTGGGGAGGTAAAAAACCGAGAGTAAGTAAATTAAATATCAAAAGATCTGTGGTGGCGGGCGGCCTGGCAGTACCCTGCCTGGTATCATACTACAAGGCGGCACAATTATGTCAGATTGTACAATGGCAATTTAACCCAAAGTTAAAGAGATGGGTGGAAATAGAAAATGCTGCGTGTGCACCTCTGGAATTGAGCAGCTTAATTTGGTTACCTAAAACGGCGCGAAAATTTACCGCCATGCCGCTCTCCTCGGTGACCAACTCAGTGTCAATCTGGGAGTCTACGAAATTTCGGCATTCCCTCACGACAAAAAATTCCATGGCAACACCCATCTGGAATAACCCTGATTTCGCTCCAGGTCTATCAGTCAGTAATATCTCAATCTGGAGACAGAGGGGCTACAATCGAATTAGAGATCTGGAGGGTTATGACAGAAAAATCAAAACATTCGACCATATCAGGGAAGAAAAAGAGATCCCTCACTCAGAATTCTTTAGATACCTCCAGATCAGGGCATTTTATAACAAATTTGCCCCATACCCCCTACTAACATCTTTCGAAAAGCTCTGTCTGGCTGAGACCGACACGAAGGGACTTACATCTCAGCTATACGGAGAAGTGATCAGTTCTGGTGAACATGAGCAGCAGATACCCTCATTCCGATCTCAATGGGAAACAGATCTGGGAGAAAACTTAGAAGATGAAGAATGGAGCGCCATATATATAGCCACAGCGAAGAGCTCCATATGCACCACGCTCAAGGAGAATGCATATAAAGTCCTAATGCGATGGTACCTCACCCCACTGAAATTATCAAGGTTTGTGCCGGGTTCCTCTCCCCTGTGCCCCCGCCAGTGCGGAGGAACAGCCGACCTGTTACATATGCTGTGGTCTTGCCCACGGATCTCTCCACTGTGGGAGGCGTTTAGACATTGGATACAGAGACTGTTTGATCTCACCATTCCCCCAGACCCGTGGTTGTTCCTCCTGAACAGGCCATTGACGGGCCTTTCCAAAGCAAATAACAAACTAATTGCCCATTTTGCAATTACAACGCGGTGCGAGATCGCAGCATTATGGAAACAATCTGATATCCCAACCATCCCAAAGATTCGGAATCGAATTTGGTTCATTTGCCAGATGGAAAAATTAACGAGTTTAGTTAACGATACTGGTGACAATTTTCTAAAAGTCTGGACGCCTTGGCTGGCACAGACAGATATCCCGGGGATTGAGAGGTCCTCAATATGGCTCTGATAACAGTAGATGCGTTCTCCTTGGGAGGGACATACAGGAGGTATTCTATACACCCAAGACCCCTTATAGCAGCATTATAATATAAGTAATGTGAGAGACGACTCAGCTTGCAAGCATCTGTGATGCTTGGCACGGGACCACGTGTCGCATCTACTGCTAACGCACTCCCCCTACCTCACCCCTAACCTACCCCTCCCCACCCCGCCTCGACCTCCCTTTTCCTTATATTTTTTTATTTTTTATTTTTGTGAGTATGTATTGTCTCCCCTTTTAAGTTGAGTTATAAGTGTCTGTTTGTCCATTTAAGTAGAGTCGGCTTGGACTATATGGTCCACACCAAAATACCCGGAAGACCGGGTCCCGAAGCACAGCAGGACCTCGTTGTTACTTACACAGTTGTTAAAATATTGTTTGCATACAAGACAAAAGTATTCTGTAATGTATTTTATGCTGTTTTGATTCAATAAAATTTAAGTTATAAAAAAAAAAAAAAAAAAAAAAAAAAGATTATAGAAAAATATTGGAGGATATCACAGTTAGATAAAGATCTGGCTACTGTTGTGTCAAATACCCCGAAATTTGTGTACAAAAAAGCCAAAACTATTGGTTACCATCTATCACCAAGTTTATTTGTATCTGAAAAAAAAAATAAGAACTTTCCCAAAGGATTCCATAAATGTGGGAATTGTACGTATTGCAAATATGCTATTCCTCTGTCAGAAGTTATTAGTAAACACACAGGTCAAAAATACAAAATTAATAATTTTATGACGTGTAAAACTAATTATGTAGTGTACAGGTGGAACTGTGCATGTGGCAGTATATACATTGGAAGGACGATTCGTCCACTGAAAATTAGAATTTCTGAACATTTACGTTCAATAAAAAAGAATGACTTAAATTTACCTGTATCAAAACATTTTCATGATTGCCTTCATGGCTCAATCGATACATTTACATTTAATGCCCTGGAACATATCCCTAAACATACTAGGGGAGGAAACAGAGAAGGTAATCTCAACCAAAGAGAAATGTTTTGGATTTATACCCTCGGGTCATTATCACCCGGGGGTATAAATACTGATTGGGAGCTCAAACATTTCTTATGATAATGTATAAACTGTAAATAATAGTTATGATGTATACACACTTATAGATTTATATATCTTTTCATATGGTCATTAATCTAACATTGCAAATCCAGACTCTCTTTTCATGTGTGGTTTCATATGTTCTGTTGTCCTATATTTAGTGTTTTTTCAACAATTTATGTGCTATACATATTATGTGTATGATATGAATTTTTGTGTCATTGTACTTGGGTTTTGTCTGTTTAAGTATGTACGTATTCCATGGCGTTTAAGAACAAACATATTTACATACATTATATGCCTCTCTATATGTCCTCTGATGAACTGTTTTATACTAATATCTGTTTTTATCATACCTCGCGTTTTTTAGTGTAATTAGCTGTTTAGCGAGGTATCTGTGCTGTGTTCCCTTCTGAAGACTATTCCTCTCTCCCCCCTCCCCTCCCGTTCCACAACAGGAGATGACGTAATAATCATTATGACAACATGCGTGGTTTGTAAACAGACATTGAACCGCATACACTGCGTTACGTCACTTCCGGTGTTCGGGTGAAGTCGTGTCACTTCCGTTTTCCGGTTAGGGCGGCTGAGTGCAATTTCCGGCACTCAGCATTCTGAATAAGAGGAGGAACACAGCACACCTATCTCCACTCTCTGACGAAGCGCCGCACAGGCGTGAAACGCGTAAGAGAAGGAGATTTTTGTCCCCATTCCTGTCTGCACCATGATGTATCAATAAAGAATCTTTTTACTACACCGCTGCTATCCTGTGGAGTCCTATTGTTCCGCTGTGCTCTGCATTGCCGCATCCTGTGAAGACATTCTACTCAACCCCGCAGAAGCACGCCTACAAGAAGAAAACGGGCATGGTTCACGTGAGTTACTGAACATCACCATTGCACTGAGAGGTATACTACAGGTGTTTATAGGCATTTCAAGACTTGGTCCATATTGGGAGTGATGTGGTGGGGCTTATTTATCTCCATTTAAAACACTCACCAGGACATTATATATGTCTATATTGTACGCCCACCTATATACCTAAGTACTCACCTACATATTACCACACCCGTTTGATTATTCCTCTTCAATCAAGAAACTGTTACTGATAACATGTCTATTACCTAGGGTCATTAGAGCACTATTATTAAACTGTGTTCTCTTACCTTGCATCTAGGAATGGTATCTGTGACTGAAACCTATCCCTCCCCCCTGTACAGTATGTGATTTATGACTTGACGTGTTAAATAGTCCCTGAATGTTAGTGATGTAAGAGTGTGTGTGTGTGTGTGTGTGTATGCGTGTGTATGCGTGTGTATGTATGTATGTAAATATACATTTATAAAGCACCCACAGTGTATACAGCGCTTTACAAAAGGTGTGTGTGGAGGGGGAGTGTGTACCAATGGTGTGGGTAAGTGTGGAAATGTAAGATGGTGTTGCATTACTAAAAGTGTGTGTAGATACTATGTGGTCCCTATTGGTATATAGGGATGGAATTAAAAAAAGTATTTGTGTGTGTAAGAGACAGCTGTGTGTGCAATCATATAGCACAGTTTGTACACACATGCCCTTAAGCACTCATGGGAAGAGAGTTCTCGTGTCAGTAGTGACTCATGAAACTGTGGCCTCGGCTTAGGCCACCGCTATGTGTCTGAAACATTTCAAAAATTTGTATTCATGCAACGGTCTCTCTTTTGGTGTTCTAAGATTATCTTTGAGTATGGCCACCTTCAGATCTTTCATCTTATGGCCAGAGTCAGAGAAATGTTCGCCAACAGGACTGTATCTTGTTCCGTGTGTGATGCTGTGGCGATGCAGATTCATTGTTTTGTTTAGCCCCTGTCCCGTCTCACCTATGTAGTAGCAGCCCCCTAGGCATTTCATGCACATGATGAGGTACACGACATTGCTGGAGGAACAGGTGAACCTTCCTCTGATTTTGTACTCCAGATTCCTGTGTGGTATTTTTATTGTGCCCACTGTGTGGAACATTGCGCAGGTTTTGCA
The DNA here is from genome assembly GCF_040206685.1 of Ascaphus truei. NCBI lineage: Eukaryota > Metazoa > Chordata > Amphibia > Anura > Ascaphidae > Ascaphus > Ascaphus truei. Next base: position 87,838,297 of record NC_134490.1, read on the forward strand.
TCTTGCGTCCTGGCATGGTTTTGTCCCGCATTCATTAGTTGTACTGTTGAATACTTTACTCCTCACCATAATTTTCTTGAGATTATATATATATATTGCCTGTAAAAGGATGTATCACATATCTTTTATCATGCATTGGACACAGTGTCCAGGTAGTTTATTTTTGGTGGAACTCCCAACCATGTCTTAGGTGTATCAGTATATAATTCACTACTGGTGAGTCTATCTGTCAAGTTTCTAGTTCTTCTGAAAGTAAAGCCGGGCATCTGAAGTAGTAGGCTCACCAGTTTCTTTTCATAGGCAAAAATATGCCAATGTTTTTTAATCAAACAGATGACAAAATTGGAATCCTCAATATCCAGTAACAAGACTTACGCGCTCACCGTGACCACGATTTGGAGTGGCTAATGCGAATACAGCACGGTGGCCTCACACCCGTACCTCAGCTACAGCTTTCACAGACGGGAGGGCAGTACATTTCCTGGGTTAATGCTGTGGGTGTCCCTTCTTCTGAATGCAACTCCTGCAGTGTTATTCCTTCTGGGCCAGCTACCAGTCTGTAAGAGCTGCTCATAGAGAGCAGAGAGAAGCAGTCTCTCACTGTGTCTCTCTGCGCAGCTCGTAAAACAATTCTGGCACTTTAATTTATTCTTTTTTTACATAGGTTTGAAGCAGGGGGTCTCCGGAGCTTAACCCCATTAATTTCAGGTCTGCGGACCCCCTGCTTTCTGAGGTTCAGACCTCAATAAGGGTGCCGGTATCTCCTGCAATTTTAAATCTCCCACGTCACAGCCCATGTGACCGGGACATTTAAACAGTGCTGAAATATGGACACCCCCTGCGGAGGTCTGAAGCAGCGATCCCTGGATTGAAATTAATTGTGTTAAACTCTGGAGCGAGAATGCGCTGCTCCTTTGAAAGGTGAGCAGCGGTATTCTCTCCCCAGCTCATGGACCATCAAGCGAGGGATTAACGCAGCAGGGTCCCATTCAAAAGCATTGACCCCGGCAACATTAATCCTTCTGTGCCGCGAGACTCACTGTCCTTTTGGCTGCAAAGGGGCCGAGGTCGGGCAGCGATCGCCCGCATTTTTCTTTGCGGTCACAGAGAGCGTAAGTCTTCCTACATCTGTAGGTACAAATTAAATGGAATATAACTTTAATACTGAACCTGCAGTTTAAGTTTTTAATAGGAGTGTACCTCTGAGTTTTCTACCCAATTCTCCCATAATTTTATCAGTCCAGTTGGGAGGGTAGTTGTGAGCTATAAATCTACCAACTAGCTCCTCAGATCGTTGCATATATCAGTATGTCGTACTGCATAATCGTCTAAGTCTACAAAACTGTACTTTATGTATATTGCATTTTATATGATGAGGATATGCTGAATTAAAATGCAGTAGAGTATAAACTCATAGGCTTTCGGTAGAAGGAAGTTCTACATTTGTAGTTTGTTACATGTTAGATGTTAATGTCCATAAAAGGAACTACATCAGTAGTATAGTATATTGAAACCTTAAAACCTCAAATGATCATCAATATATCTATGGACATAACGGTTTAACATATTTGGGGCGATAGCGACCCCCATGGCATTACCCTTAACCTGGAGATAAAGTTGATGTCTTTTTCAACAACTTTAGGGCTCCCTACCCCCACTCATCAACCTTAGGTCCCAGACCCTCCTTTCCCCTCAACGTTAGGACATGGCCCAACAGTTCAATCCTGGGCCCCAGGAAAACTGTCTGTTGCCCTGGCTACATCCAAATGAATGGGACTAAAATCATCTCTGAAGAGAAGGTATCATTATAGCATATTGAAAAGGGGTCAAAGTATGGGTCAAATATACCAAAAGTGGCAAATGCAAGGCAATTTCAAGCTAATGCTGGGATTCTTCTTTCCTACACCCTCTTTTACTCAATTTAAATTGCACTAGATAGTTGTCTGCTACGTGATGAAACAAAGGTTAGGCAAAATGTATTACGATTTGCTAAAGCAAAACCCCTTTAAATCTCCCCTGCTTTTCATTTAATTATGCAGATAAAACTGGTAATACATTAAAATGAAGTATTTTGTATTTCTAATTTCTTTTCAGCATTCTGTTTTGCACAAAAAAATTATCCAAAGGGATAAAAAAAGATTCCTCTTATTGCACTCAATATTATATTATTTTAACAGATATAGGACAAAATTGTCCTAGCAAAACAAGTGTGCTGTTGTTGCCTTTAGGGCTATCAGATCGGTATATTCAGTTAAAAACAAAAAATAATACAATTTTAACACTTTATGTATTGTACTTGTATCTGGCGTACATTTTTTACATGTATGACACTTCTCTGGGTGCTTCTTAATTATATATAAGTACACGACATTGCTTCTGTGTATATACTGATTATCTGGTTTTCCACATCTCATAGTTCGGCATTGGAAGGAATACTAGAAAATGGGACCCTAGTGTCAAGCTCAAGGGAATCAGGAGAAAGTACTTTTTTATTTGGGGGTAGTGGATGACTGAAACAGCGTCTATGTAGAGGTGGTAGTTAGAATTGACTATGTTATTGACAATTTAGAAAAAAAATCAGAAGTGAAATGGGGGATAAAGTTCTATTAAAAGTTCTGAAAATAAGCAGATTGAGTGGGGCAAGTGGTCCGTATTTCCAAAAAAATTCTATATTGCTATATAAGTACTGTAAACTAAGATTCAAGTATTGCAAAGGTTATAATCTAGTTATAGAGGCATTCAAGAGAAATTGATGTTTCAAACAGGATCTAATGCTCCCAATTTCATCAAAATGCCCCCCCCCTTCCCTTTCTCCCCCCCCTTCCATTTCTCCCCCCCCCCCCCTTAAAGCCACTTCTAGAGCAAAGAAAACAAATTGACGTGGCTGATTTATGTGCAACTTCAAATACGAATTTACAGAGTGGAACAGGTCAAGTTTCAAAGGGAACTGAGTTGAGAATAGAATGAGCAGAATCAAAAGCAACATCCCATTAACAGATACTTAGAATCAGGTGGTGGAGAAGCTTAAACTTGGAATGGGGTGATAACAAAACTAGGAACTACTGACAAAGCAACTACTAAGAACATCAGTTAACATCACATTACCACAACCAATACAAAAGGCTGATTTGTTGTTTCAGCCTTGTGCAAATATAGTTTATCTAAGATCCATTAGGAAATTAATGATAACAATCACTTAATCTGGCCCAGGTGTTGTCAAAGATGATAAACCCATCAAACAGCAAAAATATCCCCTATATTTTGGTTGGCAATGCTATTAAAAATGAATCTGTAATGTAATTGAACCTCTTTACTACTAGAGGAGCCTGCAATGCAATGATCAGGTATGGCAGTGAGGGTGCTACAATAGTAAAATACACATGATTTTATCAATTAGGATTTCCCTTTGTAAATGTCTATCCTCCTCACTTCTAGCATTGGAATGATAGGTATGTAAATTTCACTGCTGTACCATATACCCTGTGACAAACAGTAATTCCGGAAGAGTTGAGAAGAATACCACACCCATAATAGTGACCAGGTACTTTCCTATAATACATTGATCAGGATCCATACCCATTGAGCACAGAAAGAGTAATTGAAACACTCATTCACGTTAAGTGCTATTTATTGATGACAGTTGTGAAGGTGATAGAACCATTCTATTTCAGTGTGGGCATAGGTAACATAGGAAGCTAACACTCCCTCCCCCTCTCAATTCAAGCTCTGCTGACACCTTCATCATCAAAAGCCAAAATGTTAATTTAAAAAAAACACCAACACTTTCAAGGAAGCATGGTCAAAACAGGAAATTGGCACTTGAATTAATTTTGTGCTCTTGTCATTTCTACTTTGCAACAGCACCCCCATATACTGTAAGTAGAAAAGTATTTTTCTCTGAATTGCTCCCTGTGCTTTTAATTCCCCATTATCTATGCTGCTCAATTTTCTTCAGTATATTGTTTTTTCTACCATGATCAATCCAGTGGTGTCTGCAGAGCTCAACCACAAGGCTCCCAACTTCAGTGATCCTCTGGTTGCACTTTAAATCTCATGGACATGAATACTGCCCTGGGAGAATAATATGGTGGCTGGAGTCAGCATGGGTTTTGAGGGCAAATACAGACCCACAATGTTTTAGGGAGATGATGGTGTGGCTTTCTATTGGTGACCCCAGTGACCATATTTGTTGTTTTTTCCAGTAACCGGCAACATTTTTACGTTTAATTTATTGTCTGGGAGCATCAAGCAATCTCTCTAGCCAATTAGGCGAGGGATGGCCATGACCAGGGGGCAAGCCTGCTCCTCACCGCCATGGGGTCTCTGGGCTGCCATCACGGTCTGGAGGTGGGGCTAGGATAGGGCTTTAAAGTGCAGCTGGGAGCAGAAGCATTCATTCTGCACCGGCTGTAGCAAATTGGGGGGTAAATGCTTGTCCTTGCCAGACGGGGCTCTGAGCTGATAAAGGCCAGGGGTAGTGGTTAGTGGGCGGGATCAACTGAACACGACCCCCGGGAATCCACTCGCGACAATGGCTGGCTCATGGAGGCTTGGCTAGCTACGGGGGCAGCAGGCCAAGGCCTGGCTGACCCCCTTAACTTAACCCATTAAGCGAGCACTTTGGCAGGGACTAGCGGTTACTCTATTATTGTTTAATAAACAAAGCCGCTGCCTTTTATACCTCCAAACCGAGTCTGTCGTTACTTGTCTGTTATATGTGGGTATTGGTTAGCAAGGGGAGGGGGGTCCCTTGCAGCCTCCCTGGTCGAGCTATCCCTCTAGCCAATTAGGCAAGGGATGGCCATGACCAGGGGGCAAGCCCACCCCTCACCTCACTGGGGTCTCTGGGCTTCCGTCATGGCCTGGTGGAGAGACTGGGGAGGGGCAAGGAAGGGGCTTTATAGCGCAGCCAGGAGTGGGAGTGTAACAGGGACATATCCCTGTTTAAACAAAGCAGCTTCAGAGCTCTGAGAATCCAGCAGAGAGATAGTTGTTTTCAGTCACTCAATTAACTAGTCTCCACCTGGACTAATGACAGCTCTGTAAAAAGCCTCATGTGAGACACAGGAGAGAGATTCCTTAGCTCACATTTGGGCTGACATAAGAAGAAGGAGGACAGACCAGAGATTTCCTTAGTCCACAACTGGGCTGACCTGAGGAAATGATGAAGTCTTGATGCACACATAAGGACTGTATGCTGACTGCAAGACAAGGGGAAAAGACCTCTATACCTGGACACAGACATTGCCATAGCGCACAAGGATGCTGACCCAGGAGAACATAGAGGCCTTCCCCTACACTACAACAACAGAAACAGATAAGAGACTTTCTTGTGGGACTGTAGTTTGTGTGTATATATATATATATACTAGCTGATATACCCGGCGTTGCCCGGGATTGAATGGTCCCGCTCCCCCTCTCTGTCCACTCACCCCCTATCTCTGCTCCCCATTGCCCTCTCTCTGTGGGTGGGTGACTTAGTGACTGGGTGGGTGAGTTAGTGACTGGGTGGGTGAGTTAGTCAGTGAGTGAGCGGGCGGGTGAGTTAGTGAGGGCGGGTAAGTGAGTTAGTGAACGGGGTCTCTCAGCTAGTGACTGAGTGGATGGGTGAGTTAGTGAGTGGGTGAGTTAGTGACTGGGTGGGTGGGTGAGTGAGTTAGTGGGTGGGTGAGTTAGTGACTGGGTGGGTGGGTGAGTGGGTGAGTTAGTGACTGGGTGAGTTAGTGACTGGGTGGGTGGGTGAGTGACTAGGTGGGTGAGTTAGTGACTGGGTGGGTGAGTGAGTTAGTGACTGGGTGGGTGAGTTAGTGACTGGGTGGGTGGGTGAGTTAGTGGGTGGGTGAGTTAGTGACTGGGTGGGTGAGTTAGTGACTGGAGTGGTGGGTGAGTTAGTGACTGGGTGGGTGGGTGAGTTAGTGACTGGGTGGGTGGGTGAGTGAGTTAGTGACTGGGTGGGTGGGTGAGTGAGTTAGTGACTGGGTGGGTGGGTGAGTTAGTGACTGGGTGGGTGGATGAGTGAGTTAGTGACTGGGTGGGTGAGTGAGTTAGTGACTGGGTGGGTGAGTTAGTGACTGGGTGGGTGAGTGAGTTAGTGACTGGGTGGGTGAGTGAGTTAGTAACTGGGTGGGTGAGTAAGTTAGTGACTGGGTGGGTGAGTTAGTGACTCGGTGGGTGAGTGAGTTAGTGACTGGGTGGGTGAGTTATTGACTGGGTGAGTTAGTGACTGGGTGGGTTAGTGACTGGGTAGGTTAGTGACTGGGTGAGTTAGTGACTGGGTGGGTGGGTGAGTTAGTGACTGGGTGGGTGGGTGAGTTAGTGACTGTGTGGGTGGGTGAGTTAGTGACTGGATGGGTGGGTGAGTGACTGGGTGGGTGAGTGAGTTAGTGACTGGTTGGGTGGGTGAGTTAGTCACTGGGTGGGTGAGTGAGTTAGTGACTGGGTGAGTTAGTGACTTGAATGAGTTTGTGACTGGGTGGGTGGGTGAGTTAGTGACTTGGGTGGGTGAGTTAGTGACTGGGTGGGTGAGTTAGTGACTTGGGTCTGTGAGTGAATTAGTGACTGGGTGGGTCGGTGAGTTAGTGACTGGGTGGGTGGGTTAGTGACTGGATGGGTGGGTGAGTTAGTGACTGGGTGAGTTAGTGACTGGGTGGGTGAGTTAGTGACTGGGTGGGGGAGTTAGTGACTGGGTGGGTGAGTTAGTGACTGGGTGGGTGAGTTAGTGACTGGATGGGTGAGTGAGTTAGTGACTGGATGGGTGGATGGGTGAGTTAGTGACTGGGTGGGTGAGTTAGTGACTGGGTGGGTGGGTGAGTTAGTGACTGGGTGGGTGAGTGAGTTAGTGACTGGGTGTGTGAGTTAGTGACTGGGTGGGTGATTTAGTGACTTGAGTTAGTGACTTGGGTATGTGAGTGAGTTAGTGACTGGGTGGGTGGGTGAGTTAGTGACTGGGCGGGTGGGTGAGTTAGTGAGTGGGTGGGTGAGTTAGTGACTGTGTGGGTGAGTTAGTGAGTGGGTGGGTGAGTTAGTGACTGGGTGTGTGAGTTAGTGAATGGGTGGGTGAGTTAGTGACTGGGTGGGTGAGTTAGTGAGTGGGTGGGTGAGTTAGTGACTGGGTGGGTGAGTTAGTGACTGGGTGAGTGAGTTAGTGACTGGGTGGATGAGTTAGTGACTGGGTGGGTGAGTTAGTGACTGGGTGGGTGAGTTAGTGACTGGGTGGGTGAGTGAGTGACTGGGTGGGTGAGTTAGTGACTGGATGGGTGAGTTAGTGACTGGGTGGGTGAGTTAGCGACTGGGTGGGTGAGTTAGCGACTGGGTGGGTGAGTTATTGACTGGGTGGGTGAGTTATTGACTGGGTGGGTGAGTTATTGACTGGGTGGGTGAGTTATTGACTTGGTGGGTGAGTTAGGGATGGGGTGTGTGAGTTAGTGACTGGGTGGGTGAGTTAGTGACTGGATGGGTGGTTGAGTGAGTTAGTGACTGGGTGGGTACGTTAGTGACTGGGTGAGTGAGTTAGTGACCGGGTGGGTGAGTTAGTGACTGGGTGGGTGAGTGAGTTAGTGACTGGGTGGGTGAGTTAGTGACTGGGTGGGTGAGTGACTGGGTGAGTTATTGACTGGGTGGGTGTGTGAGTTATTGACATTTAGTGACTGGGTGGGTGGTGAGTTAGTGACTGGGTGGGTGGTGAGTTAGTGACTGGGTGGGTGAGTTAGTGACTGGGTGGGTGGTGGAGTTAGTGACTGGGTGGGTGGGTGAGTTAGTGGGTGAGTTAGTGTGTGGGTTAGTTAGTGACTGGATGGGTGGTTGAGTGAGTTAGTGACTGGGTGGGTGAGTTGGTGACTGGGTGGGTGAGTGAATTAGTGACTGGGTGGGTGAGTTAGTGACTGGGTGGGTGAGTGAGTTAGTGAGTGTGTGGGTGAGTTAGTGAGTGGGTGGGTGAGTGACTGGGTGAGTTATTGACTGGGTGGGTGTGTGAGTTATTGACATTTAGTGACTGGGTGGGTGGTGAGTTAGTGACTGGGTGGGTGGTGAGTTAGTGACTGGGTGGGTGAGTTAGTGACTGGGTGGGTGGGGGAGTTAGTGACTGGGTGGGTGGGTGAGTTAGTGGGTGAGTTAGTGTGTGGGTGAGTTAGTGACTGGATGGGTGGTTGAGTGAGTTAGTGACTGGGTGGGTGAGTTACTGACTGGGTGGGTGAGTGAGTTAGTGACTGGGTGGGTGAGTTAGTGACTGGGTGGGTGAGTGAGTTAGTGACTGGGTGGGTGAGTGAGTTAGTGACTGGGTGGGTGAGTTAGTGACTCGGTGGGTGGGTGAGTGAGTTAGTGACTGGGTGGGTGAGTTAGTGACTGGGTGGGTGGGTGAGTTAGTCACTGGGTGGGTGAGGGAGTTAGTGACTGGGTGAGTTAGTGACTTGAGTGAGTTTGTGACTGGGTGGGTCTGTCAGTTAGTGACTTGGGTGGGTGGGTGAGTTAGTGACTTGGGTCTGTGAGTGAGTTAGTGACTGGGTGGGTCGGTGAGTTAGTGACTGGGTGGGTGGGTGAGTTAGTGACTCGGTGGGTGGGTGAGTGAGTTAGTGACTGGGTGGGTGAGTTATTGACTGGGTGAGTTAATGACTGGGTGGGTTAGTGACTGGGTGGGTTAGTGACTGGGTGGGTTAGTGACTGGGTGGGTGGTTGAGTTAGTGACTGTGTGGGTGGGTGAGTTAGTGACTGTGTGGGTGGGTGAGTTAGTGACTGGATGGGTGGGTGAGTGACTGGGTGGGTGAGTTAGTGACTGGGTGGGTGGGTGAGTTAGTCACTGGGTGGGTGAGTGAGTTAGTGACTGGGTGAGTTAGTGACTTGAGTGAGTTTGTGACTGGGTGGGTGGGTGAGTTAGTGACTTGGGTGGGTGGGTGAGTTAGTGACTTGGGTCTGTGAGTGAGTTAGTGACTGGGTGGGTCGGTGAGTTAGTGACGGTGGGTGGGTGAGTTAGTGAATGGGTGGGTGAGTTAGTGACTGGGAGGGTGAGTTAGTGACTGGATGGGTGGGTGAGTTAGTGACTGGGTGGGTGAGTTAGTGACTGGGTGTGTGAGTTAGTGACTGGGTGGGTGAGTTAGTGAGTGGGTGAGTTAGTGGGTGAGTGAGTTAGTGACTGGATGGGTGAGTGAGTTAGTGACTGGATGGGTGGGTGGGTGAGTTAGGGACTGGGTGGGTGGTTGAGTGAGTTAGTCACTGGGTGGGTGAGTGAGTTAGTGACTGGGTGTGTGAGTTAGTGACTGGGTGGGTGATTTAGTGACTGGGGGTGTGGGTGAGTTAGTGACTGGGTGGGTGAGGTATTGACTGGGTGAGTTAATGACTGGTTGGGTTAGTGACTGGGTGGGTTAGTGACTGGGTGGGTTAGTGACTGGGTGGGTGGTTGAGTTAGTGACTGTGTGGGTGGGTGAGTTAGTGACTGTGTGGGTGGGTGAGTTAGTGACTGGATGGGTGGGTGAGTGACTGGGTGGGTGAGTTAGTGACTTGGTGGGTGGGTGAGTTAGTCACTGGGTGGGTGAGTGAGTTAGAGACTGGGTGAGTTAGTGACTTGAGTGAGTTTGTGACTGGGTGGGTGGGTGAGTTAGTGACTTGGGTCTGTGAGTGAGTTAGTGACTGGGTGGGTCGGTGAGTTAGTGACTGGGTGAGTGGGTGAGTTAGTGAATGGGTGGATGAGTTAGTGACTGGGTGGGTGAGTTAGTGACTGGGTGGGTGGTTGAGTGAGTTAGTGACTGGGTGGGTGAGTGAGTTAGTGACTGGGTGTGTGAGTTAGTGACTGGGTGGGTGATTTAGTGACTGGGTGGGTGGGTGAGTTAGTGACTGGGTGGGTGGGTGAGTTAGTGAGTGGGTGGGTGGGTGAGTTAGTGACTGGGTGGGTGGGTGAGTTAGTGACTGGGTGGGTGGGTGAGTTAGTGACTGGGTGGGTGGGTGAGTTAGTGACTGGGTGGGTGAGTTAGTGACTGGGTGGGTGAGTTAGTGACTGGGTGGGTGAGTTAGTGACTGGGTGGGTGGGTGAGTTAGTGAATGGGTGGGTGAGTTAGTGACTGGGTGGGTGAGTTAGTGACTGGGTGGGTGAGTTAGTGACTGGGTGGGTGAGTTAGTGACTGGGTGGGTGAGTGACTGGGTGGGTGAGTGATTGGGTGGGTGAGTTAGTGACTGGGTGGCTGAGTTAGTGACTGGATGGGTGAGTTAGCGACTGGGTGGGTGAGTTAGTGACTGGGTGGGTGAGTTAGTGACTGGGTGGGTGAGTTATTGACTGGGTGGGTGAGTTATTGACTGGGTGGGTGTGTTATTGACTTGGTGGGTGAGTTAGGGACGGGGTGGGTAAGTTAGTGGGTGAGTTAGTGACTGGGTGGGTGAGTTAGTGAGTGGGTGAGTTAGTGACTGGGTGTGTGAGTTAGTGAATGGGTGGTGAGTTAGTGACTGGGTGGGTGAGTTAGTGACTGGGTGGGTGAGTTAGTAACTGGGTGGGTGAGTTAGTGACTGGGTGGGTGAGTTAGTGACTGGGTGGGTGAGATAGTGACTGGGTGGGTGAGTTAGTGACTGGGTGGGTGAATTAGTGACTGGGTGGCTGAGTTAGTGACTGGATGGGTGAGTTAGTGACTGGGTGGGTGAGTTAGTGACTGGGTGGGTGAGTTAGCGACTGGGTGGGTGAGTTAGTGACTGGGTGAGTGAGTAATTGACTTGGTGGGTGAGTTAGGGACTGGGTGGGTGGGTGATTTAGAGAGTTAGTGACTGGGTGGGTGGGTGAGTTAGTGGGTGAGTTAGTGAGTGGGTGGGTGAGTGACTTGGTGAGTGACTGGGTGGGTGTGTGAGTTATTGACATTTAGTGACTGGGTGGGTGGTGAGTTAGTGACTGGGTGGGTGAGTTAGTGACTGGGTGGGTGGGTGAGTTAGTGGGTGGGTGGGTGAGTTAGTGACTGGATGGGTGGTTGAGTGAGTTAGTGAGTGGGTGGGTGAGTTAGTGAGTGGGTGGGTGAGTTAGTGAGTGGGTGGGTGAGTTAGTGACTGGGTGGGTGAGTGAGTTAGTGGATGGGTGAGTTAGTGACTGGTGGGTTGTTGAGTGAGTTAGTGACTGGGTGAGTTAGTGACTTGGGTGGGTGAGTGAGTTAGTGACTTGGGTGGGTGAGTGAGTTAGTGAATTGGGTGGGTGGGTGAGATAGTGACTGGGTGGGTGAGTTAGTGAGTGGGTGGGTGAGTTAGTGAGTGGGTGGGTGAGTTAGTGACTGGGGGTGTGGTAGGCACGGGGGGGGTGGGTGGGAGGCACGGGGGGGGGGGTGGGAGGCACGGGGGGTTGGGGGGGAGGCACGGGGGGGCAGGGCAACACACACAGACACACACACACAGAGACACACAGAGACACACACACACACACACCCTTACCTCTACTTCCGGGCGCCGCTATCTTAGGCACTTGGCGCCGCGAGGGAGGAAGGGGTCCTTCCGGCCACCGCCATCTTGGGCGCCGCGTGGCAGCTGCCTGTCCCCCCGCCGGGGAGGGGGAGAGGTGAGTGGACCCCCGGCGGGGAAGGGGGGAGGTGAGTGGACCCCCGCCGGGGAGGGGGGAGGTGAGTGGACCCCCGCCGGGGAGGGGGGGAGGTGAGTGGACCCCCGCCGGGGATGGGGGGAGGTGAGTGGACCGCCACCGGGGAGGGGGGAGGTGAGTGGACCCCCGCCGGGGAGGGGGGAAGGTGAGTGGACCCCCGCCAGGGAGGGGGGGAGGTGAGTGGACCCCTGCCAGGGAGGGGGGGAGGTGATGTGAGTGGAGCCCCCCGGGTGAGTGGAGCCCCCCCGGGGAGGTGATGTGAGTGGAGCCCCCCCCGGGGAGGTTATGTGAGTGGAGCCCCCCCGGGGAGGTTATGTGAGTGGAGCCCCCCCGGGGAGGTGATGTGAGTGGAGCCCCACCGGGGAGGTGATGTGAGTGGAGCCCCCCCGGGGAGGTGATGTGAGTGGAGCCCCGCCGGGGAGGTGATGTGAGTGGAGCCCCCCCGGGGAGGTGATGTGAGTGGAGCCCCGCCGGGGAGGTGATGTGAGTGGAGCCCTGCCAGGGAGGAGGTGAGTGGAGGGAGGTGAGTTGGATCGCCAGAGAGGTAGGTGTGTGTGTGTGTGTGTGTGTGTGTGTGTGTGTGTGTGGTGCCGTGCCGAGGGAGAAGAGAGTGGCAGTTGGGTGACGTCACACCCACCAATCTGATTGGCCAGAGGCTGAGGACCAATCAGATTCACCGCAGCTAGTACCAACCTTTCGATTTTATATATTAAGATATATTTATATATTTGTTTGGGGTGGTAACCAGCTTAACTAGCCACCCAGTTAGAAAGGGCTGAAGTAAAGGTTTAGTTATTTCTCCTAAGTTGAGTAGGCCTTTATTTTGTTTCTTTTTGTATGTTTTGCCTTGTTAAAGGAACAGGCGCAATTTAGCCAGGATTTAATTTCACCCTTATCGGTCTCCATTAAATACATCTGCACATATCTCTTACATATGATGTCTGAAGTGGGATAAGAGGTGGCCCTTGAATTTAAAAAGGGCCCCGGAGACTGCCTGTGAATTTGTTGTGCTTTGCCTGCATACAATTCCTGCAAACAGCCTGAGCAACAAAACAAAGAATCACATGCTGCAGTGACCAGATTTAAAGGGCTACACATCCAGGCAGGAAAGCTACAAGTGCACTGGAGAAAGCCACAATGCCACAGTTTGACTGGGAGGACTGCGACAGATGGTGACCCACACAAGGGACTGATGCTGTGACCAGAGTCTACCCCACCACTTTAAAATGGCCACCCAACTGAAGTCAAATACAGACTGCAAGAATGGGTAAGAAAATATGTTCCGGTGTAAAGAGCCCAGCCACATGGAGCAGTGTCGCTTCAGGCCTTATTCCGATGATGAGGAGGATGCCTATTTTGCCTCAGAAAAAGGGCAGAAGCCGATGAATATATTTTTCAACAAGCCAAGGAACTGCAGCAGAAAGCAACATGCTTTCACAAGAAAATTGCAGTTTTTCTTAGCAAGTGCACATCCAGTATCACTGATGAAAAAGAATTTGTGTCCAATGCTGCTGATGTCTCAGAATCTGCAAAGGTAAAGAAGAAAAGAAAAAGTCTACAGAGACGCCTGTGAGAGCTACAAACTCTGCAAGCAAAGTCTGCTCACCTGTAGAACTACAAGCTGGGGTTCTAGCATATTCAGAGTATGTCGCTGCAATAGTGCCTCCCGAGGTCAAGGCGAAGAATACACCTGATACTGCCAAACTGCAGGGCAAAATGTGGTGTTCCTGTACTGAACCTGGCCACATGGAAGAGTGTCCCTTCCGGTCCTACGAAGATACAGATGAGGATGAAGATATCTCTTATGTGGGCCCCGAAATGAGATGCACCCACAAAACAACCCTAGGATCAGAAGGTGCCTAAACTCGGTACGCACCGAACAAACAGGTCTCTATAATCCTGAATATTCCTGCCAGCTAATGCAACTGCAAGAAAAGCATGGTGCATGCTGTGAAACTGCTGAAGTTTCAAACATAGGAGGCCCCAGTGCCCCTGATGGAATGGATTCGTCCAGAGCAAAAAGGCGGAAAAAGAAAAGAGGTTCTCCAATTACCATGGAAGGATCAGGCACGTCCACAGATCCTGCAATGGAAAAAGGGGGCCGAGATACCGTGCAGCCTGGAGGAAATGGAGAATTTGTCCCGCGGATGACTGAATATCCAGAGGGCCAAAGGCAGAAGTTGAGTACCCCAAAGAAGTGTCTGTCCAGTGCTAACAGTGAGGAACCCTCAATCAACCATACCAGGGAAGCGGAGCCGGAACCAGTGAGTGACGATCCCTTGACCAGCCCTGAAGATGCACTGCAAGCTGCCAGGCATAACTGTGATCTGCTCCGTGAAAATTGAAAATGGAGAGAGAAAATAATGTTGAGCTATAGAAGAATGTGCTCGCAATTTACTCTGTGGCCAAGACCAAATTGGAGGATGTAAGGATGGATGTAGATACTGCGAACACTACTATTACCGCTATGGATGAAAAGCAGAGCCAGTCTGACCGAATGATTGCTAATCTGAAACAGAAGTATGAAGAGGCACTGAAAGAGATTACAGTCTTTCAGCAAGAGGTTCGCGATCGCCATAGAGAGTTGGAAGTCTCTCAGAATGAGGTTCATACTCTCTGCATAGAAATGAACGCCTCGCACCAGGAGGTCATCAGTATCCGGACAGAGGTGGGCATATCGCAGAATGAGGTTCATACTCTCCGCAATGAACTGGATGCCTCACACCATGAGATCAGCAGTTGCTGCACAGGACTGGAAGTCTCTAAAAAGGAACTTCCCAGTCTCGCTGAGGAGCTGGACATCTCTCAAAAAGCTGTCTACAGTCTAAGTCAGGATCTTAAAGTCTCTCAGAAGGAGCTTCACACCCTCAACTTAGAGATAGACGTCTCATGCCAGGAGACTGGGAGTCTCAGAAGTGCGTAAATGTAAGGAGGACTACAAGGAGGCCCTGAATATTATAGAGACTGTAAGAAGAGAAAATACAAGACTGAAAGATGTAAAGTTAGAAGCATTGGAGCACCGCACACACGCAGAGCACCTACTGCAGAACCAACTGCAAGGTCTGCGTATGCACCTACAGATTGCCAAAGAGAAGCAGCGATCTCTGCAGGAAGAAAATCCGGAGGCTGCTAAAGAAGTACAAGTGCTGCAGGAACATCTTATTACCCAGTGTGTCCCTGCAAAGCAGCATAAGAAACGGAAGGCTACCCTGAGCATCACCAGAACATCACTTGAGGCCAAGCTTAGAGGTCAGGTGACTTGGTACAAGAGGGAGCACAAGAAGGTCTAGAAACTGAGGAAAGCAGCTGTGGCCCGAGCGAAGAAATCCGCAGAGCTCCAAAATATAATGAAGAATGCGTTGATGTACACTCAGAGCAAGCTCCAGAAACATTACTCTCGTTGATGAGCTAAACTTCTTAAAAAGAGAGAAAAGCAGCAGAGTAATTCAGAAGTACCACAAAGCTGTTGTCCAAGCAAGGTTGGAAAGAGAAATGTATCAGCACAAACAGCAAAAGAGTGCAAACGCTCTTCAGTACTCACCATACAGGCTGCCTACAGAGGAATGAAAACTTGTCGGCTCAATAGCCAGAATATAGCAGCCTGCCTTCTCCAATCCATATGGAGAATGCAACGTCAAAGAAAGAATTATGAACATTTGAAGCAGTGTGTAATCTTACTCCAGTCAAATGTTAGGAAGTGTCTAAAGCAAAGATACTAAAAAAAAATGAAGGATGCTGCTGGTGTGATTCAATCCAGATATAGGTTCTACATTTCTACAAGGTTCAGTTATTTATCCAAAGTGGTTAGGCCTTTATTTTGTTTCTTTTTGTATGTTTTGCCTTTTTAAAGGAACAGGCGCAATAAAGCAAGGATTTAATTTCACCCAAATCGGTCTCCATTAAATACCTCTGTACACATCTCTTACAGGGGGCTTTCATTGTGCTCCAGGCTGTAGCGAATTTATTTTTTAGAAGGTAGTCGGGGGCAGGTACTCTGCCTTTGGCCATTTACGAGTAGAGAGAACGTTATCATTGTGGAGCTGCTGAACTATACTGCCTGTGAACATTGTTAACATGTACCGTTGTATTTTACAGGGCAATGTTGAAAGACTTCCCAAAGTAACAGAAAGAACAGAAGTTCCTAAAGGAGAGGTCAGTTTGACTATTTTGCCACTGTTGCAGCGGCAGTTCGGGGAGTAAGTGCTTGTCCTTGCCAGACGGGAATCGGGCTGATAAAGCCCAGGGAATAATCGTGAGTTGGCGGGGTCAACTGAACGTGACTCCCGGGAACCCACTCACGACAACGGCCGGCTAAATGGGGCTCGGCTAGCTATGTGGCAGCAGGCCAAGGCCTGGCTGACCCCCTTCACTTAACCCATTAAGCGAGCCCTCTGGCAGGCACTAGTGGTTACTCTATTATAGTTTAATAAACAAAGCTGCAGCCTTTTATACCTCCAAACCGAGTCTGTCGTTACTTGTCTGTTATATGTGGGTATTGGTTAACAAGGGGAGGGGGGGCCCTCGCAGCCTCCCTGGTCATCCTAGAGCTCTGTGCGACCCCCTGCATGTTTTAAACCTCTGAGTGCCACAGCCCCACAACATCACAATCATGTAATTGCCACATCTTTAATGACTGCAATAGAAGAAGAGTCCTCTTCTGTTCCTCTGCTGGCTGGATCATGTTCAACATACCTAAGAGCGCAGAACACGATCTCCCCATGAAAATTAGCAGACGTCCATCACATAGCCACCATGTCATGGGGGCCCTGGAGTTCTAGACCCAGTGGCATAACCACCATGCTGCTGAACCCTGAAATGGGGGGGGGGGGGGATAAGCCAGCACTGGAAGTCGGCCCGGCGCGGCCAGAGGTCAGGCCCCACTTCTGTGTTGAGAAAATAAGAGAGAGGGATGTAAGGGAGAGACAGGGAAGACGAGTGAGAAAGAGAGGGGGAAGCGTAAGAGAGGGGGAGAGAGATAGAGAGGAATTGTGAGAGAGAAGGTGGAGAGTTAGAGTGGGAGAGACATGGGTGGAAGATGGGGCAGTGAGTGGGGGGACCACAATTCATGAGGGAGGGAGAGGAGAAGGGGGTGAAAAGGGGGAGATAATTAAAGTGGGGGGTTGAGAGACCAAGAAAGTGTGTGAGGAGGTGCAAGAGAGAGAGAGAGGGGGGGGGGGAGGGCTCGTAAGGCTGCTGACTCTGGGGCCTGGTGGAAGCTCTAGATTTATTTTGCGTTTTGTATTTGAGGGCCCTTTAAATAAATTTGCAGGGGGCCACTAAATGTAGTTACGCTTCTGGTCAGAAAGGAAGTTCAAAAAGAAGTGGAAAAGTGGACAAGACCTACTACTTCTGATTCCTGCATTTGATCTACGTTGGAAATGAGGATATCACCCATCCCAGACTGCACATCTCAACACTTAACTATTGCTGTGATGCCGCCTTTACTTTTTATAATTGCTGTAACCTCACTTATTTTCAAATTATGCACTTCCTTCCACCAGTCTCCTTATGTCTCTAACTCTATTCATATATGTCCATCTCTCCTTTCTTCCCCACTTCTCAGTTCACATGAACTCCTTTCTTACCCACGTCCTCTGTCACCACACAGCTATACCCCCTGCATTAAAACACACCCCTACAAATCATTCTCACACATCCTCTTTCTTTCCATGCTTCTCCTCCTTGCTTCTGGGGATATCTCTTCTAATCCTGGTCCCTGCCTTATTTCTACTTGCTCTCGTCCTCACCTCCCACATGCAACTTCTACTCCTTCTGGTGTTAACCCCTCCAACCTCATACCCATCCCCTGCCACCCTCCCTCCTCTCTCCCTTTCTCCTGTGCCCTTTGGAATGCTCGCTCCCTCTCTAACAAGTTCCTCTCTGTGCATGACTTCTTTCTCTCTCACTCCCTGCTTCTCTTTGCTATAACTGAGACCTGGATCACTCAGTCTGACTCTGCTCTGGAAGCTGCCCTCTCCTATGGCGGCCTTTCCTTCTCCCACACTCCGCGCCCTGATGGCAGGGGTGGAGGCGTGGGGCTCCTGCTCTCCTCTCTCTGCCATTACCGAACCCTTCCAATTCCCCCCTCTCTTGCTGTAAGGAATCCGCTCCACGGTTTACTGGTTGCCTTACCTTGCAGACCGGTGCAGTTCTGGAACAGCTCTCCTGAGGTTTGCTGCAGCCTGGATTCACTCACTAAAGCAATACACACTCCCTCTGGTATCTACTGCAGCTGTGCAACCTTTCACTGCAACCTATACTTGCATTCACTCATTAGGAGCAGTACCTTCACACCCCCGCCGGGGATTGGCCCGCTGGCCTTTAAGTACTGTCTTCCCATAATGCTCCCTGCCGAGCATAGTCCTAACTGGATGTCACTACTGTTTTGCCACAAGCTCTCGCTTGTTCTCCTATGCTGATACCAGGTTCCGCCCTGCATCCTTCAGCTCCCTTCAAGCCGCTTGTTCTCCTATGCTGATACGGAGGTATCCCCTGCGTCCTTCAGCTTCTGTTCTCCTGTGCTGAAGCAGAGGTTTCGTCCCTGCGTCCTTCAGCCTCCTGGATTCCTGCACTGAAGCGGATGTTTCGTCCCTGCGTTCTTCAGTCTCCTGGTTTCCTGCACTGAAGCGGAGGTTTCCCTGTGTATCTTCAGCTTCCTGGTTCCTGGGGCCTACTCTTTCCCTAATCTAGAGAGGCCGTGTCCTGGTTCCTGCGCTGAAACAGAGGATTCCCCAGCCCGCTCAGGACTCTTGCGCTGTGCACGGGTTTACCCGTGCAGCTAGGCGGTGTGTATATCTGGTCTGTCTTCCACCTCCTGAGACCAGTACCATGGGCCATGGTCGCCGCACGTGCAGAGGCCACCCCCGCGCTCCTAAGCTGAAGCGGGGCTTTCCTGACTCCCTGTTACCGAACTCCTGCTTGGACAATGTTTATCCTGACGTCTCCTGTCCTGACCCTGGCTTGTACAACGACTATGCTGACCTCTCCAATCCTGATCCTGCTACGTATGACTACGAACTGCACAATCCGGATCAGCCTGCGCGGTCTCAGGTCGGTGCTTTTACAACCCCACCTCAGCCTCGCGGTCCGACCCTGGTTTGTGGCGAGCAGAACCCTGACAGTATGCTCGGCCACACAAACTCGGACCGCCCTGTGGTGAGGGTTGGTAAGTTTCTGTCTGAAAGCCTGTCCCAGCCTGTAAACCAGTCCCAGTGTGAATACCAGTTTCTATGTGAGATAATACCCCTGATTGAAGATCTGATTGTGTTTGTAGGTTTAACCCCTTTGCAAAACAAATGCCGTAATGATCTCATGATGAAGGTTTACCGCCTCCGGGACTTAAAACAATCACTGGCCGCTTGTATTTGCTTTCCTGGTTACCCTTTAACTTGGGAAAATGTGTACCCTTTAGAATTGGACGACGCCCAAAAGGAACTCTCTTCCCTGGCCTTGTCTTTAGACATTTATATAGCACTAGAGGACCCTCTCCTCATGTTGGCTGATGCCCAAAAAACACTCCATATCCTTTCCATGACATTGGACATTTGCATAAAGGAACAGGATCCTCCCCTCGCCAGCTTCGCTGCCGCTTGGCTGTATCCCTGGTCTACCACGGATCCTTGCCCTGAGTGTATGGTTGGGTTCCCTGACACCAATGATAGGTTTTCATTAACCCCTGCCGATCAGTCCTGTGAGGTTCCCCTGGAGGATACATATGTTGCTCTACCCAGCACTAATGTTCTAGTATCAGAGAATAAGTTCATTAGTTCTCCTATTTCTAGCTCAGGAGCCCTTTCTCTAGGTCTTGAGGGTTTTCCAGCTTTAACCCCTGCCGAGCAGTCCTGTGAGGTTCCCCTGGAGAATACATATGTTTCACTAGCCAACACTAAGGTTCTACTATCAGAGAATAAGTCCCTTTGTTCCCCTATTTCTAACTCCGAATCTGTCACTCCAGCTCTTGAGGGTTTTCCAGCTTTAACCTCTGCTAGGCAGTCCTGTGCGCTTTCCCCATCAGAGAAGGAATCCCTAAGTTCTGTTCCCAGGGTCATTTCTGTATTAACCCCTGTGGGGCAGCTCTCTGAGTTTCCTTTGGTAAATCCCTGTTCTCTGTCAGCCATGGTCACGCCCCTAACTCCAGAGGAGAGATTCCTGGTCTCTCCTAATACAGAGAGAAGATTACCTATGTTTTACTCTCAGGCATTGTCTGCATTAACCCCTGTAAATTCTTGCTGCCTCCAAGTTAATGCCTTCGTTTTAGCCTCAGAGAATGAGTCCACAAGTCAGACAGCAGAGGTTGCATTGAGGGATTCCCATAACCGTACGGAGTCCTTAGATATTCTTTGCTATAAATCCCCTGCTTCAGCTCAAGTTTCCGCAGTTTCGTCTCCGGAGACTTCGGCTAAAGTTCTGGTTCCTGATAAATGTATTCAGGAGTCAGGTTTTTCCCTAAGCTTGGTCGCAGAGTTCCTTCTCCCGGGTATTTCACTGAACCAGCCTGTCGCCCACATAGCGGTGATCCCTGCTTCAGCGCATAGTTCCCACATTATGGAGTCTGCAGTAATTTCTGGTTTCCCAGACATTCCTTACCAAATACCTACTTCAGAGACCAGTACAGTTATGATTAACCCCCGTGTACTGTCTGAGTTCTCCTCCTCTTTAAGCTTAGGGTTAAAGGCATACAATAGTCTGTATGTTCCTCCTGGGGTTCATATTGTGTTCCCAGGAATGTTTGCTGACGCACGGTTTTCTCCCAAAAGTGACGCTTTTTCATATAGATTAGTAAAAAGCTTGCACACTGTTTCCCTTTTCGCTGAATTGTGTCTTACTAGTTTTGAGACTCTGAGAGGTAATGATTCTCCTTCTGATTCTGAAGCTCTTTCTACAATGAGTATCCTGTCTGGGGGTCCCCCTGATTTCTCTCTCCAGGCTATTCTCCAGGGATCAGCATATCTGTTGTCACTCCCTTAGTACTGTCTGAGGACACCATGCATATATTACAAGTCCTGGGGTTTAAATCTGAGCTTTTTAGCTGTCCTGCCTTTGCTGAAACCCAGTCCCTCAGTACTGTGTCTAAATATGCCCCAGCAAACATGGGGTTACTCTGGGAGGAAATTAAAGCTCCTGTTATAAAGGGTATTTTTTCTCACATGTCCAGCAAATCTAGAACCTCAGTAATTGTTTCTAAGTCACTTATCAATACATCTGATTTTTTCTCTAATCAAACCCAGACACCCTCACTATCGGTTAGGAGTCCTGTGATCAGAGATTTTGCACTAGAAAACACACCAATTCATGTTTTTGTCAGGTTAGGTACTCCTGTGGTTAGGGCCATTGCAGTTTCTGAAAAGACTCCTTGTACTCCTAAAGTGCCTGTCATTAAGAGTTTTCATAGTTCATACTTGCTGCTTGTTGATTCTCAGGGCCCTGTCACTGAGGTACAGACTTCAGCTTCTGATGTTAGCTTCCCTCCCACCACTACCCTGGCTCTGCCTTTTTCTCAAGCTACTGATTTGAAGATCCAAAGGACTATTCCTGATTCACTGACAATATTATCTCCCAATGAAGATTTCCCAGTATTGGAGAGCTCTACTGTTGTTTGCTTCTCTGCTCCTGCTAAACCATGGTTTTGTCCCTCGGAATTTTCGGTTGCCCCTGTTATTTCCTCTCAGTTGGAAATACTCTGTACGTATCCCAAGATTTCGGTCCCTATGCCTGGTTTACTGCTTGCCTTGTCACCTTCCATACCAATACCGGGAGATGCTTCCAACCAGCCTATACCCTTACTAACCATTACCTGGGAGCCTTCTAGAGGAAAAATTCCTCGCAAATTCCAACATGCAGTGGTCAGCCAAGACTTTTTCTGTTACAAAGTTCCTCCTTGTGTATTCGATCAACTATCAGGGCCGCGGATCCTAGATTCAGGTTCCTTTATTTAAGACTGGGCTTTCAGTGGGGGTTCTTCTACCGTTTCTGCTCTGGAACTCTCTGGTTCTTCACAGCCCTGGATTTCCAAGACATTTTGCGAGGCGAGCCATGTACCAAGGATGTTTCTTCCATCAATCTCATATCCTAGAACTGTACTCACGAAAGAACTGCTCGTTTACGGATGCCCTTTCTACCTAAAGAATTTTAGGAACAACTCAATGTCCCCAAGGCCCATGGATGGTCCTGTCTGGCCACAGTTCTCACCGGGGGGTGGGGGTACACTAATGACTAATCATGAGTCTCTGGAGTACGACTCTAACCCCAATCCTAGATGGTTCAGCAACAATTCCCGGTCCTCCAACGCTATGAGTGCTCATGTTCGCCCGGAGGTCTCGCGTGAAGGGGGGGGTACTGTAAGGAATCCGCTCCACGGTTTACTGGTTGCCTTACCTTGCAGACCAGTGCAGTTCTGGAACAGCTCTCCTGAGGTTTGCTGCAGCCTGGATTCACTTACCAAAGCAATACACACTCCCTCTGGTATCTACTGCAGCTGTGCAACCTTTCACTGCAACCTATACTTGCATTCACTCATTAGGAGCAGTACCTTCACACCCCCGCCGGGGATTGGCCCGCTGGCCTTTAAGTACTGTCTTCCCATAATGCTCCCTGCCGAGCATAGTCCTAACTGGATGTCACTACTGTTTTGCCACAAGCTCTCGCTTGTTCTCCTATGCTGATACCAGGTTCCGCCCTGCGTCCTTCAGCTTCCTTCAAGCCGCTTGTTCTCCTATGCTGATACCAGGTTCCGCCCTGCGTCCTTCAGCTCCCTTCAAGCCGCTTGTTCTCCTATGCTGATACGGAGGTATCCCCTGCATCCTTCAGCTTCTGTTCTCCTGTGCTGAAGCATAGGTTTCGTCCCTGCGTCCTTCAGCCTCCTGGATTCCTGCACTGAAGCGGATGTTTCGTCCCTGCGTTCTTCAGTCTCCTGGTTTCCTGCACTGAAGCGGAGGTTTCCCTGTGTATCTTCAGCTTCCTGGTTCCTGGGGCCTACTCTTTCCCTAATCTAGAGAGGCCGTGTCCTGGTTCCTGCGCTGAAACAGAGGATTCCCCAGCCCTCTCAGGACTCTTGCGCTGTGCACGGGTTTACCCGTGCAGCTAGGCGGTGTGTATATCTGGTCTGTCTTCCACCTCCTGAGACCAGTACCATGGGCCATGGTCACCGCACGCGCAGAGGCCACCCCAGCGCTCCTAAGCTGAAGCGGGGCTTTCCTGACTCCCTGTTGCCGAACTCCTGCTTGGACAATGTTTATCCTGACGTCTCCTGTCCTGACCCTGGCTTGTACAACGACGATGCTGACCTCTCCAATCCTGATCCTGCTACATATGACTACGAACTGCGCAATCCGGATCAGCCTGCGCGGTCTCAGGTAGGTGCTTTTACAACTCCACCTCAGCCTCGCGGTCCGACCCTGGTTTGTGGCGAGCAGAACCCTGACACTTGCTTTTCCCTCCTTTGAGGTTCACACTGTCCAGATCTTCTCTCCTCTCCCTGTCCATGTGGCGGTCATCTATCGCCCACCTACCTCTACTCATCCCCCTTCTGCCTTTCTCTCTCACTTTGAATCCTGGCTCTCTTTCTTTCTGACCTCAGACTCCCCTGTTCTTCTCCTTGGGGACTTCAATTGCCACATTGATGACCCCTCTCTCCCTTGGGCTTCCCGCTTTCTTTCTCTAACCTCTTCTTTTGGCCTTCAACAGTGGACTGCAGCCAGCACCCACAAGGATGGCCACTACTTAGACCTGGTTTTCACTAAAAACTTCTCTCTCTCTGATTTCTCCATTTCCCCTTTTCCTCTCTCTGACCATCACCTCATCTCATTCTCTCTATCTCGCTTCTCCCCTTCTCCACCTCCATCTACACCCCGGTTCTGCAGAAACCTGCGCTCTATTCACTTACCTGACTTTGAGTCCACTTTACACTCCTCCCTCTCCTCTCTCAGCTCTGCTACAGACCCTGACAACCTGGTCAGGAACTACAACTCTGCCTTGTCCTCCTCTCTTGATCTACATGCCCCGCTTTCTCTCTGCCACCCTCGCCCTTCTAACCCTAGACCCTGGTTAAATTCCCACATGCGCATGCTGCGTTCCTCCACTCGTTAATCTGAATGCCTCTGGAGGAAATCTCATTCTCTCGCAGACCTCCTTCACTACAAATTTATGCTATCCTGTTTCAACTCTGCCCTCTCGCAAGCTAAACAAGCCTACTTTTCTTCACTAATCAACATGCACAAGTCTAACCCACGCCGACTGTTCTCTGTCTTTGATAGTCTACTCAAACCACCCTCAGCTGCCTTTCCTTCCTCCATCTCCGCTCAGGACTTTGCTGATTATTTTAAGGAAAAGGTGGAATCCATATGTCAGAACATCCCCTCTGTATCTTCCTCCCATCCTAGACCTCTTTCTAACTATCCTCCTGCCTTCCTTGACTCTTTTTCCACTGTCTCAGAGGAGGATGTGTCGCTGTTGATCACCTCTTCTCCCTCTACCACTTGCCCTCTTGACCCCATTCCCTCCCATCTCCTAAAACCTCTTGCTCCTACTATAATCCCTACGCTCACACACATTTTTAACTCTTCCCTCTGCTCTGGAACCTTTCCATCCTCCTTCAAACATGCAACAGTCATACCATTACTCAAAAACAGCAAGCTTGACCCTACCTGTCTTTCTAACTATCGACCTGTCTCCTTCCTGCCTTTTGCCTCTAAACTCCTTGAACGTCTTGTATTCTCTCGCTTGCTCCATATTCTCAACACCTATTCTCTCCTAGACCCTCTACAATCTGGCTTCCGCACTGCTCACTCCACGGAAACAGCCCTCACTAAAATAACTGACGACCTCCATGCTGCCAAAGACAGAGGTCATTACACTCTGCACATATTACTCAACCTCTCTGCAGCATTTGACACTGTGGACCACCCTCTTCTCCTTCACATTCTCCATACTCTTGGTATTCGGAACAAAGCTCTATCCTGGATCTCATCCTACCTCTCCCATCGTACTTTCAGTGTCTCTTCTGCTAACATCTCCTCCTCCTCTATTGATCTCTCTGTAGGGGTACCCCAGGGCTCTGTCCTGGGACCTCTTCTCTTTTCTCTGTACACACTCTCTCTAGGTGACCTAATCACATTTTTTGGGTTTAATTACCCCCTCTATGCTGACGACACACAAATATACTTTTCAACACCCGACCTTACACCTGCTGTACAAACCAAAGTTTCTGAATGTCTCTCTGCTATATCATCCTGGATGACCCTCCGCCGCCTTAAACTCAACATGGCTAAAACAGAGCTCCTCATACTTCCTCCCAAACCTGGCCCTACTACTTCCTTCCACATTACTGTTGGAAATACGATCATTCACCCAGTAGCCCAAGCACGCTGCCTAGGGGTCACACGCGACCCTTCTCTCACATTCGCCCCTCACATACAAAACATTTCTAAAACCTGTCGCTTTTTCCTCCACAATATCACAAAGATAAGCCCTTTCCTCTGTTGCTCTACTGCTAAAACTCTGACTCAGGCCCTCATTCTCTCCCGTCTTGATTACTGTAACCTCCTGCTGTCCGGCCTTCCTGCCTCTCACCTGTCTCCCCTACAATCTATCCTAAACGCTGCTGCCAGAGTCATGCTACTCTTTTCTAGATCTGTCTCAGCATCTCCCCTCATGAAATCCCTCTCCTGGCTTCCGATCAAATCCCGCATCTCACACTCCATTCTTCTCCTCACTTTTAAAGCTTTACACTCTTCTGCCCCTCCATACATCTCAGCCCTAATTTCTCGTTATGCACCATCCAGACTCTTGCGTTCTTCTCAAGGATGTTTTCTTTCTACCCCCTTTGTATCTAAAGCCCTCTCCCGCCTTAAACCTTTTTCACTGACTGCCCCACACCTCTGGAATGCCCTTCCCCTCAGTACCCGACTAGCACCCTCTCTATCCACCTTTAAGACCCAACTTAAGACACTCTTGCTTAAAGAAGCATATGAATAGCACTGTGGATATTCTGAACACATGATACATAAAGCTTGGCCCCCTGCAGACGCACTTACCAGAACTCCCTCCTACTGTCTCTGTACGTTCTCCCTACCTACCAATTAGACTGTAAGCTCCTTGGAGCAAGGGCTCCTCTTACTTAATGTTACTTTTATGTCTAAAACACTTATTCCGATGATCTGTTAATTATATTATCTGTTATTTATTTGATTAACATGTGAATTACTACTGTGAAGCGCTATGTACATTAATGGCGCTATATAAATAAAGACATACAATACAATAGAATACTCTATGACTTAGGGGCTAGGTTTTTGGGCATCCAAAGGGTTAAGGTAAAACCCCTGGGGGGATTGCTGCTTTAAACAGCAGGCCAGGAATTATTTGTTTTTTTATAAACTGCCCTTACTTTTTTTTTAACTTATTTAGTTATTATTGAGAAATGTCCAACTTTAAATACTGAACATGGCAGTGCATTACAGACAAGTGAATCCTTTGTGAACACAAAAACAAAAAAACACTACAACATACCCTGCAATACTATACTTTTACCTAAATAATATGTGTGTAATAGTACTTTTATGAGTGGTATTTACAGCCAAATCTCTAGACGTCTTGCCTTGACTCTTTCCTTTTTTGATATTTTAGTGAAGGAAGATGTGATTTTCTGAAGCCAGCATGCTAGAAGAAGTGTCAGGGACAAATACAGTAAAGGATTTAAAAATGATTGGGATAGGTATAAATAATTCAGAAAATAGCTAACAATGGTTAATATAAGTTAAAATTGAAGTAGAACACTGATTTTGAAATAAGTCAGTTAAATGGGCATACACTGTGTAATATTTCTGTCAAACTATAGATTTAATTATATGAACGAGAGAAAATACAATTGAAATGTGGATGAGGATGATGAGAATTAAGCAATGAATAGCATAGCCGCTATAATCCAAACTGCCCAATATCTATCTGTCCTGGGGGCCCATTATTGTGCACAAGTCCTTTCTCCTATACACCAAGTTTTTGTCCACTTTTTTGACTGTGTAGAAAACGTGGTACATTTACTTCAATTCAGTGAGCCATTCACTACATTGAAACAAGTCTGGGCTAGTTCAGATATTAAAACCCCTATTTAAATATATAGCCCTTCACCGGTTCACTTAGACCATGTACAATGGCGGCGGGGGCCCATCTGTTACTACTTGGGCTACATCAAATGGAATTTAGTACTGGAGGTTTATCATAGGTACAGTAAATAAAAATATCACTCGTGGTGCAGTTGCATGAAACGGTGGATTGTTTTTGTCACTTTTTTACCCATTATAAATTTTAATGTCTGGTTATATCATAGGTACCTAATTTAATGTCTGGTTATATCATAGGTACCTAATTTAATGTCTGGTTATATCATAGGTTCCTAATTTAATGTCTGTTATATCATAGGAACCTAATTTAATGTCTGGTTATATCATAGGTTCCTAATTTAATGTCTGGTTATATCATAGGAACCTAATTTAATGTCTGGTTATATCATAGGTTCCTAATTTAATGTCTGGTTATATCATAGGTTCCTAATTTAATGTCTGTTATATCATAGGTACCTAATTTAATGTCTGGTTATATCATAGGTTCCTAATTTAATGTCTGGTTATATCATAGGTTCCTAATTTAATGTCTGGTTATATCATAGGTACCTAATTTGATGTCTGGTTATATCATAGGTTTTGTAATTTAATGTCTGGTTATATCATAGGTTCCTAATTTAATGTCTGGTTATATCATAGGTTCCTAATTTAATGTCTGGTTATATCATAGGAACCTAATTTAATGTCTGGTTATATCATAGGTTTTGTAATTTAATGTCTGGTTATATCATAGGTACCTAATTTAATGTCTGGTTATATCATAGGTTCCTAATTTCATGTCTGGTTATATTATATTATTTATTTATTTATAAAATATTTTACCAGGAAGTAATACATTGAGAGTTACCTCTCGTTTTCAAGTATGTCCTGGGCACAGAGTAAAACAAATAGTACATGGTTACAAATACAGTTACATAAATGAACAGGGTATACATTATATACAAGACATTGCATGCACAGTTAAAGAAAATATATATTATGAGCGTATGAAACAGTTACAGAGCAGATTAAAGTGTGAGACAGCCTTAGATTTGAAAGAACTTAAACTGGTGGTGGATATGAGAGCCTCTGGTAGGTTGTTCCAGTTTTGGGGTGCACGGAAGGAGAAGGAGGAACGTCCGGATACGTTGTTGAGCCTTGGGACCATGAATAGTCTTTTGATGTCTGATCTCAGGTGATAAGTGCTGCATGTGGTAGGGGTGAGGAGCTTGTTCAGGTAGCTGGGTAGCTTGCCCATGAAGAATTTAAAGGCAAGACAGGAAAGGTGAACTTTGCGCCTAGACTCTAGTGCTGACCAATCTAGTTCTTTGAGCATTTCGCAGTGATGTGTGTTGTAGTTGCATTGGAGAACAAAACGACAAATTGAATTGTAGAGGGTGTCAAGTTTGCTAAGGTGGGTTTGAGGAGCCGAGCAATATAGTATGTCTCCATAGTCAATAATTGTCATTAGCATCTGCTGTGCGATACGCTTTCTGACCAGGAGACTAAGGGAGGATTTGTTCCTGTAAAGTACCCCTAGTTTGGCATAGGTCTTGGTTGTCAGGGTATCAATGTGCATCCCGAATGTTAAGTGGGAGTCAAACCATATGCCCAGGTATTTAAAACTAGTAACAGGAGTTAGGGTGGTGTTAGTGTTGGTTCTAATCAGGAGCTCAGTCACTGGAAGCTTTACAAATTTAGTCTTGGTCCCAAATACCGTTGTTACAGTCTTGTCAGTGTTTAAAAACAGTTTGTTTTGGGAAATCCAGTTTTCGAGTCTCAAAAAGTCAGACTGAAGTATGTGTTGAAGGTCAGAGAGGCTATGACTGTGTGCATATAGGATTGTGTCATCTGCATACATGTGTATTGAGGCTTATCATAGGTTTCGTAATTTAATGTCTGGTTATATCATAGGTTTCGTAATTTAATGTCTGGTTATAGCATAGGTACCTAATTTGATGTCTGGTTATATCATAGGTACCTAATTTGATGTCTGGTTATAGCATAGGTACCTAATTTGATGTCTGGTTATATCATAGGTACCTAATTTGATGTCTGGTTATAGCATAGGTACCTAATTTGATGTCTGGTTATAGCATAGGTACCTAATTTGATGTCTGGTTATAGCATAGGTACCTAATTTAAAGTCTTGGTGCATAAATCACGCTCACATGTGCACAGAGGTCTCTATGTATCAAAGTGCAAATTCTGCTCTGAAAAATACCTATGCCAGGCAGTGCCAATGTATTAATCAAAGTTGTGCCATTTTCAGGTATGTCTATGGGGGCTATGCACTAAGCTCCGTTAAGTCACTTTTAGAGCGCAAAGTGTTCTTAGAACGTGCTTTTGCGCTCAACCCGATGCACTAAGCACTATGCACTAAGCAACGCAAACAGGCACTTTGCGCTCTAAAAATGATTTTTTCAGGAATTTTTTCTAAGTCCAACTTTGCTTGTTCGCAACCCTGTTTGCGTTAAATTCTGCCCTTAAGCGGGATGCACTAAGCAACGCAACCTTAGCAAACGCGAAAGTTGTGTTGATCAGAACACGTCAGGTCAGAGTAGACGCAAAGAAATCTGGACTTAGAAAAAATTATTGCTTTTCATTTTTGCATGCGCAAAACCCATACAGCAGGCCGGCGGGTGTCCCCGGCTGACCCGCGGGGGTCCCCGCGGGAGTTCCGGGGTCCCTGCGGGCCTGCAGTACCACTGTTGCACCTCCAAAAATAATAAACAATAATTATAACTAAATACACCCCCTTAACACATACTATACAGTAATGGGCAAAATTACTATTATCCATATATGGATAATAATGCATTTGCCCATTTTAAATACATATAACATTCAATAAATACAGTAAAAACATATTACACTTACCTTTTACAGGCACCCACGATGAAGGCCATCTTCATCCTCATCTTCATCCTGCCCATGCCCCTCCGGTGCTGCAAAACATGCACAACAATCACAATAGCCAATGTAATGTCCCCTAACCCCTTAATCACCATAGCGGTTATTAACCGCTACAGGCATTAAGGGGTTAACCCACCCTCACCCACCACTCGTGAGGCCTACATGCCCTCCCCCACTAACCCCCCCACCCCATGTTATTTGGCCGAATAAAAAAAAAATGATGACGTAATTTAAAGGCAATGAAAGCACAGCCAATCAGAATGGCTTTGCTTCAATTGCCTTTAAGATGATGTCATGAAAAGAAACATGTCCGGCCTCACATGGTACGGTAGCCAATCAGAGCGTGGGAACTCCATCCCAACTCTGATTGGCTCTAGTAGACCATGTGACAGAGGCTTGGGGGAGAACGGATGTGACGTCATTGAAAGCCTGTCACATGGTACTAGAGCCAATCAGAGTATAATAGTTATTTTGCACATTATTGTACTGTATGTGTTGGGGGGGGGGTGCATGTATGTATTTAATGTATAGGCCCAGTTTATTTTTTTTACATGCATGAGACCTCTGGAGACCACCTGAGGTATCCTCGGGTATCTCACGGGTACCAGGCTGCGTGGTCCATGGGGGACACCTGCGGGGAAGAACCGGTGGCCCCACATCTGTGGGGGCACCGCGGACCCATAGTGTGCGGGGAAGAACCGGTGGCCCCACATCTGTGGGGGCACCGCGGACCCATAGTGCCCACCCGTGGGTCGCCAGACCTGTGGGAACCACCCGAGGCCCCTCAGACACCTGTGGGTCTGACCCGGGGCTCCCAGACATCCGCGGGCCTACCGTGGGGACCCAATTGTGGCCCACGGTGACCCGCGGAGACCACCTGGGGGCCATGGTGCCTGGCGGGACCCACCAACAGGCCTCCAGAAACTGTATGAAACAAGTTGCTGGTAACCTGTAAGGTCTGTCAGGTGACCCATCAGGCTCACCGGGGACTCGCGTGGGCCTGGGGTATGAAACCTGTATGTAAAAGGATAAATCATGTATTTATGGGGGGGCACGGGGTGGGTTATGTATTTAATAAATAGAATGATGTTTATTGTGGGACTGGGTATTGTTTTTATTGTGGGTACTGGGGGTGGGGGGAGGGGGTATTGGCCCCAAGGGTATGTGGGTAGGCCTTCCTTGTGGGTAGTGGGTGAGGGTGGTTAGGCCTCATTGGGTGGGGGGGTTAGTGGGGGAGGATATGTAGGCCTCCCGAGTGGTGGATGAGGGTGGGTTAACCCCTTAATGCATGTAGCGGTTAATAACCGCTATGGTCATTAAAGGGTTAGGGGACATTACATTGGCTATTGTGATTGTTGTGCATGTTTTGCAGCACCGGAAGGGCATGTGCAGGATAAAGATGAGCATGAAGACGGCCTTCATCGTGGGTGCCTGTAAAAGGTAAGTGTAATATGTTTTTACTGTATTTATTGTAGTTTATATTTATTTAAAATGGGCAAATGCATTATTATCCATATGTGGATAATAGTAATTTTGCCCATTATAGTACTGTATGTGTTAGGGGGCGGGGGGGATGTGTGTTGTTTATTGGGGGCAATTGTCCCCAATAAACATGCTAATGTGCCTTAACCCCTTCATTGCCTTAGCGGCTATCCGCTAAGGTAATGAAGCTGCATTAATGTAAATTTTAATAATAGTGTGCGGGAGCAGGGGGTCCCCTGAGCTGAACCGCATTGATTTCTGCCTCAGAGACCCCCTGCTTCCCGAGTTACAGGCCCCGGTTTGGGGCATCGGTGCCAGTGTGGACGCCATTTTTATAGAGCCCACGTCGCGTCTTGGACGCTATTAAGATGGCGGCGGCACTGTCACCCGATGCCCCATACCGGGGCCTGTAACTCGGGAAGCAGGGGGTCTCTGAGGCAGAAATCAATGTGGTTCAGCTCAGGGGACCCCCTGCTCCTGCACACTATTATTAAAAATACATTAATGCTGCTTCATTGCCATAGCGGATAACCGCTACGGTAATGAATTATTGTTTATTGTTATGTGTGTTTTTATACTAGTGTAGATGTGCAGGGGGTCTCCTGAGCTAAACCGCATTGGTTTGAGCCTCGGGGACCCCCTACTTCAGGAGATATAGGCCCCTTTATGGAGTGCCGGTATCCCCTGCAGAATTTAAATGTCCCGGTCACGTGACGCGGGAGCTTTAAAGTGCAGAGGATACCGGCACCCCATAGCGGGGCCTATATCTCCGGAAGTAGGGGGTCCTCGGACATGAAACCAATGCGGTTCAGGTCCTGAGACCCCCTGCTCATGTACACTATTATTAAAATGTATTTATTTAGTGTATGATTGCCTGTAACAGCCTTGCATGGAGATACAGAATCTCCATGCAAATGTTACATGCGGCTTTTTTTTCTATCAGCTAGCGTATGTAAAGGTTCAGAACGCTAGCATGGGGAAAAAAAGCAACTCGTATGCTGTGGCTATTCTGAGCTATTTTGAGCAGATACGTTAAAAAATGGCCTCAAGGCCTTAGTGAATCGCGTCCCCGGCCTCAGTTTTTAACGAACCTGCTTTTTTGCCAAATCAGAACGCAAAGCCATTGAGCTTAGTGCATAGCCCCCTATGTCTCCATGAGATGAGATGAGGGATTTATGGAGCCAGCGGGAGTTAGAATTGAGGTTACATTTACATATTGGCGCAGGTCTATGTATTAAAAAATGTGCGACTTGCGTTACTTTTTTTGACGGTTATCTGCATTGGTTTTCTCTGTTTGTTGTTGTGCCAAATAATTAATCCAAATTCTAAAACAGTAGAAATACACTTCATGAATAAGTCGCATTTCAGACAGAAAAAAAATGCTATTTTTATTATGGAATTGCATTAGTGCACATGTACCTCTGGATACACAGAGCCCAAAAGTTTTAGGTAATATTTAAACTCAAGAACATTGTTTCCATGTAATAAAAACCAAATAGTAACTGATACAAGCTGGTTACAGTTTCATACACGATTAATAATACAAATCTAATAAGAATTTCAACTAAAACCAGGAGTATTTATATCACGCTTGTACATTTTTGCCCTTTCACTGCTATAAAGACTTTCAAACGTATTCAGAATCTAATCTATCTATCTCAATGTCTTGCATGGTGCATACAAAGAGCGAACTCTGCTCCTATGCGCTTTTTAAAACCTCCAAAAGGTGGAGCGACAAATCAAGGAAAGGCGATGTCAAAGAGCCAAGTCTATAGCTGTTTTCTGAAAGTGGGATGATTTTTGATATTTCTGATGGATATGGGGAGGGAATTTCATTCCCTGGCTCCCTGTACTGAAAGGGCACGTCCAGCTCGTCTAGTGTGTTTGAATCTGGGGATTTTTATAAGTTGCGGGTTTTGGGATCGTAGATTCAAGGTGGGTCTGTTGAATTTAAATTTTGTTTGCAAGTAGAGTGGTCCTGTGTGATGGAGCTCCAGGTGAACCATAGTGAGGGCTTTAATTGGTAGGAAACCAGTGAAGTTTTCTAAATTGAGGGGAGAAACAAATGTAGATACATTAACAAAAGAATTTACAAAACAAAACAAAAAACATTAGTTTATGGGTGTATGTTAAAATTATGAATTAATGATGAGGTTTGTTTTCCTTGCCAGTTTTGGGTCCTTAAGAGAATTTAGTCTGTAACATAGACCTGCATTGTCACTTTTGGAGAAGTACCCATAATAATCACTTAAACTTAAGCAGGTGTAACATCTTTTATTTTATACTTCAGCTGGATTTGTGAGTTCAACTTCTCGCATGCTTTAGAAAACATTGTTGGTGTTAACATGGCCCGAAATGTAAATTAAGTGATTGAAGTGTTAACAGAAATGAGAGCATTATTTTAGATACTGTACCTTACAGAACCAATCTCTGAGGTTTTAAAGTCAGCTTTGAACCTTTCTAAAATGTGTGAAAAACAGTTGCAAAGACAAAACAACATTTAGCAAAATGCAGATTAGAAGACAAAGCCTGTTTAATTAAATTATCTGTATTATTCATGTGGACTTCACAACAGAAAAACGCTCTTTTTAGAATTAAGCAATTACAGGAGGATTTTGTCTGTTCTACAGCAATAAATAAAACAACCTGAACATAACATGTCAACAAATGACATGACAAAACTACAGTAGCTCAACCAGGTTTAAAGTTTTAAACTTTTAGGATCACCTCTGCCTGTAGAAGGGATTATGTTAATCCTGACAGCATTCAATGCAGCCAATATCAGGTTTAAATACATTCTGTACTGACCATCAATGTGGTAATGAATAAAAGTACAAACATTTTTTATTGAATTATTATTGATAATATTCGTCTTCAAGGAGTGCGGTCAGATTCTATAGGTGTGCTGGTCTGTCTGAATAACTACCTTATAGTGTGTTAGGTGGTCATTTCTTTAATATTACATTTTGTTAGCATCGAACTGTATTTGCAAAACTGGCACAAAAAGAAGCAACAGAGTAAAAATAAAACCATTTTTTTTTGCAGCTGGGGTACATAGTCTCTGTGTCTTAATTTTTTATGATCTCACTCATTTCAACTACCTCTCCTGTCCCTACCTCCGCCAACTATGTCTCTTGGTCATCTCTTTGGCCCTTGTTCAATATGATGAGAAGTAGGTAGCACACATGTACCAGTGTAGTAATTTCTATTATGAACTAGCTGAGAGACCCGGCGTTGCCCGGGATGTAATGTTCCTGCTCTCCTCTCTGTCTTTTTCCCTGTCTGCCCTCTCCCTCTGCCCTCTCTCTCTTTCCCTGTCTCCCCCCATCTCTCTCTCTTCCCCCGTCTCCCCCCCACCCTCTCTCTTCCCCTGTCTCCCCCCTGTCTGTTTGTCCCCCGTTCCCATCAATCCAGCTCCCCCCCCTTTACAGGTCCGGTCCCTCCCCCCCATTTACCAGTTCGGTCCCCTGACCCCTTTCCAGGTGGGTGTGCGTGCGCGTCAGTAGGTGGGTGTGCGCGTGCGTCAGTCGGTGGGTGCGCGTGCGCGTCAGTCGGTGGGTGTGCGCGCGCGTCAGTCGGTGGGTTTGCATGTGCGTCAGTCGGTGGGTGCGCGCGCGCATCAGTCGGTGGGTTTGTACGAGCGTCAGTCGGTGGATGTGCGCGTGCGTCAGTCGGTGGGTGTGCGCGCGTGTCAGTCGGTGGGTGTGCACGCGCACACACTTCATGGCTCACAAATTTGTGCAGGGGCAAGAAATGGCGCCGCGCAGGAGACACGCGGCCGCCCCAGCGCGAGCATACTCTCCCCCGGCGCCACCTACCCCAAACACACCACCACAGCCCTCCTGCTGTGCTGGAGGCTACACCGCGCGGGGAACCTGCGCACCCGCCCCC
This sequence comes from Ascaphus truei, assembly GCF_040206685.1. Classification (NCBI taxonomy): domain Eukaryota; kingdom Metazoa; phylum Chordata; class Amphibia; order Anura; family Ascaphidae; genus Ascaphus; species Ascaphus truei. The sequence continues at coordinate 87,873,229 of NC_134490.1, forward strand.
CGATTACGGCCGGAGCCCCCACCCCAACCGCCAGCCAACAGTAGCCGGACCACTGGGGGCGAAGGCAGCACCGCCGCGCGGGAGACACGCGGGAGACACGAGCTCCCGGCCGAGCACACTGTCCCTGGCGCCAAACCACCACCGACCATCTGCTGTGATGGAGGCGGCAGTGCGCGGGCAACGCGCGCCCCCGATCCGTCGAGCGGGAGGGGATCAAGCGGCCGCACCAACGGCTCCTAGAGATCACACTCTCCCCCAGGCATCGCCACTTGGATTAGGACGGGGGGCGGCTCGCAACCAGCAAGTGCACAGTGATCGCCCCCCCCTCCCCCCCCGCCGGCATCAACCGCGCAGGCCCAACTGGACAACGGGACTCCGGGTAAGGGACCCACCGTGCCGAATTATTTCAGCTGACGGGGGAGAGTGACGGGCGTGTGTGTGTGTGTGTCCCTGTGTGTGTGTCCCTGTGTGTGTGTCCCTGTGTGTGTGTCCCTGTGTGTCCTTTGGCCCGTCACTCCGCCTCAGGCCAATGAGAGGTGTGCGGGGGCGGGCGGGCCAAGGGACCAATGAGATTTCCCCTTGGGACACCGGACATCCAGGCAGGCATACAGTGTTTTCACTAATATAGTATAAGATAGAGTTTATGCATCATAACTATGCATTATCCTGCATTACTAAATTGAATAGGAGATTTGTTTCCAGCTTTCACTCATTTTGTCATTATTTCCTAGCTTTCATCCTCTACAGTGTATCTGGCTCTTATTTAATATAGGGAGAAGCAGGTAACATACCCTGTATAGGCTGTCCATGTATTTCTTATACTCTTTCCATTGCCTTTATTTCTCACTCACTTCATTGATCTTTGTCTTTTTCCCTTCTCCTTCAGTCTACCTCTGTTCCTTTTAGATCTAAGCCTTGCCATGACATACAACGCGTGAGTGAGCCAAACGGTTTCATGTAGTGCTGGAAAGTGTCTTATGGCATAGGAGAGAGATTTATATATATAAGCATATTTCACAGGTATCTGGTGTATTTGTCTGCTAATTGAATATTAACAAAAACTCTGCAAATAATTTGCTAGCAAAATTTTGATATATTTTCTCATCTCTATCTATATCCTTTCATATCTGTCTCTATCCTTGTGGTCATCAGTCTCCTTGATAGCTGTCCAGTGGTAAAACAAAGAATGGGCAGTTTTTCATTACTTAGGGCTAAAGCAGCAATACCTGGAAAATCAATAAAACCTATATGTTGAAGTATAATAATGTATAGGGAAGCCTTTATTGTATGTAAAATGTAGTAAAATTGGGGTGGGGGAGGAAGGGAGAGAGGAAGCTTTTGCCAAAGTCTATAATGGGGTGAACGGTGCTAGGCGCTAAGATACTGTATACGTAGTACTATGGTTGTGTAGCGCACAGCATCCAAAAACGAAGGCAGGTCTGGCGAAAACTTTCTTTATTTGAAGCAAGGCATAAAAAGAGGGACGCAGCCCTTCAACGCGTTTCGTGCAAAGCACTTTGTCAAGAAGTGCCTTTACACGATATACAGCCACTTAAATACAGGAGATCGCTCAACTCTCGCGAGATGCGATGACATCATCAGACCGCTATTAACCAATGAGACAACCATACCCCGCGCATGCGCGACGCGATCGAGCCCTGCACAACAACAATCACGGCAAACCATCTGTCTCACTGCAGTTGCGTGTATCTCAGCTGGTAGACACACCGCTAATCAGGAGACCAGCCCTGGCTGCTTAAACCGTGCATACCGGACCCTCCGCCCCGCGCATGCGCAAATAGGTGCTCTCAAATGCCTTCCCTATTGATGAATCAACGCATACGAGCCGCCAAAAATAATATGGCATACTCACATACATCGTCCCACCAAGAGAGGCAATAACCAATTAATACAATACATATATAAAAAAACGATCTATTTCTACACATACTGCGATGAGTTCGGCCATCAATGTAACCATATATCAAAACATGAAATATAAATTTTTATTATCTATAAATAAAACTAAACTAAACTTAAATATGACCTTAAAATAAAAAGTATACTGCTATACTCATGTAAAAACAAATGTGCTCCCTACTGATGACTGATGATCATTGTATCTAAATAAAGCAGTACTTGAATATTAATGTTTTACTGTTGTGGAGAACCCAATAGGAAAAAACATGAGTGACAATAGAGAACATCTATACACACAATTATATACATGAAGCATTAGTATGAATTATTATGCTATGAGGTAACAACAATATAATACACTTGGTTGTTATATATTCGTGCCTGTTTTTGAGCAAATATTTTTCCCCATATTGGATATTTTATGTCATTAGTATAGTTAATAACAGTTTTTATCCCCATCTAATCAACTGTTTATTCACAAAAGAATACTAAATCACTTATGCAGATTATTTTAAGTCCACATTGAATATTTCAATATATCAAGATGTGAAATAAGTTTACACTTCAATATATCAAGTTATCAAGAGATCAGGTCGGTTCCCATGGACAATTATCAGATTAATATAATATTCATTAGTATACTCAACAATTTTTATATACATATGGACAACAACCATCTCTGCCCTAACATTCATACTTATTTTAAGAAATGGTTTATTGTCCACTCCACATTGATTCCCTCCGGGAACCTTGTTCTGAGTGTAAAAATCCAAAAGGACTCTCTACAATTCAGAGTATTGAGAATATCACCCCCTCTCTCTGGTTTTTTAACTTTCTCTAGACCCATGAACGAAAAGTTCCTAATGCTGCCCTTGCTGCATAGTGTAAAGTGCTTTGATACAGGATGTTCCAGATCCCCTTTACGAATTAGTCTACAATGTTCTTGCATTCTTATTTTCAGAGCTCTCGTAGTTCTACCAACATATCTCTTCCCACAGCCACAACTAATTAGGTACACTACAAAGTTTGTATTGCAATTAATATAGCTCCCAATGTTGTATTTTTTATGTGGACTGTGGGAAAAGAAATGTTGCGAGGGCCTCATGAACTGACACATGTTGCAGCTATTGCATCTATAGGAGCCTTTGGTCATGAACCGGTCAGGTTCACCCACCTTGGTGGATATGACACTTGGTGAAATGAATGCGGCTAGTGTCTTGGCTCGCCTGTATACACATTTCGGGCCCGAGTTCGTGTACTCACTTAGAATGGGATCCATTCGTAATAATTCCCAATGTTTGTTAATGATCTCTCGAACCTGACCACTTGATCTATTAAATTGAGATATAAATAGGGGGCACACCTTATCACTTTGGTGAATTGTGTTCTTCCCCCTTTGTTCGTTCCTCACTCTGGACCCAGGGGGCAAAATAGTTTTTCTATCAATTTTCATTACCTCTTGTACAGTTGATTGGAGGGTCTCCTGATCATACCCTCTTTCTATGAACTTTTTGGTCAGCACCTCAGACTGGGCCCTGAAATCACTCATCGAAGAGCAAATCCTTCGTAGTCTGAGGTACTGACCTTTGGGTATTCCTTTGACCACTGATCTGGGGTGGCAGCTGTCCGCTCTCAGAAATGAAATTCTCGAGTTCGTTTTTGTGTATACATCCGATTGTATTGTATTTTCTATATCTATATAAAATAGAATGTCAAGGTAGCTGATATGTTGTGCGTGATAATTTATTGTGAAGTGAATATCTAATGTGTTGTTATTAATATGATTGAAAAATTCTAATAGTGTTTCTGTGCTCCCGTGCCAAATAAAAATAAGGTCATCAATGAAACGTTTATAGAAAATAATATGGTGTCTAAACAGATTGGTGCTATTATAAATGAAAGTGTGCTCCCACCATCCCATAAACAAGTTGGCATAGGAGAGGGCAAAACTTGTCCCCATTGCCGTCCCCCGAAGTTGCAAATAAAACTTGTGCTCAAAAAGAAAATAATTGTGTGTGAGAAGAAAAAGTATAGATTCCATAATAAATGTAGTCATTGGTAAGGAGCTACCTGGACATTCTATAAAGTGTCGGACAGCCGCCAAGCCCAGATCGTGTTTATATTTCATGTTTTGATATATGGTTACATTGATGGCCGAACTCATCGCAGTATGTGTAGAAATAGATCGTTTTTTTATATATGTATTGTATTAATTGGTTATTGCCTCTCTTGGTGGGACGATGTATGTGAGTATGCCATATTATTTTTGGCGGCTCGTATGCGTTGATTCATCAATAGGGAAGGCATTTGAGAGCACCTATTTGCGCATGCGCGGGGCGGAGGGTCCGGTATGCACGGTTTAAGCAGCCAGGGCTGGTCTCCTGATTAGCGGTGTGTCTACCAGCTGAGATACACGCAACTGCAGTGAGACAGATGGTTTGCCGTGATTGTTGTTGTGCAGGGCTCGATCGCGTCGCGCATGCGCGGGGTATGGTTGTCTCATTGGTTAATAGCGGTCTGATGATGTCATCGCATCTCGCGAGAGTTGAGCGATCTCCTGTATTTAAGTGGCTGTATATCGTGTAAAGGCACTTCTTGACAAAGTGCTTTGCACGAAACGCGTTGAAGGGCTGCGTCCCTCTTTTTATGCCTTGCTTCAAATAAAGAAAGTTTTCGCCAGACCTGCCTTCGTTTTTGGATGCTGTGCGCTACACAACCATATCTCTGCATTTGAACCACACGGCGGCACGCATTGGAAGGGAGACTCTGGAGGCTACAAGGAGTGAGTACCAAAAAAAAGGGGGCTATCCCAATGAGGTGAAGGAGGTTGCCCTAGGGCTGCTTCCCCAACCTTCAGGGCTTTCTGGTGCCCCCCACCCCATCTTTATGGACTGAGTACATAATCTATGATGCCTTAATACCCAGTGTTCTCCCCTTCCATAGAAGCACACATACAGCACTGTGAGCACCATTGTTCTATCTCTAACTCTGTGTATCCATGTTTTTGGTAGCTCGTGCTTAAAGGATGTGTTCAGCCTATGAAATATTATATTGAGAAGGAAGAATTCATTGAACTGTATGCTATAAGCAGGTCTGTGCGGTTTTTTCATTCATTTTTTTATTATTATTACTTCAAAATTAGACTGTGCAAGGCATAATGGATGATATTGATGATCTGAATGAGAGTTCTGTACCGTCAGTCTACACGTTCAACTGTGGAGATGATTCCTGTAGGAAAAAGAAAGCCCTTCGTGTGTTTGATAACGTAGTAGATACCGACTCTAATGACATCTCTGACTTAAGGATATACTTTCAGAAACTAGAAAAACTGTTAATCTATAAAACACGGATCTGGTGGGACATTGTTGCTACTGAGAACTACCTCAAAATGAAGAGAATACCCAGGGGTTTAAGGGTTAAAAAGGCCCCAACCTTTGGTTTCCCAGATAAGGTATTTGAGGAAGCTTGGATTGAAACACCTAACATTTGTTCATTCAGTTTAATGGATCAAATACTGCAACATAAAATAAAGGAGAAAGCAACTCTAGATAATCAGATTAAGGAATTACAGGACAAACTACGTAAATTCAAGGACATTGAGGGTTTTTCAAATTTTGATAGAATTTTAGCCAAAACAACAGAAGAGGCTGAGAGGGAAATAATGATAAGGAAACAGAACAAGTACGATCGTGATCGAATTGATTATGAAAAAAATCAAATTTATAATTGGCAAAGAATTGTGCCTGTTTTTGATCGCTTTTCACAGGAGCCAAGCAAGAATATGTCGCGGAGATCTACCCCAAATAAATCAATTCTGAAACCGAGTAACTTTGACTACCAGAGTGGTGATTCTGAACTATCTGACGCTGAAACAATTCCACACTCTGTCTCTTTTATGGACATGGAAAGTAGAACAAGTGGATCACAACGTGTTAATTCCAATCAACCCAGGGATGAGAGACGTCCGTCTGGAGGCAATAGCTCCCGGGAGGATCCAACTCCATCCACATCAGTGGAAACTTACCACACTGACCAACAGTCAAAAAACTACTTGATGTTCAGGAGAGACCAAAAAGGACAAGGAGGGGGGGGAAGAGAAACAGGGGGAAAAAGGGCAAACAAAAGGAAAAAGAATTACTGAGTAATGTTAATAATGTGATTAATATTTCAGGAATGGAGCTGTCGCCCGCAGAGATCTCGTTACTAAATAAAGGCTTGAAATACGCGCCAACAATGGACATCGACCTCTTCGGTGTGGCGGTGGATGTCCACAAGTTTGTGCGCAAGATGACTTTGAAGAAATTTTTCCATCAACCAAACAGTGGGGGATCTCTGACGGCGACAGATTCAGGTGAGGTGTTACAGGACAATTATTGTCAAGCATTGCCTACAACCACTCCCCTCCCTTCATTAACCCTTAACTCCCTAGATTCTTTTCAGGATCAATGTACACTTAGAGACATGGAAGATCTTTTAGCACAGGGAGAGAATGTGGAAGACTCACAGTCATATACTCTTGGGGATTGGAGATCCAGACTCAAAGAAAAATCAGTTTTTTACCCCACCTTCATTAAAGGTCCATTTCTCACTATGTTCGAGAATCTAGTGATCAGGGATCTCAGAATATTAGCCCAAGGGCTCTCATCTCCTCAATGGAGATATGATAATCTCAACAAAGATGAGCGTGCAGCCATCAAATCTCTACAGGAGAATGAATTGTTAGTAATTAAAAATGCAGATAAGGGGGGAGCAGTGGTGGTGCAGAGTAGGACAGACTACTTCAGGGAAGCCTTTCGCCAACTTGGGGATGTCTCATCCTACTCTGTACTACCACGGGACCCCACAGATCCCTTCTTGAGGGAGCTACTAGATTTAGTAGACTTAGGAACAGCAACACATGTTTTGAATAAGGATGAATCCAATTTCATAGTAAACCCTAAACCTGTCATACCGATATATCACCATCTCCCAAAGATCCACAAGACGTTGGTCGACCCTCCTGGTCGACCGATTGTCTCTAGTATTGGATCTTTGGGAGATGGTCTGTCTCGGTATGTCAATTCCTATCTGCAGCCTTTTGTGAGGACCTTGCCGTCCCACATTCTTGACTCAGGGGACTTACTTACCAAAATGCAAGATATTTCTTGGAATAAAGATTACCTGTGGGTGACTATGGATGTGGTCTCCCTCTACTCGATTATACAACACGATCTGGGCTTGGCGGCTGTCCGACACTTTATAGAATGTCCAGGTAGCTCCTTACCAATGACTACATTTATTATGGAATCTATACTTTTTCTTCTCACACACAATTATTTTCTTTTTGAGCACAAGTTTTATTTGCAACTTCGGGGGACGGCAATGGGGACAAGTTTGCCCCCTCCTATGCCAACTTGTTTATGGGATGGTGGGAGCACACTTTCATTTATAATAGCACCAATCTGTTTAGACACCATATTATTTTCTATAAACGTTTCATTGATGACCTTATTTTTATTTGGCACGGGAGCACAGAAACACTATTAGAATTTTTCAATCATATTAATAACAACACATTAGATATTCACTTCACAATAAATTATCACGCACAACATATCAGCTACCTTGACATTCTATTTTATATAGATATAGAAAATACAATACAATCGGATGTATACACAAAAACGAACTCGAGAAATTCATTTCTGAGAGCGGACAGCTGCCACCCCAGATCAGTGGTCAAAGGAATACCCAAAGGTCAGTACCTCAGACTACGAAGGAATTGCTCTTCGATGAGTGATTTCAGGGCCCAGTCTGAGGTGCTGACCAAAAAGTTCATAGAAAGAGGGTATGATCAGGAGACCCTCCAATCAACTGTACAAGAGGTAATGAAAATTGATAGAAAAACTATTTTGCCCCCTGGGTCCAGAGTGAGGAACGAACAAAGGGGGAAGAACACAATTCACCAAAGTGATAAGGTGTGCCCCCTATTTATATCTCAATTTAATAGATCAAGTGGTCAGGTTCGAGAGATCATTAACAAACATTGGGAATTATTACGAATGGATCCCATTCTAAGTGAGTACACGAACTCGGGCCCGAAATGTGTATACAGGCGAGCCAAGACACTAGCCGCATTCATTTCACCAAGTGTCATATCCACCAAGGTGGGTGAACCTGACCGGTTCATGACCAAAGGCTCCTATAGATGCAATAGCTGCAACATGTGTCAGTTCATGAGGCCCTCGCAACATTTCTTTTCCCACAGTCCACATAAAAAATACAACATTGGGAGCTATATTAATTGCAATACAAACTTTGTAGTGTACCTAATTAGTTGTGGCTGTGGGAAGAGATATGTTGGTAGAACTACGAGAGCTCTGAAAATAAGAATGCAAGAACATTGTAGACTAATTCGTAAAGGGGATCTGGAACATCCTGTATCAAAGCACTTTACACTATGCAGCAAGGGCAGCATTAGGAACTTTTCGTTCATGGGTCTAGAGAAAGTTAAAAAACCAGAGAGAGGGGGTGATATTCTCAATACTCTGAATTGTAGAGAGTCCTTTTGGATTTTTACACTCAGAACAAGGTTCCCGGAGGGAATCAATGTGGAGTGGACAATAAACCATTTCTTAAAATAAGTATGAATGTTAGGGCAGAGATGGTTGTTGTCCATATGTATATAAAAATTGTTGAGTATACTAATGAATATTATATTAATCTGATAATTGTCCATGGGAACCGACCTGATCTCTTGATAACTTGATATATTGAAGTGTAAACTTATTTCACATCTTGATATATTGAAATATTCAATGTGGACTTAAAATAATCTGCATAAGTGATTTAGTATTCTTTTGTGAATAAACACTTGATTAGATGGGGATAAAAACTGTTATTAACTATACTAATGACATAAAATATCCAATATGGGGAAAAATATTTGCTCAAAAACAGGCACGAATATATAACAACCAAGTGTATTATATTGTTGTTACCTCATAGCATAATAATTCATACTAATGCTTCATGTATATAATTGTGTGTATAGATGTTCTCTATTGTCACTCATGTTTTTTCCTATTGGGTTCTCCACAACAGTAAAACATTAATATTCAAGTACTGCTTTATTTAGATACAATGATCATCAGTCATCAGTAGGGAGCACATTTGTTTTTACATGAGTATAGCAGTATACTTTTTATTTTAAGGTCATATTTAAGTTTAGTTTAGTTTTATTTATAGATAATAAAAATTTATATTTCATGTTTTGATATATGGTTACATTGATGGCCGAACTCATCGCAGTATGTGTAGAAATAGATCGTTTTTTTATATATGTATTGTATTAATTGGTTATTGCCTCTCTTGGTGGGACGATGTATGTGAGTATGCCATATTATTTTTGGCGGCTCGTATGCGTTGATTCATCAATAGGGAAGGCATTTGAGAGCACCTATTTGCGCATGCGCGGGGCGGAGGGTCCGGTATGCACGGTTTAAGCAGCCAGGGCTGGTCTCCTGATTAGCGGTGTGTCTACCAGCTGAGATACACGCAACTGCAGTGAGACAGATGGTTTGCCGTGATTGTTGTTGTGCAGGGCTCGATCGCGTCGCGCATGCGCGGGGTATGGTTGTCTCATTGGTTAATAGCGGTCTGATGATGTCATCGCATCTCGCGAGAGTTGAGCGATCTCCTGTATTTAAGTGGCTGTATATCGTGTAAAGGCACTTCTTGACAAAGTGCTTTGCACGAAACGCGTTGAAGGGCTGCGTCCCTCTTTTTATGCCTTGCTTCAAATAAAGAAAGTTTTCGCCAGACCTGCCTTCGTTTTTGGATGCTGTGCGCTACACAACCATATCTCTGCATTTGAACCACACGGCGGCACGCATTGGAAGGGAGACTCTGGAGGCTACAAGGAGTGAGTACCAAAAAAAAGGGGGCTATCCCAATGAGGTGAAGGAGGTTGCCCTAGGGCTGCTTCCCCAACCTTCAGGGCTTTCTGGTGCCCCCCACCCCATCTTTATGGACTGAGTACATAATCTATGATGCCTTAATACCCAGTGTTCTCCCCTTCCATAGAAGCACACATACAGCACTGTGAGCACCATTGTTCTATCTCTAACTCTGTGTATCCATGTTTTTGGTAGCTCGTGCTTAAAGGATGTGTTCAGCCTATGAAATATTATATTGAGAAGGAAGAATTCATTGAACTGTATGCTATAAGCAGGTCTGTGCGGTTTTTTCATTCATTTTTTTATTATTATTACTTCAAAATTAGACTGTGCAAGGCATAATGGATGATATTGATGATCTGAATGAGAGTTCTGTACCGTCAGTCTACACGTTCAACTGTGGAGATGATTCCTGTAGGAAAAAGAAAGCCCTTCGTGTGTTTGATAACGTAGTAGATACCGACTCTAATGACATCTCTGACTTAAGGATATACTTTCAGAAACTAGAAAAACTGTTAATCTATAAAACACGGATCTGGTGGGACATTGTTGCTACTGAGAACTACCTCAAAATGAAGAGAATACCCAGGGGTTTAAGGGTTAAAAAGGCCCCAACCTTTGGTTTCCCAGATAAGGTATTTGAGGAAGCTTGGATTGAAACACCTAACATTTGTTCATTCAGTTTAATGGATCAAATACTGCAACATAAAATAAAGGAGAAAGCAACTCTAGATAATCAGATTAAGGAATTACAGGACAAACTACGTAAATTCAAGGACATTGAGGGTTTTTCAAATTTTGATAGAATTTTAGCCAAAACAACAGAAGAGGCTGAGAGGGAAATAATGATAAGGAAACAGAACAAGTACGATCGTGATCGAATTGATTATGAAAAAAATCAAATTTATAATTGGCAAAGAATTGTGCCTGTTTTTGATCGCTTTTCACAGGAGCCAAGCAAGAATATGTCGCGGAGATCTACCCCAAATAAATCAATTCTGAAACCGAGTAACTTTGACTACCAGAGTGGTGATTCTGAACTATCTGACGCTGAAACAATTCCACACTCTGTCTCTTTTATGGACATGGAAAGTAGAACAAGTGGATCACAACGTGTTAATTCCAATCAACCCAGGGATGAGAGACGTCCGTCTGGAGGCAATAGCTCCCGGGAGGATCCAACTCCATCCACATCAGTGGAAACTTACCACACTGACCAACAGTCAAAAAACTACTTGATGTTCAGGAGAGACCAAAAAGGACAAGGAGGGGGGGGAAGAGAAACAGGGGGAAAAAGGGCAAACAAAAGGAAAAAGAATTACTGAGTAATGTTAATAATGTGATTAATATTTCAGGAATGGAGCTGTCGCCCGCAGAGATCTCGTTACTAAATAAAGGCTTGAAATACGCGCCAACAATGGACATCGACCTCTTCGGTGTGGCGGTGGATGTCCACAAGTTTGTGCGCAAGATGACTTTGAAGAAATTTTTCCATCAACCAAACAGTGGGGGATCTCTGACGGCGACAGATTCAGGTGAGGTGTTACAGGACAATTATTGTCAAGCATTGCCTACAACCACTCCCCTCCCTTCATTAACCCTTAACTCCCTAGATTCTTTTCAGGATCAATGTACACTTAGAGACATGGAAGATCTTTTAGCACAGGGAGAGAATGTGGAAGACTCACAGTCATATACTCTTGGGGATTGGAGATCCAGACTCAAAGAAAAATCAGTTTTTTACCCCACCTTCATTAAAGGTCCATTTCTCACTATGTTCGAGAATCTAGTGATCAGGGATCTCAGAATATTAGCCCAAGGGCTCTCATCTCCTCAATGGAGATATGATAATCTCAACAAAGATGAGCGTGCAGCCATCAAATCTCTACAGGAGAATGAATTGTTAGTAATTAAAAATGCAGATAAGGGGGGAGCAGTGGTGGTGCAGAGTAGGACAGACTACTTCAGGGAAGCCTTTCGCCAACTTGGGGATGTCTCATCCTACTCTGTACTACCACGGGACCCCACAGATCCCTTCTTGAGGGAGCTACTAGATTTAGTAGACTTAGGAACAGCAACACATGTTTTGAATAAGGATGAATCCAATTTCATAGTAAACCCTAAACCTGTCATACCGATATATCACCATCTCCCAAAGATCCACAAGACGTTGGTCGACCCTCCTGCTCGACCGATTGTCTCTAGTATTGGATCTTTGGGAGATGGTCTGTCTCGGTATGTCAATTCCTATCTGCAGCCTTTTGTGAGGACCTTGCCGTCCCACATTCTTGACTCAGGGGACTTACTTACCAAAATGCAAGATATTTCTTGGAATAAAGATTACCTGTGGGTGACTATGGATGTGGTCTCCCTCTACTCGATTATACAACACGATCTGGGCTTGGCGGCTGTCCGACACTTTATAGAATGTCCAGGTAGCTCCTTACCAATGACTACATTTATTATGGAATCTATACTTTTTCTTCTCACACACAATTATTTTCTTTTTGAGCACAAGTTTTATTTGCAACTTCGGGGGACGGCAATGGGGACAAGTTTTGCCCCCTCCTATGCCAACTTGTTTATGGGATGGTGGGAGCACACTTTCATTTATAATAGCACCAATCTGTTTAGACACCATATTATTTTCTATAAACGTTTCATTGATGACCTTATTTTTATTTGGCACGGGAGCACAGAAACACTATTAGAATTTTTCAATCATATTAATAACAACACATTAGATATTCACTTCACAATAAATTATCACGCACAACATATCAGCTACCTTGACATTCTATTTTATATAGATATAGAAAATACAATACAATCGGATGTATACACAAAAACGAACTCGAGAAATTCATTTCTGAGAGCGGACAGCTGCCACCCCAGATCAGTGGTCAAAGGAATACCCAAAGGTCAGTACCTCAGACTACGAAGGAATTGCTCTTCGATGAGTGATTTCAGGGCCCAGTCTGAGGTGCTGACCAAAAAGTTCATAGAAAGAGGGTATGATCAGGAGACCCTCCAATCAACTGTACAAGAGGTAATGAAAATTGATAGAAAAACTATTTTGCCCCCTGGGTCCAGAGTGAGGAACGAACAAAGGGGGAAGAACACAATTCACCAAAGTGATAAGGTGTGCCCCCTATTTATATCTCAATTTAATAGATCAAGTGGTCAGGTTCGAGAGATCATTAACAAACATTGGGAATTATTACGAATGGATCCCATTCTAAGTGAGTACACGAACTCGGGCCCGAAATGTGTATACAGGCGAGCCAAGACACTAGCCGCATTCATTTCACCAAGTGTCATATCCACCAAGGTGGGTGAACCTGACCGGTTCATGACCAAAGGCTCCTATAGATGCAATAGCTGCAACATGTGTCAGTTCATGAGGCCCTCGCAACATTTCTTTTCCCACAGTCCACATAAAAAATACAACATTGGGAGCTATATTAATTGCAATACAAACTTTGTAGTGTACCTAATTAGTTGTGGCTGTGGGAAGAGATATGTTGGTAGAACTACGAGAGCTCTGAAAATAAGAATGCAAGAACATTGTAGACTAATTCGTAAAGGGGATCTGGAACATCCTGTATCAAAGCACTTTACACTATGCAGCAAGGGCAGCATTAGGAACTTTTCGTTCATGGGTCTAGAGAAAGTTAAAAAACCAGAGAGAGGGGGTGATATTCTCAATACTCTGAATTGTAGAGAGTCCTTTTGGATTTTTACACTCAGAACAAGGTTCCCGGAGGGAATCAATGTGGAGTGGACAATAAACCATTTCTTAAAATAAGTATGAATGTTAGGGCAGAGATGGTTGTTGTCCATATGTATATAAAAATTGTTGAGTATACTAATGAATATTATATTAATCTGATAATTGTCCATGGGAACCGACCTGATCTCTTGATAACTTGATATATTGAAGTGTAAACTTATTTCACATCTTGATATATTGAAATATTCAATGTGGACTTAAAATAATCTGCATAAGTGATTTAGTATTCTTTTGTGAATAAACACTTGATTAGATGGGGATAAAAACTGTTATTAACTATACTAATGACATAAAATATCCAATATGGGGAAAAATATTTGCTCAAAAACAGGCACGAATATATAACAACCAAGTGTATTATATTGTTGTTACCTCATAGCATAATAATTCATACTAATGCTTCATGTATATAATTGTGTGTATAGATGTTCTCTATTGTCACTCATGTTTTTTCCTATTGGGTTCTCCACAACAGTAAAACATTAATATTCAAGTACTGCTTTATTTAGATACAATGATCATCAGTCATCAGTAGGGAGCACATTTGTTTTTACATGAGTATAGCAGTATACTTTTTATTTTAAGGTCATATTTAAGTTTAGTTTAGTTTTATTTATAGATAATAAAAATTTATATTTCATGTTTTGATATATGGTTACATTGATGGCCGAACTCATCGCAGTATGTGTAGAAATAGATCGTTTTTTTATATATGTATTGTATTAATTGGTTATTGCCTCTCTTGGTGGGACGATGTATGTGAGTATGCCATATTATTTTTGGCGGCTCGTATGCGTTGATTCATCAATAGGGAAGGCATTTGAGAGCACCTATTTGCGCATGCGCGGGGCGGAGGGTCCGGTATGCACGGTTTAAGCAGCCAGGGCTGGTCTCCTGATTAGCGGTGTGTCTACCAGCTGAGATACACGCAACTGCAGTGAGACAGATGGTTTGCCGTGATTGTTGTTGTGCAGGGCTCGATCGCGTCGCGCATGCGCGGGGTATGGTTGTCTCATTGGTTAATAGCGGTCTGATGATGTCATCGCATCTCGCGAGAGTTGAGCGATCTCCTGTATTTAAGTGGCTGTATATCGTGTAAAGGCACTTCTTGACAAAGTGCTTTGCACGAAACGCGTTGAAGGGCTGCGTCCCTCTTTTTATGCCTTGCTTCAAATAAAGAAAGTTTTCACCAGACCTGCCTTCGTTTTTGGATGCTGTGCGCTACACAACCATATCTCTGCATTTGAACCACACGGCGGCACGCATTGGAAGGGAGACTCTGGAGGCTACAAGGAGTGAGAACCAAAAAAAAGGGGGCTATCCCAATGAGGTGAAGGAGGTTGCCCTAGGGCTGCTTCCCCAACCTTCAGGGCTTTCTGGTGCCCCCCACCCCATCTTTATGGACTGAGTACATAATCTATGATGCCTTAATACCCAGTGTTCTCCCCTTCCATAGAAGCACACATACAGCACTGTGAGCACCATTGTTCTATCTCTAACTCTGTGTATACGTAGTACCAAAGAATTTGCCGAGGCAAGAAAAGAGCCCCATATATACAGTAACTAGCACTCAATTCGAGGTGTAATATGAATTGATTAAATATGAACCCTTATTGGGTTATAATAAAAAAATATGGGGAGGACAAAATGACAAACATACGGTTGTGACCGTAAAGTATTTTATATAGGGGCTGTTTTCTCGCCTCGGCAAGTTCTTTGGTATTATGTAAACTGTAGTGTTTGACACTATGGGGGCTATGCACTAAGCTCAATGCTTTTGTGTTTGGATGTTCAAAAAAAGCACATCCGTTAAAAAGTGAGGCCGGAGACGCGATTCACTAAGGCCTTGAGCCCATTTTTTAACGTACGTGCTCAAAACACCCACAGTGTACGTGTTGCTTTTTTTCCCCTGCTAGCGTTCTGAAACTTCACGTACGCTAGCTGATAGAAAAAAAAGCTGCATGTAACATTATGGAGATTTGCCATCTCCATGCAAGACTGTTACAGGCGATCGTATACTAATTAAAATCATTTTAATAATAGTGTACATGAGCAGGGGGTCTCCGGAGCTGAACCGCATTTGTTTCAGGTCCGAGGACCCCCTACTTCAGGAGATACATGCCCCGTTATGGGGTGCCGGTATCCACTGCAGAATTTAAATGTTCCGGTCACGTGACGCGGAAGCTTGAAAGTGCAGAGGGATACCGGCACCCCATAAAGGTGCCTGTATCTCCTGAATTAGGGGGTCCCCAGACATAAAACCAACGCGGCTCAGCTCCAGAGACCCCCTGCACATCTACACTATGAAACACATGTATATTAAAAAAAGATTTAACAAATATCAATACACGACCCCCCCCCCCCCCTCCGCCCAAACCCATACAGTACAGTAATGTGCAAAATTACTATTATCCAGATATGGATAATAGATTATTTGCCCATTATTAAACACTGCATTAGCATACATAAATAAAGGAAATAAATACAGATATACTTACCACAACAGCAGGTCCCTCTGTCCTCAGTTGCAAGAAAGCATATACAGTATACAGTACATAATAAAGACATTCAAATGGCCCCTAACCCCTTAATCACCTTAGCGGTTACTAACCGCTATAGCCATTAAGGGGTTAACCCACCCTGCCCCGATACAAACCTGGGAGGCCTAAGCACCCACCCCAGACTGACTATACCCACTGTGTACCCATTGAATAGTATACTGGTACATCATACCCATATAATAATAATATGGCCATGATAAGCCTCTATAGCACTCAATGAATGGGCACCCTAATTACAATACATTAATGCACCAGACACACAATAATAAAACATAACTCCAAAAAAACATACTGCACTAAATAAAAACAGTAGCCAGCTAATCCAATGAATACATGCAATAACAACATCAACAATGAATTAATTAAACCATTAACCAATCAAACCAATTAATTCCTAAACCAACTCAAAATGAATAGTAACACTAACCAATCAAACCAATTAATTTCTACAACATTAATGAATTTAAACATTAAAATACAAATAAATAAATTCAAACAATATCTGAAATAACCATAAAATGCATTAGCTAACATAATATAACATTAACTAAAAACGAACACCAATCGCAAACATTTTATTAGCATTAAGCAGGAAAAAAAACAATGACATCCACATAAGAAACTGAAATTTTAAAAAAACAACAGCAATACCAAGCCAGAAATGCCCCCCAAATATTGTCATAATAATGTATTCATCTGTACCATAAAGTGGTTCAGATTAATATATTATCAGTCAATGTACCTCCACCAAAAAATCAAAAAACACATCCAATGAAAAAACCTGTTAAATAAGACATTTACAAACATTCAATATATTACTTACCATTAGAAGCGGTGGCCCTCCGACTCCCGGGGAAACAGGAAGCTCACGTACCTTGAAGGCCTCCAACAGCATCCGATGCCACCCGCCATGAAGATCCGGATCAGGTACCCAAATCTTCTTTTTTCTTTCTTTAATCCCCTTCTTCAATCTTCATCTGTCACCATTTCTTGATCTTCTTTATCTTCTATCTTCATCTGTCAATCCAAAAAGCACCATGGTAAATCCCAACCGATGTTGTCTCGTCGTCTTTTTGGGCTCAAATGAGGCGTCACGGCCTTCAATAGGGCTTGTGACGTCACATTTAGCCTCAAAATGGTTACCGGCCACCTGATTGGCTGTTAAAACCATGTTAATTTTTTTTTACATGACGTCACTTAAAGGGAATGATGCCAGCCATTCAGAATGGCTGTGCTTCATTTGCCTTTAAGATGACGTCACTAAATCCAAGATGGACGGCGTCACATGGTATTTCAGCCAATCAGACTAAGGGGTTAGGGGCCATTAGAATGTCTTTATTATGTACTGTATACTGTATATGCTTTCTTGCAACTGAGGACAGAGGGACCTGCTGTTGTGGTAAGTATAACTGTATTTATTTACTTTATTTATGTATGCTAATGCAGTGTTTAATAATGGGCAAATAATGTATTATCCATATCTGGATAATAGTTATTTTGCACATTATTGTACTTTATGTGTTAGGGGGGTGTATTTAGTTTGAAATATTGTTTAGTATTTTTGTAGGCACAACATTGGTACCGCAGGCCCGCGGGTACCCCGGGACTCCCACGAGGACCCCGGGATGGCCGTGGGGTCAGCAGGGGACACCCGCGTGACCCCCGGCCTCCCTCGGGGACTCCCGCGGGGTCAGCCGGGGACACCCGCCGGCCTATTGTATGGGTGTTGCGCATGCAAAAATGTAAACAATGAAATTTTTCTAAGTCCAGCTTTTTTTGCGTCTACCTTGAGCTGACATGTTTTGTTGAACGCAACTTTCGCGTACGCTAAGGTTGTGTAGCTTAGTGCATCCCGCTTAAAGGCAGAATTTAACGCAAACAGGGTAACGAACGAGCAAAGTTGGACTTAGAAAAATTTCCTGAAAAAAGTCAGTTTTAGAACGCAAAGTGCCTGTTTGCGTGTCTCTGTGAATCGCGTTTAGTGCAACATCATGTTCTAAGAGCACTTTGCATTCTACAAACGACTTATCGGAGCTTAGTGCATGACCCCCTATATTCTGTATTTCTTTGTTCCCTTGGTGTGCTAGGCTAGTTATACACTTACCCAGCCTGCGCACCAAGGGTTCATGGTTTAGCTGGTTCCATGATGAAGTTGAGGACAAAGGGGAGTGAAGATGGACGATCCTCCTATCTGGGAGGTGCTGGTTTGATAAGCGAAGCCATTGTCAGCCCCAAACAGCAAGGCACCTATCTCAGGGGGAGATAGCAAGCCGGCACTGAGAACAGTTGCTGACTGACTATAAGTTCTGTAGGCAATGTACTCATTGGCAATTCCTGCTCACCTTCCCTCAGCCTCCCCGTCATGCCCCCAGCCCAGATTGGCCAACACAGATGAGCCCTTGCGCTGTGTTTGACTCGACACACAGCATCCATGCTGTGATTGGGAGCGACCCCATTCTCCTTGATTTCCTACGAAGACAGGGAATCTATGAAAGATAGAGTCGATCTGGGTTCCCTGTCTCATTCCAGAACTGGAGTGTAGGTGGACTAAGTGGTGTGCTCAGAGGTTGTGCTGGAGACACCGGAAACCAAGGCTGTGTGCTATTCTGAGCAGGAGATTTGAAGTTGCTCTGCTTCAACTTGCATCCACTGACGCCTGGAAGCTCTGAACCTCTACAGGAGGGCAAGCTGCACCAGGTAAGCCATTTTGGTGGTGATTGGCTTCTAGGGTTCCCACTAATTTGATAGTGTAAGTCTGTTGAGTGACTCGTGTTGGGTTTGCTGGCTCCTGTCATAATATATACTCTTTATTTGACCTCTGTGTTCTGTCTGCTGCTTGATCCCATGAAAGAGTTCTGGTCTCCCGTAACATGTAGTATTAGATAATACTGAATTTCTTCGCTTGCCCCTCCGACTCTTTATGTCGTTTTGATTGAGATCTACAGACACCTAACTCTACATCCTCTACCTCCACTATTTGCTCTCACATTGAAACCTGGATTTTCTTCTTTTTCTCCTCTGACTCTCCTATTGTTTTACAGGGGGATTTCAACTGCCATATTGATCTCAGTCTCCTGGGCATCTCTCTGTCATGATCAGGGTTGATTGAACTACCAGGGAACACACAAGCACTATACAGAACACAAGTGTTTAATAAACCAGAGTTTATTTAGCAAGAGCTACTGTAACAACAAAACACACAGTACAACCAGTACAAGTAATACATAACCCTACTGGGATACACGGAAAACTCCAAGCTGGCTAGGTGGAGACTTCTGCCGAAGCTAGCTTACTCTTGATTTCCTCAATGATCCATACAAGAGAAGGTAGAATAAAGTCCACATTAGTCTCAAACACAGAGATTAACACACTGTACCGGTTCTAGTTACCGACCATTATACTGACAGCAACCCCAAAACAAGTTACAAAAATTGAAACTGAAAAACTATGAACAGGGGCAGCAGTTATACTCTCCAGACTCTCAGAGCTACCACAAAATCTGGCGGAAACAAAATGCACCCTAGAGACAGGATTGTTCCTCATGGTGGGGTGCTCAATGTCCAGGCTTATGCACATGGTTCAGGTAGCCTAATCTCATTACCTTTGTGCAGAGGACTTAGAAACCTAGGGTGACATGCCAAAAAATGGCCCATGTCTATGCTTAACATAAGGGTACCGGTCCAGGCAGCCTGGAAATACAAGGGGCAGAACTGTCAAACACATTCCGATGTAAATAAACACTTTACACTGATGTCTGAAAGCCTTCTCACACAGAAAGTGTGCCTTCTCTCTTTAACCTTATCCTTTGGCCTCAACCAAAGGACCAAATTCAGCACCCACAAGGACAATTTCTCCATCTCCTCCCTTTTGCTCTCTGACCATCACCTCCTATCATTCACCACCACTCATTTTCCACACACCCCTCCTACCTGTTCTACTCTCGAAAGCTTCGCTTCATTGACCTGCTCTGGCATCATCCCTGAGCACTAACATCTCTTCGCTCTCTCCTTTCTCTGAACCTGACAATTTCATCGACTTTTAGGCTGCACTTACTGCACCGACACACTTTATTCGAGCAAATACCCAGTATGTACCTGGCAGATACCTGGAATGCGCCGCTCCTCACCTCTGACAAGCCCCGTTGCGTTTGCCTTCCCAGCCTGGGTTCATGCCTGGCTGACGGGCGGCTGATCTGTTAAATTATAATGATTAGGATTTAATAGGCTGCAATGCTTCGCGTGTCTACCAGATGGCATAAATTCATGAATTGTAATGCAGTATATATATATATACTGTGCAGTATTGCAGCCAGCGGGAATAAAATGCTTCAATCCCTGCCTGGAAAATAACCCAATGCACTCGGGCAGAAAACAGTCACAAACCTCAATACACCCGGGTATACCCGAATTCGTGGGACTAGCCGAGCTCGAATAAAGTGTGTCGCCAGTGTATAGTGCCGGCGAAGGCAACAGCGACGCAACGGCGATGCTAACGTCACGTTGTTGTCGCTGGAAAAATCAAATTGAAGTGACTTCCAGCGATCGCGACCAAGCCGTCGCACCTACTATAAGCGCCCGCGACGGCATCAATACATTTGTTTTGATGCGACATCGCATCGCTGTCGCCGGTACTATAAGCGCAGCCTTACAACTCTGCAAAAGAAGAAAAGAAGAGTGTCTAAAGTTGGTGCTCCAAATATTTGTGAAAGAAATTAAAGTGTCAAATATACAGTGATCACATCTAATGAACTTTTGTGCCACATACAAAAGTGAAAAATTATGAATAAAAAATCTCAATTTATTGTAACACTGTTCCCCCCTTGGGAGAGATGTGAGGGGGCTGGGAGAGATGTGAGGTGGTCTGGGAAAGATGTGAGATGTGAGGGTGTCTGGGAGAGATGTGAGGGGGTCTGGGAGAGATGTGAGGGTGTCTGGAGGAGATGTAAGGGGGTCTGGAAGAGATGTGATGGGATTTGGGAGAGATGTGAGGGGGTCTGGGAGAAATGTAAGAGGGCTGGGAGAGATGTGAGGGGGGCTGGGGGAGATGTGAGGGGGGCTGGGGGAGATGTGAAGGGGGCTGGGAGAGATGTGAGAGGTGAGGGGGGCTGGGTAAGGTGAGATGTGAGGGGGGCTGTGAGAGATGTGAGTTGGTCTGGGGGAGGTGAAGGGGGCTGGGAGAGATGTGGGATGTGAGGGGGTCTGGGAGAGATGTGAGGGGGGGCTCTGGTCTCTCCACCCCCCCCCCCGTGCAGTCCTGTTCAACGGAATAAAACATTTTAAAAAACCAACATAAACACAAAACATCCTCCTCCCTGGTGAGAGAGAACCTATTACGAAAAAATTTGAATCCCACCACTGGCCAGATAGTGTTAGGACCTGCAGATTGGGCATGTCGTGAAGTGGATGCAGGCTTATAGCCTTTTGGCCAAAGAGTTTAACTAAATGACCCTTTTTCATGAGCAGATTAGCACTGAGGTATTGCACTGTATGTTGTGACATTTTGTATGATGCGCTGGCCTTTCTGTTTTTGTTAGGATTCATGACACGGTTGAAACGCCATTCTACAAGATTTCATCAATTCCTGCGTCCAACGTGTTTTATGTTATTGCATTATTGTTTCATTTTTTGTGTTTTTCCCTTTTCATGGGGCCCCTCTATGCTCCCCTGATTCTTTGGAAGTGTAAAGCTTGCGCTACCCACGAGCAAGACAGTACCCCGGTACTGAGGTGGGAAAGTAGCAAACCAAGCACCCACAGCAGCGGAAGCGTGCCTGGCAGGCAGATTGTCAAGCGTTGCCGGGTCTGGGTTGGAGAGAGAGGGTTAGTCGGAGTATAGAGTTCAGAATAGTCAAAGTCCGTATAGCCGTGGTCTGGGGTTGGAGAGGTCAGAATAGTAGTTGTCCGTATAGCCGTGGTCTGGGTTGGAGAGATCAGCAGAGTCAAGGGTAAGCCGGGGTCAAAAGCCAGAGAGAATTCCAAAGGCAAGCCGGGTCGGTACACGAAGGGTTAACTACAAGGAAACACAGGACAAGGAGCAGGACACAACAGACGTAGGAGCTGAAGGCTACAAGAGGTTATGCTCAGCAATGACTGGGAGTGAGAGCAGGGTATTTATGGGAAATAGGAACCAGTAGCAAAAGGAGGCGGAGTGGAGACGTGGCCTCCGCGGAGGTAAGGATTGGCTGCAGGAGACAAGTGGGCTAAATGAATACTTGCCATGCAGCTGGGGAGAGGTGCACGTTGTCACGTGTGCGCACCGTGCCCGAGGGGGCGGAGCTATGCTCCATGGCACACTAGAAGAGCTGTGCGTGTGCTCTGTAAGCAGAGCGGGGGTGCGCGCACACGCTGGTGCCAAAGCGGAAGTCTGAGATAAGACAGGTAAGGAGGGAACACGTCGCAAAGGATGTGTTCCCCGATTCCTCACAGGAAGAAACTCTTACAACTCTATCCGCTCCTCCTCTCTTGATCTATATGACCCTTCTTTGCTTTGACACACCCATCCGTCTAAGTTAAGCCCGTGACTAAATTCACAAACACACTTCCTTCTAACTTGTCCTTGCTCCTCTGTATGCCTATGGAAGAAATCTCACATTCACGTTGATTTTCTGATCTATAAATGTGTCCTCTCCTGTTTTAACTCTGCTCTTTCTAAGGTCAAACAACACTGCTTTTCCTCACTCATCAACACTCACAAATCCAATCCACAGCATCTTTTCTCTGTATTTGACTCCCTCCTCTGATCTTCTCCTCCCACTTCCCGTCATTCTTTTATGTCTTATCAAGCATATGTCGACCACTTTAAAGGCAAGGTTATGCTATCCACAATAGCATTCATCAATTCCCTTTCCCCCTCCTCTCTGATTCTCCCTAAACATCTTTCTTCTTCCACTCGACTCCTTTTGTCCTGTTACAGAGTTGGAAGTCTCTACGCTGATTTTCTCTTCTCCCTCTACCACATGCCCTGCCGATCTCATCACTTCACACCATATCAGAACTCTTACTCCTGTCATAGCCCCCAATCTCACTGATATCTTCAATTCCTCCCTGTCCTCTGGAACTTTACCCTCTTCCTTTAAGCATGCAATGGTCACACCTATTCTCAATACACCTTAGATGCTTTGTGCCTTACTAACTACCACCCTTTATATCTCCTGCCTTTTGCCTCCAAACCGCTAGAACGACTCGTGTTCTACCGTATAATCAACTTTCTTATTCTCATGCCCCCCTCGACCTTTTACACGCTAGCTTTTCATGAAGCTCACTCAACAAAGTCTGTGCTCACTAAAGTAGCCAATGATTTACACTAAGCAAAATCCCATGCTCCTTTTTCCCTATTAATCCTACGTGAAATCTCTGCTGCCTTTGATACTGTTGATCACTCTCCTCTCCTTCGTATTCTAAACTCTCTTGGTATCTGCAACAAGGGCCTATCCTGGTTATCATACCTCTCCCATCACACATAGTAGGTTGCTAAAAATGTCTTGTCTCCTGTTTATCTGTCTGTTGGTGTGCACCAGGGCGCTGCTCTGGGACGTCTCCTTTTCTCTCTCTACACACTATCTCTTGGTGACCTCATCAAAGTCGCTCTTACCAACAATTGTGACCAAGAACTACCATCTACAGCACTTATTCCCTCACCTGTCTCTGTAAATCTCCCAACATACCACTTAGATTGTAAGCTCTCCAAGGAAAAGATTTCCTTTTCTATGGTCTGATTTTGCTTGTTGCACTTATTGTATTATAATTCCCTGTATTCCCTATACTGTCTCTTTTGCAAAATGTTCAGTACACGATAGGCACTATATAAATTAAGACAGACATACATACAATACATATTAAGTTTCCTTGGGTTGCTTAAGCATTTAGAAAGGCACAGCGCTTCCTCTTTGAAGTAGGCAGCCATATTGTTAACCCGGGGAAGCAGAATCTTCACTGATCGATGACAGGAGAACGGTTCAGTCGACAGTTTAGGTATTTACATTTCCTTAAAGGTAATCAAATGCGGCATCTATAGAAAAAATATATAAACTTAGTTGCCAATTGCGCTAATCACGCACAGTGTACGTCATGAGAAGGGCCCCAGAGAGGCCCTTATGACGTACGTTGTACGTCATGCCCATTTGCTAATTTTTAAGTGGATGTCTGTGATTGGATCTCGAAGTACACTGAATGGGTTGACCCGCTAATTCCCCTTTAATTACGGTAGTGGCGCTAAGAAATTATCTTGATATCAAATCCGTAGAGCGTTGGATCACCCTTTTTTCCTGAGTATTGCCTTGGAATATTTTTGACAGGTACTCCTTGAACCATCAGCACCGGTAAACTGTATGTATTATTTTTCTCTATTTGGTGTGCAGCATACCTCCTGGCATTGAAGGGGTTAATCCGTATTGATATAACTGAGTTTACAAGTATTTCAATTTTCACAACTGCTTAGAGATACAATTGTATCTGTTCATCCATAAATTATGGAAGTATTTTGATGGCTTGGGTGTTACATTTAATCAAATTTTAGTAAAAAGGTGCCCCGTAGTATTATTGGTAGCTGCTGCAAATTATGAGAGTAGCATACTTCTGTGAGACATTAGACTACTTTTGCCACATTAGATGCCAAATTCCAACTAAACTGGTCCAAAAATATTCTGCCAACAATTTTTTTTTTCAAATAAATATCATGAAATAAATTCTGCAGGGCTTCTTAAATTAGTCCACAATTATGTATTTCCTAGGAAATGCTTATAAAATCACTACATTTTTATAAGTGAAACTCCTAGAGCTATAAGCGAAACCATGGGTCTCCATCTGGTCCATCGTGAGTGACTGGTAGCTCGCCGGCTGCCAGTGAGTAGCTCGCCGGGTCCCTGCTATTGTCTCTCTCGCCGACCTCTCTCTGCTGCTTCTCCACTGCAGGGCCTCTCTTTCCTGCCGGTCCGCGACGGAAGTCGGGCCCAGCTTTCATATCGGTGAGCGGCACCGGAGGCCTCCTCCCCAAAGGTAAGTGTGTGTTGTTTGTCTGGGGTTAATGTGTGTGGTGGGGTTTTTTTTGTGTGTATCTGGGAATATTGTGTGTGTGGGATGGATATTTTCAATATATTTTTAAGTAGCTCGGGATAATTATTATTGATCAGTAGTAGATCTCGTTAAAGAAAAGGCTGGAGACCAATGAACTAAACTATCTAGCCACTTACTGTACCATTGGATTTCATTACCCATTTAGTTTCCAAACAAAATGTTTGCAGTCTATGATGACTTGCTGACTTTTTCATTAACTAAATGTTATGCCCCTTACATGGGTGAACTACAGTAAGCCATTAAAAAAAGTTCAATAATTGTTATTTTTACTTGTTATTCCTACAAGACGAGTGCAATACTGGTGCAGCAGATCTACTTAGCATCCCAAAAGCCTCACATTTAATTCCTGTATTCTTTGTTTATAATATGTATTCATTCTCAAAACATATGCTTTGCTGTATGACCAGTTCCACAAGTAAAGACACATCCTGAAGAAGTAGCAACAGCTACGAAACGCGTCGAATCAGAATTAGCTGTTGGAGGACACTGTGTATGTAGAATTAGCGTGAGGAGGTGCTGGCAAGTCACAGGAACCGGAGTAGCAGGCAGTTTCTTCCACCCTGACTGCAGTCATCACAGGACGTGACGCTAGCGGATGTGACACATGCGGAAGGGTTCCCTAGTGACTCAACATACCGGTGTCACCCCACGAGTCACCAACAGTCCTCTCCAACGTCTATTTTGTACAAATGTGAGTGCATTATTTATATGTCTTTTTGTGCTACATTATACTTCTTATATACTACACTATTGTGCGCTCTCTTCAAAACCCTGACCCTGAAATCCCGGCAGGAATGCTGGGTTGCCAAACAGGAGAGTAAATCTTGATGGGGTTGACATAACTTTATATTTATTTTTTGCCAGCTGCAAGATTTTTAGGGAGAATACAATTACCATTGGGTCTGAGTGACACCCAGTACCAACCCCGGAGCTCGACAATAACAAAGAAGGCAGACCGACCAGGCTTTCTAACGAGCTCTCCAAATCTACTCAAGCATAAGTCCATCCCGGGGAGTGCCAGTACACCATCTGTCTCAGATGAGATGCTACAGTGGTGTGAAAAAGAAAGTACACCCTCTTTGAATTCCATGGTTTTACATGTCAGGACATAATAACAATCATCTGTTCCTTAGCAGGTCTTAAAATTAGGTGAATACAACCTCAGATGAACAACTCGACATATTACACCGTGTCATGATTTATTTAACAAAAATAAAGCCAAAATGGAGAAGCCATGTGTGAAAAACTAAGTACACCCTTACTGCTTCCATAGGAATTAAGATGCTAAGTAGCAGACAGGTGCTGCTAATCAAATGCCCTTGATTAATTGATCATCAGCAATTATAAAAGCTGAAGTTTTAGCAGTTTGCTGGTCTGGAGCATTCAGGTGTGTGTTAACTCAATGCCAAGAAGGAAAGACATCAGCAATAATCTTAGAGAAGCAATTGTTGCTGCCCATCAATCTGGGAAGGGTTATAAGGCCATATCAAGCAAAACAGAGCTCCTTCTTTAAAAATATCACTTTACTTATAGATGTATTCCCTCACAAGTATACAGATTATACAACAGCTGAAAGAGAACCAGTCCGCTTGTGTATCTTTCCCACCGGTCACCATAACTTCTCCATGCCGTTCCAGCCGACGTCCCACTTCACTTCCGGTCCTGGGTCTCACACACTATCTGGTTCCCCGTAGCTCTACGCATTTCGAAGGAGGATTCCTTCTTCATCAGGAGAATTGTGTATAATGTCCAGTGTTCCGTCCTAATATACCCTCCCCCCCTGTGTCTGCACTAAAAAAACTATGAAAATACTTTATTGAACAAGGTGTGCATTCACAGCACTGGGATAAATCGGAGGATATATAAACATGGACACAACTAATCAAAAATATCTAAATTATATATATAAAACAATTCTATTAATTAGTCAGATGTGGGAACACATATTAATGTACATAGGTCAACATTTGAGAAATTTCATAATATCTTAATATTTAACTAGAGATTCGCTAGTTTAACCCCTTAGGGTATATAGAGCAATTTAGCGAAAATTGTTTTTTAAATATTCCTTGTTATCTATGGAATAACTTTTGGAGGATAATTTTCAAAGAAAAGTTTTTAAACAGATCAAGGATCTAAGGAAAAGAGACCATGAGACATTGCATATCCGGAATTGCATCCCATTATTTCACAAAACAACCCAGATCAATACTTATATTCAAACCTGTTGGCATAAGAGTTTTTAGTTTGAATATCCACATTGTTTCTCTCTGGGAGATTTTTTGGACTAGGTCACCCTCTTTTATTCCGAATTCTATTGTATCGATCCACCATGAAAGTTAGGCCATATAATAATTATTTATTTATAAAATATTTTACCAGGAAGTAATTCATTGAGAGTTACCTCTCGTTTTCAAGTATGTCCTGGGCACAGAGTTAAGACAAATAATACATGTTTACAAATACAGTTACATAATGAGCAGGGTATACATTATATACAATATAATTTGCTTGCATGATTTCTTTTAAAACAACTGGATACATTGTGGGTATCTAAACTTTAAAAAAAAAAAGCTGTGTGTGCTGTGCACGCGCATAGTAAGTGAAACTTCTTTGTGTGTTGTCAGCAACATATAACGTAACAATAATATTATTACTGCTTAGAGTATGAGTAAATTTGATTGGCGGGGTTGTGTTTATTGGCAGCAGTACCAGCATCATGGATGTTGAGCGGGTGGGGGAGCTCACGGGGGGGAGCTCACGGGCGGGGGGTCGCTCCCGGGGGGTGGGGGGTTGGGGAGGGAGCTCACGGGGGGGTGGGAGGGGAGCTCACGGGTGGGGGGGCGGAGCTCACGGGGTGGGGGGGCGGAGCTCACGGGGTGGGAGGGCAGGGGGGGAGCTCACGGGGTGGGAGGGCGGGGGGGGGAGCTCACGGGGTGGGAGGGCGGGGGGGGAGCTCACGGGGTGGGAGGGCGGGGGGGAGCTCACGGGGGTGGGGGGAGCTCACGGGGGGGTGGGGGAGAGCTCACGGGGGGGTGGGGGGGAAGCTCACGGGTGGGTGGGGGGGGGAGCTCACAGGGTGGGGGGAGCTCACGGGGTGGGGGGGAGCTCACGGGGTGGGGGGGAATAGGCACATCATTCAGGGGCGGTGTTCAGCGCATCACTGGGGTGTGTGTGTCAGTCAGTGTGCGTGTGTCAGAGTGTGTGTGCGTGTGTCAGAGTGTGCGTGCATGTGTGTGTGTGTCAGTGTCTCAGTGTGTGTGTGTATGTGTGTCAATCAGTGTGTGTGTATGTGTGTGTATGTGTGTCAGTCAGTGTGTGTGTCTGTGTGTGTCTGTGTGTCAGTCAGTGTGTGTGTGTGTGTGTGTGTGTGTCAGTCAGTGTGTGTGTATGTGTGTCAGTCAGTGTGTGTGTGTGTGTATGTATGTGTGTCAGTCAGTCAGTGTGTGTGTCCTTCCCCCCTCTCCTCTCCTGACTCCCCCCCCTCCACTCCCCCCAGCACACTTGTCCTCCCCCCAGCACCCTTATCATTTCCCTGCCCCCCCCTCTCCTGACTCCCCCCAGCACACTTGTTCTCCCCCAGCACACTTATCCTTTCCCTGCCCCCCCTCTCCTGACTCCCCCCAGCACACTTGTTCTCCCCCCAGCACACTTATCCTTTCCCTGCCCCCCCCTCTCCTGACTCCCCCCAGCACACTTATCCTTTCCCTGCCCCCCCCCTCTCCTGACTCCCCCCAGCAAACTTGTCCTCCCCCCAGCACACTTATCCTTTCCCTGCCCCCCCCCCCCTCCTGACTCCCCCCAGCACACTTGTCCTCCCCCCAGCACCCTTATCCTTTCCCTGCCCCCCTCTCTCCTGACTCCCCCCAGCACACTTGTCCTCCCCCCAGCACCCTTATCCTTTCCATGCCCCCCCCCCTCTCCTGACTCCCCCCAGCACACTTGTCCTCCCCCCAGCACCCTTATCCTTTCCCTGCCCCCCCCCTCTCCTGACTCCCCCCAGCACACTTGTCCTCCCCCCCGCACACTTATCCTTTCCCTGCCCCCCTCTCTCCTGACTCCCCCGGGGGGAGGGGGCCGTGTCGGCGGGGGGAGGGGGCCGTGTCGGCAGGGGGAGGGGGCTGTGTCGGCGGGGGGAGGGGGCCGTGTCGGCGGGGGGAGGGGGCCGTGTCGGCGGGGGGAGGGGGCAGCGCGTCATCGTCAGCTGGAGCCGGCTGATGGTGCTGTGGGGAATGCAGCGCACTCAACCCCCCTCCCCCCCACCCCGTTACGGGAGCAGGAGCCGTTCTATGCCTCGGGCGGGGGAGGTCAGCAGGACGCATGCATCGGGAGGAGAGGCCGCAGGAGATCAGGGCCTGTATAGGGCCCCGGGGAGCAGCGCCGCCGCCGCCGCATGTCAGCGGGTGGGGGGAGCAGTTGTTGAGCGGGTGGGGGGGAGCATGTAAGCGGCCGTGTGTGTGGGGGTCTCCCTCACCTAATGGGGGCGCGCATGGCTCCTCGCAGCTGCTGCTGCCGCCGCCCTCTCCTGACCTGAGGGACCCGGCATCACAACTGCGCATGCGCCTCAACCTCCCATGTCTGTGAGGACGTGTGGGGAGAATGGCTGCCGTTAGGAGCGGCGCCGGCGGCTATCGCCGCCACCGCCGCATATGTTAGTGTGGGGTGAGCGGCAGCCATTAGGAGCGGCACCGGCGGCTATCGCCGCCGCTGCCGCATGTGAGAGCAGGCGTGTGGGGGGGGGGGGGTGTAAACGATGACGTCACTACCGTTTCATATTTCATCTCTCACTCTCCAGTTTTGCCCCATCAGAAGTAGGTGCCACTAAAGAAGTTTCACTTCAAATATTTCTACAATGTTCTCCTGTTCTTTGTTTTAAACATCTCTTGGTTCGTCCAACATATTGACCTAATCCCTCTGAGTTTATTTGCCAGCAGACGGTCAGCCTTATCTTCTTTATCATAATACATCTGTTTAGTCCACTTCAGGGCCTTCTCTACCTTTTCTAATTGTAAGCTCTTGAGTTCTACTCTTGCCTGACTTAACATTTTACAGACTTTCCTTGACGGATTTTTAGTGTGACTGTTCTAACTGTACTATTGTTTCCGTTAAAAAAAATGATTTCTCTATTTTTATCCTCTTTCTATACCTTGCTATTGAAATAAGATGCCCTCTAATCGTGGCCTTATCTGCTTCCCATAAAACTGCTGTTGATTCTACAGACCTGTTATTAATATGGAAATAATTTTTAAGCGACTCTCCAATTTGAGTACTAATCTCTGGGTAATTTAATAGTGAGTCATTCATCCTCCAATGGAATGATCGCGTCGTAATAAATGGGGGATCGAACAAGATTGCCACAGGGGCGTGGTCTGTCCACGTAATAGGACCTATATCTGAGTGGACCAATACCTCCAAGATACTTGGGGAAACAAATATATTATCAATTCTCGAATATGAATCATGTAGGTGCGAGTAAAAAGAATAATCCCTCTGTCCTTTATGTGGCCACGCCAGGCATGCCATAGTCCAACTTCTTTGAGCAGCAGTCTAAATTTCTTTGCAACACTGTAGGTCATTGCAGAATGTGGGTGTTCTAAGTGGGTGGACTTGTCCATGTCTGGATCTGGTACTATATTAAAATCACCTCCCAGGATCAGTTGCTGATCTCTACTTTCCCCCATAGATTTCAATGTTTCCCTTAAAAAATCAATTTGACCCTCGTTGGGAGCATAAATATTTTCTAGCGTAATCTGTTGGCCTGAAAGGAGCTTGTGGACCACCAGGACCTCCCTCCTTTATCCCTCTTTATCTCCAGTGGCTGGAAAAGAATACCCTGTTTTATTAGTATCGCAACCCCCCATTTTTTGTACTGGTAAAAGACGAGTAGAATGCTATAGGGTAAGTGCCACTGAAAGTATTCAGGGGCTCCTGGTGTCAAAATGTGTCTCTTGTACAAAAACAATATCTGCTTTTAGATTCAAAAATTCTTTTAGTGCTAATCTGTGCTTACCATTGATATTAAGGCATTTAGCATTCATGGATACTAACTTCAATGGCGCTTAACTAGTCATTCCCAATATCGTGCCTCTCTCTCTCATGTGAAAGTTGTAAACAAAAATGATTGAGGGTTATGGGGGACAGGTGGGAGTAGGACAAAAATAAATAAAGGAACTTGCCCCCTCCGGGAACTTGGATACTTACAAAAGAAGGAACACCAAAAACAAAAATTAAACTACAAAGAAAGATGAGTGTAACCAGTCACACATCCGCAATTTGTGGCCAGACCCTACTTGACCTGGCCAGACGGGCATATGGCCCCACTGGGGGCGACCAGATGTTGGGCATACAGGGCTTCTTCCCACCCCACACACCCCGGCTTCCATTACTCTCAGTCCCTTGATCGCACCTGAATCCTGTCTGTAGCCGGGGCTCGCAAACAGCACGATCGTCGTTTTTATTTCCCCAATCAGCAGACCAACTTCCAAGATATAGACGGCCAACTCTGTCTATGATAAAACAGTCCCTACATAAGTTATAAGGACTAAAAAAGGGAGAAACAAGGGGGAGTAAAAAAAAACAGAGGGGAAGCAAATATGGTTATAGAATCGGCGTAGATTTCTCATGTTCATCGTATACAGACGGATCGTCTATTAAAGAAAGCAGCCGTGGATTCCAGTTAAATCTTCCAAAGTTCTAGAGAACCACAGGAGAGAGGTTCGGCAGGAGTCCCTCAAAGGCACAGACGGTATTGGGTCTTTTATCACCGGGCAACTGCACCCTCAGCCGATTGATCATCCTCTGCATTGTCGTCCTGAGGTCTTTGTCATTGCCCTGCTCCATCCTTGGGGGTGAGACCCAACACCGATAGAAAGGATGCTGATTCTTCGGAGTTCCGGATCGAGATCTGTCTGCCATCATGGTTGACATCACGGCGGAATGGAAAAGCCCATCGGTAGCGAATACCCTTTTCTTGAAGTACCGCCGTTACTGATCGTAGCCCTCTCCTCCTCTCAATTGTCATCCTGGACAGGTCCTGGAAGATCTGGATGGAGCTGTTTTCAAATTCAATTGAGCCTCTGTTTCTGCAGCCTTTTATAATCCTTTCTTGATTGCATATTGGTGGAGTCTTAGGACCACATCTATGCTTCTGTTGGGATCATCTAATCTCGGTCCTAGGACTCTGTGTGCTCTGTCCATCAGAAGATCGCCGTCCTGTAGCTGAGGGTCAATTGACATAAACAGTCTCTTAAGATATGGCTGGAGGGCTTCCGCGGACACCGACTCGGGGACATGTCAGATTCGCAATTGTAGGGAAATGTCCATCTTATTTTCAAGCTCCGAAGTTTTTTTTAGCTAATACAGAGACTTCTGTTTTAAATTCCCTTACGGCTCTAGCCAGAGTCGACTGAAAACTTGCTTGCAATTCTTTAAGTATGTTCTGGAGGTCCTGTTTAGTAATCACTGTGTCTC
This sequence comes from Ascaphus truei, assembly GCF_040206685.1. NCBI lineage: Eukaryota > Metazoa > Chordata > Amphibia > Anura > Ascaphidae > Ascaphus > Ascaphus truei. Next base: position 87,905,980 of record NC_134490.1, read on the forward strand.
CCTCTGTCATAGTCAATTCTCTATCACTAGCAGCTCCCCCCACTGCCTCCTTACATGCTGTGGCCTTCACTAGCTGATTTCTTAGTATGGCTTTTCTGTTAGGGATATCCTCCTCAAGATCCGTTACTTGCCTCTCTCCCATGTTGTTACTTGCCTCTCTCCCATGCAGGTGCACGCTCCCATGCACTCAGCTCAGCCGCGCCATCTTTGTTTTTTCTTTTCTCTGGTGCCGCTTGCTGTCCATGGCTGAAGTGGGAGAGATCCGGGGTTCCCCGGCTTTGGCGTCTTCTTAGAGGACATCTCCGCCCATTCTCCCGGCTGGTTGAATGTCTCGCGGGGCTAAACTAAGCGGCGATCAGGGGATTTGAACTACTTTTCCCGGCGGGGTGCACAGAGCTTCCCTAGCCTGTGTGCACCCGCATTAACGTCACGCGCACGCCAGATCCACTAATATTAATGAATATTGAATGGTGTCACTGCTATTTTCACTTAAATGTAGCTGAATGATGTAAATGAGAGTGGTAAGGAGAAATTTATTCAGCTGAGGACCACTTTTGTGAAAAAATTGCCTGAACATTGAACTCCAAGAAAGAGATTAGACCTGATTCTGTGTATTTTGTTTTAGGTTATCACCAAGCTATTGCTGTTCTTTAAACCCTTTCACAGGTAGTAAGTGGTTTCTTTAACCATTCAAATGAATACATTGATACTATCATCAAAGCAGACTACCATTATAATTTCTCACAATCACCTAATAAATATTTCTCCCATGAATGGACAAGAGAGATAGCATGATTGCACCTCTTCCATGCCATAAACTAGCAAAGCAAGTAACTCTCAATCATCATAAAATACCACAATATATAATATATTAATGTTCTTACAGCACTTTTTTCAAAGATAAATGATTTTAGTTTTTTCAGCTTGTCAAAGAAATATATGTTTATATAAAAAAATATATATATATATTCATTATTATGAATGTCACTTATCATAATAACAACAGTATTTCATGTAGCGCTTTTCTCCCAATGGGACTCAAAGCGCGTCACAATTACAGTATAGTGCATGGTATGCAGCACATAGGAATTTTTACAGACACAGTTCCTGCCTAGGTGAGCTAAAAATCTATGATGTGGTTGCTTGAGGCACAGGGAGATAAAGTGACTGGGCCAAAGTCACAAGGAGTAGACACCAGGAATTGAACCAGATTCCTCTGATTCAAACTCAGTGTTGTTGTTTATAGAGAATTTCACATGAGCCACACCATGTATGCAGTAGCATGGGGAGCAACTTCCTGATTTTTTTCTATTGTTTTATCATTTTTATTATTTGATTTTTATAGGAAGGTAACATGTGAATTACCAACATTTACTTCATAGATAAGATGTTCCCTTAAAAGATCATTCTGAAAACAGAATCAGAATAGCTAATACAATCAATATAAAATACATACTAATAGCTAAACAAAAAATCTCTAAAAAAAGGTTTTTGTACAGGCCAAAAATTGACTGCCCCGGTTTGGATTCTTGCTGTTCATAATTCCACACGATACCAAACAAATGTTTGTGCGCTAAATACTGAATAATTAAAATGACTAGTTCTATAGTACTAGCAGAATGCAAGAGAAACTAGGGGTCAGATTTAGAGTTGGCTAACGACAGTAGAATTGTAGAGTTAACTTATTACATTCGTCGAAATGGGAAATTTGTGAATTGTAAAAATGAAAACTATAGGCGTATAGGCGTATCTATTCCACATTTATTTAAACAAGTTCTACTTGGGTGTACACCCATTAAATAGCACTTATTTCTCATTTGCATACAACTTAGTCATTTTAACGACTGTTCTTATTCTAAGAAGGCGTCTTAATTGTGCACCTACGAGTTTCTCAATGAGTTTTTATTAGCTGCTTTTGACGCTCTGTTGATGCACAGGTTCTACCAGGCACATAATACTTTACAGCACAATAGACCAAGAGACACAAGAAGAAGGGAAAAATTATCCTCTCTATAGATTTCAGTTTTCTTTTCTTTTCAGATTTCTGACTGCCTGTTTCTTCAGACATTCTTTTGCACAGCACGCACATGGCAAGTAGAGTTGTTGCATACACAGGTTACACCCCAAATAATTACATTTTCACAGACATCTGATGATGCAAATACGCGCATGCGTAACACACATATTATTGTTATGCACAGTCCTGTAATTGTTACATACTATCTGTTTAGCAGCAAGTTTGCTAATCTAAGACTTAATTTGCATACATTTAGACAGAAACACAGATATGGCCTTGCTGCATCGCTAATATTTTTAAGCAATTTTTGTTGCATTTCCCACAAAACTCTCATTTAGGCTATATGTGCGAATGTCTTCAAAAGTGGTTTGCAAAATATTTCACATACTTTTTGGAAATTTCACATATTTTGCAAAAATTCACAAAGTGCTTGAAAATTAGCAACATTGCGACAACATTTTGTGAAATGTCACTGAAATGGCAGAAAATAGCACTATATAAAGGGTCAGGTGACCTTAAATATTGACTTTAATAAATGGTGAAAGTGTTAGGCGAAACGTGTGGATTTATGCATAAAGAAAAAAAGCCAAATTTCACCTGGTTCGCAAACTATGTTTACAATTTCGCACATCACTACCATTAACCAATGTCAACAGACTTTGTGGAGCCTGATTTCCACTATAAGGTAAGATGTTAGCACATATCAGTCTTACACCGTTTAAGAAGTGTTTTTGATGTTGATATAGTCATACATATAAAAAATAATACTTTTTGAACATGAAGATACATTTAATTAACTTTTTCAGAAATTGCCACATTGCTACCAATATTGTCTACAACATGTCATCTAAAATAAACAAATAGATATGTAAGCAGAATAAAATTGTCTCAATGTACCTTCTTTCTTTTAGATGACTTGTGTTCCTAAAGGCATCTTTATTCTGCAATCCACCGATAAATGGTATCATGAAGTAGACTTCCTATAGGATAGATTATTATAATTCAAGTAAAGATACATGATGGAGTGTGGTTTTTAATGGGTTATGCTGATCAAAAGTGTGACAAATCAGCAATACATTTTTATGCTCACTATTTGTTATTGGCACATAATATCCATGTTGACCTTACACATTGGTAGATATTTTGAGTACTTTGTTAGATTCTATTTTTCCATCCTTATTGTCCTTAAAACATGATGTACTGAAATACTTGATTTTTATACAACTCAACATTTGTGAAAAACTCTAATGTTTGCCCAACATATTATACCAACATTACAATACCTATTATGTTTATTTAAATGTATGTAAGATTGAATAAATCCAAGAAGCAACACAGACATTATATGGTATAGGATAAATCATGGCATCCCACTAGAGGGAGCTAAAGGTTCCTTTTTTCACAGTAGTTGTGAAATTCATGATGCTCATCTGAAGAATTCAAGGGTATTACTATCAAAAGCTCTAATCATTTTTGCTTGAAAGCCCAGTTACACTCCTCTCTTTCTCCCCCCCCCTCCCAATATTTAATTAGGTTAGCAGACCTGTGTGTTTATTTGCTCATGAAATGACATTGTAAAGAAACAGCAGCCATTGTAGTGTGAATGGATTTAGGGCAGGCAGGAGCTTCAGTAAGGATTACCTGACATTCAACTAAATTAATTTGCTGATGCGGAGCACAATGTCTGAAAAAACCTGCAAAAAGCCAAGCAAACTAACTATTTGTGAAAATGCCATCATTGCTAAAGTCTGATTAAGACCTGGGGTCCTGAGTCTGTTTGATCTTTGCTCATCAAAGAAAGTTCTTAAACAAGCTTCATTTTAAACTACTGTATGCTGGGATGTGCTGTGAAAACAAAGGCCAGGCAGCAATAGAAAAGGATGAATACTGCGAATTCACAGTTTAGTTCAATGAAGTGCATGGGGTCCTGGGTTATCAGGCGTTTCCCCTAAAGCCTTCTGCATCTTGAGACATATCTATGCTAGTTTTACCCAAACGGAGTGTTAAATTCACTCTTGAAAGTGTTAACTAATTAAGAAAAATAGCAAGGTAAATGCATCGGGTGTATGTATGAAGTCAAAAGTGTGACCTTTCTGGAGCTGAACAATGGCACTGTATGTATCAAATAAAACATCCCATTGTTTTCAATGAGATTGTTCTCTTTGATACATAGGGTGCAGATTTTTCTTTGCCCTCAGAATTGCACCACTTTTGCCTTAATACATTCACCCCATTGTATTATAGTCTATATTCTGGGACATTGGCTAATAAAAGCAGTTAATGTAGGGTTATAACTTTTTATTTAGAACATGCTAATATATACATAACTAGATAAACAATATGATCTTGCATGTTGTATAATAGGTAGCACATAACTATTGTTTTGAAAGAAGTCTAATAATGATAAGAGGAACAGCTATCTTAGCCTGAGATCATGAACCTTGGGGCCTAAGTACTGACTCAAATTTGAGGTTATACACAGGGAATGCAGAAAATTCAGCAGAAGAAGGTCTGCTTTCTGAAGTGTTTAAATAAATGCTGTCTTGTTTCCAGAAATAATAACCTGGGAGACATCCTCTAAAATAACTCAACATCTGGTAAATAGAAATATTTGTGTGTGTGTTTGTGTCTTTTAGCCATTGCACGGAGACGTGTTTCCTATCGGCACCCTTTTCATTTCGGTGGGACACTTATGGCGGTCTTGTTAGAATTATTTGATGGTAATTCTGTTACAAGTATTAGTTACTATTTGATCTTGTCTCCGTAGATATAAACATATTCAAGGATACGTTGCACTGAATAAACAGCAGAATGATGAACATTGCACATTGTCAAATGTTACTCTAAAAATTTAGGTTGTCTATCAAATACTAGCGTAAATTGGACATGTTATAGTGTTAAATAAAAAATGGAACCACCGATTAAATACTCTTAGGGACACAAAGGGACACAGCATGGAGCATCACAAAACACAAGTGTAACATTTGTGACATATAACACATATTTTGAATGTAATAGCTGCTAAAAGAGCTATTCTTGTGTCACCTAACATTACTGTAACACTGATTAGCTAGTCAATAGAAATAAGGAAGAAGTTACATAGCATACCTATTATAATGTTTTTTTTACCTTTCATCACCTTGCGTTTTATCTGTCAAGAAATGTCAATCCTTATGTAACCCTTTCTGTGACAACCTGAGAAACGTCTCTAACATGTTTCGATTTCTGAATAAATATCTATTTAATTGCAAAAATTATACAATAGAAATGGCAATATTACTTATGATGGGCACTCTGAAACAATATCCCTCCTTTAATTTCACCCTAAAAAAAAAAAAAAAATACTGCTATAATAATAAATAAATCATAAAATGTGCTAATATTTTTAAATTTACAGTAAGTATAGATATTTTAAATGGAAATCATAATTATTATTCGAATTATTTTGTTAATGAGGCATTCACAAATTTCACCTAAGTATAAACAATAATGGACTATGAAATATAGTGCTACAAATAATACGGTAGAGCTAAAATGATGTAAAATTAAATAATATATTGTTGTTTTTAGTTGCTTGTAATGGACGGGAAATTGCACATGCATTGTGTTTTATATCTAAAGCTAACCGGATTATATAGAAAGTGTCTTGTTACAAATAAAAACAGTACTCCAATTATTCCACTAGTTGGCGTTATTTCCCTAGTTATGCGATACACGTTAAATTATTCACAGATAACTAAGCGTCACATTATATCCTGGCTATGGGAGAGGTATAAAAGAATTAAACAATTTGTGTACTGTACATCCCAATATGTAATACGCAATTTGGATTCTTCTTAAATGGTTGTATTATTTTGTACATTACAATAACATATAATACAGTCTCTATAAGTGGATTGAAGATGATGTTTTCCTAAAACCAAATTGTCTGATTTGAAATACTATTCTGGTACAAATTAATTAGGAAAAGCCATGGACGTTCATGGTTCCAAAGAGGCAGTTTTAATGTCAGTATTGCGCAGGAAAATTGTTGTAAAACAATAGGCATATTTCTAAATCGATTATTAATATCAGTAAGGATCCGTTCATTTCACAATTAAACACAGGGAGATCTCGTATGATAACTAATGTAATTAAATGAAAAGCAGATATGACTTTGCTTGTAGACTCTACTCACAGAGTATAACTGTAGACTATTCATGATCAAGGATTTCATAATAACTCTAAGGTAAAGCTACATGAAAAAGTACAGTACCCTAATAATTCTAATAACACCATCAACATTTGATATTGAACTATATTTGGTTTAGCACACCTTGTCTTAATTATAGTTTTGTACATTTTCCCAAATCAGATTTTCATGTCTTCTTTTAACCCTTGTATGTTGCACTGGTTATCTTTAAAATGCCATCACCGGGCAACTATTTTGATCTATTCCCATTGAGTCCTTATTATGATCACTGCCAATAATATAATCAATATCTAGTGATTCAGAAAACTCAACGTCATACTTAACAAATACTACCAATGACCATTTAATTTACTATGTACTGAAAATATTGCCTTTACTATGCAAATTCGAATGATTTATAAGTAACATTCCAGACGAATAGAGTAATTTATACTCTAACCAATAATTTGTGTTAAATATCCACAAATGTCATACTGTAAATGGTAATTAATTGGTTTATACAAAGATCACAATCAGACAGAACATAAAGCAACATATAAGTTGTTTTTATCTCTTATGATTTTTTTTATTTTTCAGTTCCTCCAACAGGGTGACTGACCTATGTCATCTTCAAAAAAAAAAAAATTAATTGGTAATTACAATGATTGTGAAATCCTCTGGCTGGGAGTCTGCTCTGTGATTTAGACTTCCATGGGAGCGTCATAAATCCCAGATCTTTGAAATCCCATCCCTTGCCTTTGTTGTGCTATGTTAGGGGGCGGGTATGCAAACAAGCACAGAAGTATAAATGCAGCACCAGCACTGAAGCATCTTCAGAAACCAGCCAAGCAAATCACTCATTCAAGGGCTGCTGCTGTCTATTCACCCAGGGGACTTATCTCAGCAGCAATCCCTTCCAGAGACTTAGGTTTGCGCAGAGGGACATTTGCTGTTGTTTTGACCACGATCTTGATCCTTTGACTGTGGTTGCTGAGAATGCACCAGGAAGTGACCGGGATGTTGCTGTCCCTTCTTGCTCTGTGTTCTAATACTTGGGATGGAGCATCTGGCTTTGTGATGACCAACTCCAACTCTAACTCCATCAAGAATGTGCCTGTAGCACCAGGAGGACAGGGCATGGGCTATTACCCAGTCAGTGCCAGCCCGGACTCTCTCTATGACATTGCCAACAAATACCAACCCTTTGACAGTTACCCGGTAAGTAGCTCTTACTTTGGCACTTTTTCTGTCTCCAGCCAAACTAATGTGTAGGAATCACATCTCAGAGGTGATGTGTTCTTATCGTGTGTACCATTTTGGAATGAGAATCAGTCTTTGCCGTGTGTGGTCTTTCTTTACTCAAAGTGATGCTATTTGTTTGGTGTAAAACCACACATATAATTTATATTATAGGGATCACTGATATGATTATTTAGAGGTAAACTGACCCCCCCCCCCCCCGCAGAAGGTGTCAGTGGGTAGCTAGGGCATGGCCCTATAGGAATCTATCTAACATGCATATTCAAATATAACAATGGGGAAGCACCAGAAGTTTAGGACTGTGATATGGAAAAGATAAAGATGACAGCAATTATGTAAGGCTTAAGCCATAGATCACAGAGAAGACTCACATCATGTTGAATACATTATTTGACACTCAACAATAGTTCAGTGATCGGAAATATATAATAGAAATGCAGTGTCAGGTGAACTAATCCTTTTAAGAGAAATCACACAGCTGCTTCACAGCTGGCAGAGCAGCTAACCCCTTCCTTGCCAGAGGGGACTGCAACGCCAGGGATATAGATACGTGCATTGATGAAATAGAATATCTCACTATTTACATTGATCTGATCACACCCTTTCACTGCCTGATGTACTTAGAATAAATAGCCCTGCAGTGCATTGCACAGGGTCTACCAGTGTCGGTGACTGAATAGAGCAAGGGGATTGTGCAGGATGCTGAAGCTCCGATCTTGTCACCCCAAACTGACATCTCTTCTGTGTGTGCCCCTCAGCCATATACTTGCGTGGAAGATGATGACTGCGCCCTTGATGAGTTCTGCCACAGCTCCAGAGGTGGCACCGCCCTGGTGTGCCTGGCCTGCAGGAAGCGCAGGAAGCGCTGTCTCCGGGACGCCATGTGTTGCTTGGGCAACTATTGCAGCAACGGTAAGGAGAGCCTGCTGATTAATACCATGTCTATTAGAAAGGGGGTTTGTACACCAGCAGAGTAAGAGGGCACAATTACATCATACAGTAGCTGCATATGAGGTGACTACACTGCAGAGGCTCCTGGACATTACATTCTCAAACCCACTTGGTCCTTTTGAAAACAAATCAGATGTTGAATCGATGGCCCGTTATTATACCCTTAGATAGATCGATCAGTGTTTAAATATAGTGTGATGAAGGGATTCTATGATCTCCAAAATCCACGCATCAGCCATTCTTCATTAATCTCTAGACTATTAACAAGTCACCTGTAAAGCATTGATGCTACAGTGCATTGATCCCATAACATCTTACACCATGCAAATATATTTTATTACATGCAACTAAGCAGAATACATAGATATCATATCAATTTATCATTTTATGCTGACTAATGGAAATGCATCGAGGGTTTCAGAAAATCTACTTCTCTTAATGGGCGATGCAACTGCTAAGACTCCTGTAGTATTGCATTACAATCTGTCTTTTTAAGTTAAATGAGAACAAGTATGTGTACAAAACATAACGGAACCCCCCACTCAATAGCTTTAAAGTCAACAGCCCCTCACTGAAAGTACTTGTCTCCGCAAATTACATCGAGAGTAGCCTGTTTGAAATGTAATGGGGCAGTTTTGAGACCTTGGTAACTTTATTGTTTAAGGCTATTTTAACTAAGTGGCCATTTTGCCTAACAAAATAATACTATAGTGTCCTAAATGGATTTGAAAACCATCAGACAATTTAAGCAAATAGCAAAGCTCACACGAAACTCTTACTGTAGCTGTGAACCCGCAGAATTTTAGCATAACCCCTAAAGAGCCACTTAACATTACAATTGTTAATGGTCCTTCCCACCCCAGTTTACGGTCAGCTTTGCCTGCCCTGCTGGGGCGGTCAGTGATGTATTGTCATGCAGTTCTCTCGGGCACAATTGCTCATACTTAAAACACATATTTTTTCCTTATGTAAACGGTTACTAATGATTGCTTGTGATAAACAGCTACTTTTATAGTTCAGTGATCCTCTTCTGATATAATCTGGGCACTTGCTAGTTATACACGGAGCATCATCTTCATGCTAATGTGACACACTTTCACAGATCCCTTTGCTTAGTTGTGAAACCTGTTCTAAAACACTTCTCTTGCCCCTTCAGGAATTTGTGTTCCTAATGATCACGATCACGAACGCCTCCTGCACCATGGACACATTGAGGAAACCATTATGGAAAGTTATAACCCTGAGCACGCTACAATGGATACCCACTCTAAAATAACTACATCTCCTTCAGGAATGCAACCTTTCAAAGGTAAGTCATTGCTGCGCTCTTGTTGATACACCAATACTAACTGCTGCTTAACTTGACTAGTCCAGAATGAATGATTGCATGACTGATCATTTCTGTGGATAGACACTCATGTCTACTTTCTCTCCCATATCCTAAAGGTCGAGATGGCGATGTGTGTCTCAGGTCAACAGACTGCTCACCCGGACTCTGCTGTGCTCGTCACTTCTGGTCAAAGATCTGCAAGCCTGTCCTTGAGGAAGGCCAAGTATGTACCAGACACAGAAGAAAAGGATCTCATGGGCTGGAGATTTTCCAGCGTTGCCACTGTGGAACAGGACTATCCTGTAGATTACAAAGAGGAGAATTCACAACTGCCCCTAAATCCTCAAGACTTCACACATGCCAAAGACACTGACAAGAGATTGATGGACCTTTTCTAAACTAAGCTAAGACATTGGTTGTCAGATCATCTGCTCTAAGGATGTATATAATCACAGTTTACATGAAGTACTCTGGCTTTCTTCCCTGAGTCTGAGTTACAGGACTTGTTTCTTTTTATGGAACTGCCTTTTATTCACTCCTTTGCAGTAAATTACTGTGTTGTAAATACACAATGTGGCACTTGGTTGTAAATATGTATAGTTATAATAAGTGCTACATGATTTCTGTCCCATAGGCTTTCTCCTTGTAAATTTGTACACACCGGTCCTTTTTGTATGGTACATAGAGTCTCTGTTTTAGGATGTCTGTATTTTTAATTAAAATAAATAATATTGGGAAAATTAATTATTGTTTGTTTACTTGTTATATAAATGAGAGACAATCCTACACGTGAACTACTGTCCTTGGTAAGATTAGATCAAGAATAATTCATAATAATATTAAAAACATCCTGGTACAAAAATACAGGTCTGCAGTCAAATGTAATTTATGTACATAATGTACATAACATTACTTCATTCATCAGGATCCAAACAATATAGGAATTATTATTTTCTGAATTGTGATTAAAACCAAAGTACATTTATTTTCAATCCAACCTGCTCCCACTACTTATCTGTCTCTCCCTTTTTACCATACCTCTTGGTCTCCAATTTAATTCACATATGAAGAAAACCACCTTACACATCATAAAGGTTTAGCAGCCTAAAGATGACACCCTGTACTTACATAACAGCATGTTCTTGTATAGGCTGCTAGTTATACATAGCGCTTTACAGAGACACTTTGCAAGCACAGGTTCCTGCCCGTGGAGCTTACAATCTATGTTTTTGGTGCCCGAGGCACAGGGAGATAAAGTGATTTACCCAAGGTCACAAGGAGTTGACACAGGGAATTGAACCAGACTCCCCTTCTTCAAACTCTCAATGCCAGTCAGTGTCTTTACTCACTGAGCCACTCCCTCTCCCTTACATGACATATAAAAGGAGGATGCTAAATCATTTCCCACTTTAACGGATGGATAGATTTTTTTTAAGCCAAGCACCCTATAATGTAGTGTTATGAGAGTATATATTAACGTGCACGTGTGATCAGGTGTGTGGCATATTCTACCTATCTATAACTATCTATCATCTATCTAGTTTGAGTCTTTAAGTTTCTCCTAATATTAAGACCTCAAAATCTTCAACCTACACCTAAAAAAAAAAAAACCTGGTCACAATTCGAAGCAGAAAGGAGTTATTTTCAAAGCACAGGATGCAAAGATGTGCCACTGTGTCTTTTGTTAGTGGCTGACCATCCAGGGCTTACACAGAACACCCTCCCTTTACTTCTGTCTCCCTCATGCGCCTTTGTCAATTTCAGGAAGGGGCTTTACAGTGGCAGTTGTGCCCCAGATGATCTGAGACTGTAGACCCAGGAAAACACAAAGAGAAAGAGGAAACAGAAAACCATCTCTTGCACATTCACTAAAGAAGATACTTCCGTTTGAAAGAAAGGCAAGGCAGAATTCTTGACGGACCATAGTCATTTGATCTCTTTCTTCTACAAGGACTAGTGTAACCCACAAGCCTTAAGTGATTGCTCTTTACTTTTAAGACAGAAAACTGCCTGAAGCATAGCGGTGGACTCTCGTTTCACACACATCCTGGAAAGAAAAACGCTTAGTATCTCAGCCCACAATAGATAAAAAATAAAAACAAGATACCTTTTTTGTTTTATTCACATGTATAGTGTCGTTTATTCTATTATCCTCTTAACCTGAATGCTTCCCATTTAACAGTGGAATATGTTGCTACTTTGTAAATAAAAGTACAATTAATGGCACGTTGCAAATTAGGGCAGCAAAGCCAAATCAGAATATCACAAGTGAATTCCCAAAAAGTTCAACACAATCAATGTAAATCACATTATTAATACAATTTATATAATCCTTACAGAGCAGGTAATACGTATATGTGCTATGGTCACATAATTATGGGTCTTATGTATATAACTGTAACAGTACCTTATGCAACTGGTAGTATGAAATGACCTTATATTGGTATTTAGAGGGAGGAATTTTTCAGCACCAGCAGCTGTAAATATGAGCATAAGGACGTTTGACACGAGTTTCCTGATTAAATGCATTCACAAAAAAAAAAAATCCTGTTTGGAAATGAAATATGTTTCAATTCTAACAAAACGGGGAAAAGTGTTATGGGGAAAATCTTATCTACAGTATGTAATTTACATGATGATATCTGTACAGGTGATATCTGTAAAGAACAAAGCTTAGTGATGCTGCTATGCAAAGCCAGGCGTTTTCATACAGCAGAATAGCTAAATCAGAGGCAATGTGCTGAGATCTAAATGGGTATAGCCTGAGATACATTATTTAACTAACCTGCACACTATTTAAGAGAGGTGTGTTAGTAACTTAATTGCATAATTAAAAAGTACAATACCAGGTAGTTGTAGGCGCACATAGAACTGAATACCCCTTAAAGTAAATGTATTGCCTAGTAAAAATGAGCAGGTTTTATTTTCACATGGACCTGTGAAATGTTTTATTTAATACACCTACTGTGCATTTCACTCTTCTCTGTTACCTGTTGGTATCATCATTACTTTACAGGAACAACAAAAGCAAAACATAAAATGAAAGAAAAATGTAATAAACTAGATGTAACATATAATTATTACAGGGGCAAATCCTATGTAACAAATAATTCTGCTTTTCATTTACTTACAGCAGGTCCTGCCTGGTACTGCCTTTTTATATGAATGGGTCCCAGTAACCTTTACACTTAGTTCAACTTTCCTCCACCTTCTCGCTGGCTGTTGTTTTAGGCATTCCAACCCATGTCATTGTTTGTCAGTATGTCTGGCATCCAGGTAATTTCTCCTTTCATATGCAGATGTATTGTGGCTGTAGTTAAATACTGTACTTGATGTATTTGATTTTAGTTTCCTGATGTATTGATAACCTTACATGTGCTGCATACAGTATGCCACGAAAACAACCAAGTCTGATGTATTAAAAAGTAATCTGCGTGTGCACCACCACTACTTTACATTTTTGGGGTTTCCTTGAAAATCTTGTATGGTTTTCATTTTACTGGGGGCTTTGAAATGTTAACTGCATATTAATCAATGGTTTCCTCATTCTGTTGCTTACCCCATGGTGTTATCCTAATTATTTGTGTCTCCACTCAGCAAGGGACTAAGTAGTGCAAGGGGCATAGGAGTAGGAAAGAGGTTGCTTGTGGTATGAGAGGGAACATACTGATCAGTCAACACACACACTGTACTTAGAGATGGTGATACAGTCAGAATTCAGGCTATCATGTACACCCCACAACCCAGTGTTAAACATGAATTATGCTTTATTTTAAGACATCATAAAAATGCATCATGACCAACGTTTCGTCAATATAAATAATATTGAATAAATTGGACACATAAATAATATTGAATAAATTGGACATAAATAATATTGAATAAATTGGACATAAATAATATTGAATAAATTGGCTGAGAATATGTAAGCAGTAAGAAGGGCACTCACATATTTGTGGGCACCAACATAAAATCGGTTGACTATAACAAAGTGTTTAAAGTAAATAAGGCAGACGGGAAACTTTCTGAACTCTTAATGTGTGATATAGTGTTTGTGGGATGTTTTACCCCAAGCAAAAATGCAATCATTAAACTGCCATTTAAATGACAGCAGTATGGTAAATATCTAAAATATTTTCCAACAAAGAGCATTCCATGATAAGAGAAAGGCTGAATTGAATTTCTGAAAGTCCACAGGGTGCCATCAACAACAGCTTCAACTGCACAGTGCAAATTAACTGTGATTTATCAAGTTAGTTTTGTGCCTATACTTGGAATGAAAATTACATTGAAACATACCAGCGTCAACTTAAAATAAGTTAGTGGACAGAGAAATGTATCCATTTCATATTTTCCATGAATTTGTTGGAGGGTTAATATAGTATAATGATTGTGCAATTTGAATATGCACACAATGACATTTTTTAACCATTCTATTGAAAATATAGCTTAGTTAGAACAAGCTTTTTAAAGTGTAATATATAAACTGTAGGAAATAAAAGCTTCTGATAAAAAATAAATCATACAAATGTGTGTGTGTGTATATATATATATTTATATTTACACAAACAGAAATAATTCGCATACATACCTAATAGATTTAGAGGATATTTATAAGACCAATAAAATTAACTCTGAGAATAGAGAGATTGGTCGGTGCTTTGAGACACTATAAAGTATAACACAAACAAAAGAAACAAGAAGTCTCAAGATAAAGCACTCAAAATATCCCTAGATAAATGTTCACTTTATTTGGTTCAATTATAACATATTAAAACATCTAAAAGCAATTAAATGGTACCCCACAATAGGCATATAAGGTGCCTTCCAACCACTACAAAGACACAAGTCAAAAACCTGCATGTATATTAAACAGTAATACTGCTAAAGGTATATGATGAAACTCAGGGAAACATGTACCCTGAGTCACCCTGACCGGCCGGTCAATGATATAAACCTCACCCAAAGGAACACAATACACTAACTGATGACCAGGTAGCATGAACACACCATACATACAAGAGACTGAATCACAGAAGTCAGGGGTAAATCCCCAAATATAACAGAGAACTTAAATGTTAGTGTGAAAAAAGTTAAAATGCTAATAATCCATGCTCCAAATGTAACAGCTGAAATTTTTTTAATCAAAATTTCCTCTCAGGGGGTAGAATGATAACCTGATAGATCCCTTGAAGAGGGGTTATATCCCCCAAATCACTTGCAATATATATATACACTGGCGACACACTTTATTCGAGCTCGGCTAGTCCCACGAATTCGGGTATACCCGGGTGTATTGAGGTTTGTGACTGTTTTCTGCCCGAGTGCATTGGGTTATTTTCCAGGCAGGGATTGAAGCATTTTATTCCCGCTGGCTGCAATACTGCAAAGTATATATATATATACTGCATTACAATTCATGAATTTATGCCATCTGGTAGACACGCGAAGCATTGCAGCCTATTAAATCCTAATCCTTATCATTTAACAGATCAGCCGCCCGTCAGCCAGGCATGAACCCAGGCTGGGAAGGCAAACGCAACGGGGCTTGTCAGAGGTGAGGAGCGGCGCATTCCAGGTATCTGCCAGGTACATACTGGGTATTTGCTCGAATAAAGTGTGTCGGTGCAGTATATATATAAATACAAAAAAACCCAGAAATAAGTTTCTAGCCTTTGGTGGATCTCAAACTACTGACACATACTATACCTCGGTATGGAATGATTTCAGTACAAAATTTCAGTTGAAACCCCACCATTTTGAAATACTTCTGTAGGGTGAACTGCATGTACACCACTGCTACAGATAGGGGTGGGGGAGGGGGGGCTTGGGGGGGAAGGCGGGTGTGGAAAGGCAGGGGCAGGAGGGAAAGGCAGGGGTGGGGGGGAAAAGGCAGGGGGGGGGGGAAATACAGGGGCGGGGGGGAAAGGCAGGGGTGGGGGGGGAAGGCGGGGGGGAAAGGCATGGGCGGCGGTGGGGGGGGAAGGCATTGAAAGGCAAGGGCGGCAGTGGGGGGGGAAAGCAGGGTTGGCAGTGGGGGGAGGAATGGCAGGGTTGGCAGCGGGGGGGGGGGGGGAATGGCAGGGGCAGCGGTGGGGGAAGGCAGGGGTGGGGCAAAACGGAGCTGGGGGGGGGGGGGAAATACTCACATGTCTCAATTAAGCCCCCCCCCAGCAGCAGCAGCAATAGCCGGCAGCACCAGCGAGCATTTTGTCACCTTAGGCAGCAACAGCAGTGTGGCCAGGAGGTGGGGACCTCTGAGTTAGAGCGCACCGGCTAATGAGAGCTGTGGGGGGGTGGGACACACGGGGGGGGAGGGGGGGAGACACACCGGCCAATGAGAGCCGTGGGATGGCGGGCGGACCGGTGGACCAATCAAATGGTCTACAGAGACTCACAACCAAGATTTTCAATTATATAGATATAGATGATGTGTTTCAGACATTTATGTGATCCATAATATATATCTTTGTATGACACATGTAACTTTTGTAGTGAAAGGGTTAAGTGCTATGCTCATTACATTGCTTTTAGGGTATTCCCCCCAAAAAACTCAATGATAATCAAAGTCTGGATGTGAGTAAGGGGGGCTTTTGTAAGGTGCTAAATATCGTAGCCTTATTATCATGTGCCAACATGAACGGAGGCCTGAGGATCTCTGTTATTAGGTAAACTGCTCATTAACATATGATTTGCATATGAGTAAGCCTGAAGTGTGTTACAATGTAAGAATTCATTATTTGTAAGGAAAATGACAGGACATTGCTGCGCTAAGTACCTTTGGGGATATGCGTTACTGATATGGATATGTTAAATTGAGATAATGGAACGTTAAAAAATTAATGACCTTCTGAGGATCTACCCCCGTAGGTTATAAGCTTTTCTGGACAGCGATTTCTCCCACTGTTTGCCAGTCATATTTGTACTGTATGTTCTCCTTTTCAGGGTTTGTTATCGTTCCATGCATTATACAGTATTATCTGCTCTGCAAAGTACTGTGTGCAAAGTTGTATCATACATTTAACATGCATACATATGTGCGAATATAAAGGAACAAGATGGCTTTTGGACAGTGCTACGACGTGGCTGCTGCAGATTGAACACTAAGGATAGCTCATGCTTCACAGAATGTTCCAATTGTTTCTTTATCCTTAAACTATTTTTTGATTATTAAAAAAAGGCAAGCGGCTATCAAAACAACATCTGGTAATTTGATACTGGCTAGGTTTTCATAGCTGGTATGTGGTAAAAGATGCCTGTCCCCTCCAGGGTGAAATATTTTGCAAAGATTTGGGACAAAGAACAATGTCTATTTTGCATTATTGAAACCGAATACACCGGTAAAAAAAAAGATAAAGGTGTTAAAAATTATACTAAAAGTAGAAATACTAATTTTGACAAATAATATGTTATATCACATTTTCTAATCTGTATGTAGAGAATTAACCATTTGAGGGCAGAAGGGCTGTATTGACAGTTTACTTCTTTATGCTGTCAGATTGGAAAAAGCATTGGAGAAATATTTTCCTTGACATGAGATAAATAAAGAGTTTTCTTTTAACATAATTTTAATGTATATCCTTTCATTTTGGGAGGAAGAAAATGCTCATTTATCTTACCTACAGTTCCTATAAGTAACTCCTTAGCATGTCCCTTTCCTGCATTGTACTTTCTAAACAGGCTGTGAATGGGCCGTCTTCTATCAATGGAAGATGTCATATGGAGTAACACTGCGTAGTAAATTAATCTATGCATTGTATCTACATTATGGCTTGTGGTGCAATACAGTTGTAAAAATCAAACAATTCACTAGAGGGAAATTTGAGTGTTGAAATCATCACTAGAGGGAAATATATGTCCTACCATACATTAGAGTTGGATACAAAAAAGTGAGGGATATGCAGCGCAGCGATTGATATAAAAAAATTACAATTAACCCAGTGAACAGTGATAATGGTGGGAATCCACGTGAATCAAACATATATACAAGACCTTGTATCAAGGATCAATGTTGTGGAGTCTGCTGCTTGCAAAATAATGGCCCATCATCTCAAGGAACTAGGAAAATAAAGAAAGAACAAGCGGACGACTCATAGTGTAGAAAAAAAGTATAATGTTAAAAAATGGTGAACGGTAAGTATCACACGTACAAGAACAAACATCTTTTAGGCATATCATGTAACTTTGACATGGGTAACCACAATGGGTCCATATGCACCCCGGGAAGACAGCGTTGTCAGCGTCGTCAGCCTTGTTGTCCGGTTGTTGAGGGACACTTTGGAGAGAGCTTCTCAAACTCAATAGTACTGCGATATGGTAAAACTGCGAACTCCAGGATCCAGCATCACAGATCCCGAGGTAAGGCACTGCCGGTGTAGTGGTTGTGATCCTCTAGCAGGGAAAATCAGCTGATGTCACGAAGCATCGCAAGTGAAACAGTACGGTGAGACGTCGGGAAGCCTCAAAATCACTGCAGGCACAAATTTAGCTGCATAGCATTGAGTCTATTGACTCTAAAGAGCATAAATAGTCCAATGCGTTTTGTAGAAGAACGTCTACTTCATCAGGGATTAAAGTGTCTAATGAATATGCCGGTATTTAAACCCCTTCCTTCATTCTGATTGGCTGAAAAAAGTGTGTGTGTATGTGTGTGAAACAACCAAAGGCAACCAAGCTAACCCAGTAAAGCTGCCTCATGTTACTCATTATAAAAACACTGTATATACAAATATTTAATGACAGCATTATTATAAAAAAAGACACCGATAAGAACAATATCAACAATGGATAAAATGATTGAAAAAATGACCATATTGTAATACAGAATCGCTGAAACGAAAGAAAATGAGTTGAGGGCACTAGAAAAAAAATGAAGAAATATATTATGCGAAAACTCCGACTGCGAGATCATGAAAATCAAATATTCATGAGTGCTGTAAAATAATGAATAACATCAGATTAGCATGAAACTAGGAGAAATGCACTTGAGAATAGCTAGCTGTCAATGTAGATTTAATTGTTTAGTGGCCAGTCAAAAGGGACTGGAGTGTATAACAGTAATGCACCAATGAATGGCTTGGATATTAGCACAAGGGAGAGAGAGTAGGTGCTCCAATAATTCCGGTCCCAATATTCAATAATCACAATAAAGAGTTTTAATGAGAGAACACTCGTCATGGAGTGGGTATAAGACAAAATCCATGAGGTGTCTAGAGAATAGAGGACTTTTAACTGTGAACTCCTGAAGGTAACAGCAGAAGATGGTATCCCATGATGCTGCAACCTCATAGGGGGTTTGGGAGGTGGAGAGGCAGCCACTTCACTTTAAAATAAGACAATGTACTCACTTTTGTGTGGATTTAAATGTGCATAGCAAATGTCTTACCCACTCCTAGAGCTTCTCAGATGAGGTGTGCCAGCCGCTTGTTGAAGAGTCCAAGAAATGTAGAAAAAGAAAGGAGCAGCGCACAACCAAGGGAGATAGGCCAGTTTAAGGTAAAAATAATGAATTTACTGATCAATCACAAAAAAGGAGGTCAAAAGACCCTCCTACATGTTTCACGCCTCGTAGACGCTTTATCAAGGAGTATGCTTGGATATTAGGAATTGTCAAGTACATGAGGGATAGTTAATAACCAAAGACTTAATAGAGAGACCAAATGTCAATCTCCTCATTAAGTCCTAGAGGGGCTAAGGTTCTTAATTTATAAATCCAATAACTCTCTTGTTTGGATAAAGTTTTTAATCTGTCGCCTCCCCTTCTATTCATGGAAAGTTTGTATTCCCTTATACCTCATTCCAAAAGGATCTTTCTGATGATTGTTTTTAAAATGTCTTGACACACTGTGTTTCTCGTATCCTTTTTTTATGTTCCTAACAAGCTCCAGAATTCTTGCTCTCGAGAATCTTTTTGTTCACCCGATGTATTGGAAGCCGCCCGGCATTCTAGGAGATACACAACAAACATTGTTTACATGAAATACAATCTTCAATAGTGAATTGTTCCCCATGTAGCTGCAGATTTTAAAGATTTTCTGTCAGGATGTAGCAATTTATAAGCTGTGCAGCTTCCACAGTTAAAGTTACCTACTGGTTTTTGTGTTGTTGTTAACAATTTAAGACTGATCTTACATCTGGTCTTATTCCTATATCATTAGGCGCTAAGATATTTTTAAGGTTCTTAATTTTTCTAAAGATTACTGTGGTTATTTTATTTAGACGGAGACCTAAAATAGGGTCATTAATTAAGATGGTCCAATTTCTCTTCCTGATTTCTTGAATCTTATGATTTGCAGAATTAAAGTTGGTGACAAAAGGTACATGTACTGTTTTGTCTCAAAGTCTGCAACTGTACTACTGTATAATTTCTTTTAATGCGCATGAACTGGCCAAGAGGAATGTTATTAATCCAGGTCTTTTTATGATTACTTGTAGCCAGAATTAGACTGTATCTACAGTACCTTTTAAAAAAAGTTCCTAGTTTTCACTAAGCCCCACAGTTAGCCTCTAATTGTAGATCTAGAAAATCAATACACGTTGTGTTATTAGTTGAGGTAAAGGTTAGATTCATAGGGGGTGATACACTAAGCAGTGATAACTGCTTTTAAGAACGTAAAGTGGCTTTTAAGGCCGATACAGCCTGCTGCACGATTCACTAAGCAGTGATAACAGCGCTTTATCGGCCTTAAAAGGCATTTTTCCAGCTCTGTGAAAAAAACACGTCCGATCAGGCAAAAAACAGCAAATGCGCCGTTTTTGCCAGTCAGCGGGATTCACTAAGCAGTGATAACTCAATTGTGCTTTAAATGCACACAATAATAACGCGCCAGCTAAAGGCTGGTGCAAAAGAATTGAACTCAGTCAAAAAATCTTTGTTAATCTTTTTTCAAGCACACCATTAATACGGTGTCCCCGGGTGATCCCCGCGGGAGTCTGGGGCCCTCGGGTGATCCCCGTGGGAGTCCGGGGATCCCCGCTGGCCTGCGGTACCAATCCTGTGCCCCCCAAAAATAACAATACTTTTAAATAAATACATCCCCTCCCCTCTGCCCCTTAACACATACAGTACAGTAATGGGCAAAATTGCTATTATCCAGATATGGATAATATTGCATTTGCCCATTTAAAATACAACATTAAGCAGCATAAATAAAGTAAATAAATCTTGCACTCACCCCTGCCAGGCTGACACGATGAAGGCCGTCCTCATCCTCATCACCGTCCATGTCCTCCGTTGCTACAAACAATACAGAACAATAAAAAAAAGACAATCTAATGTCCCATAACCCCTTAATCACCTTAACGGTTAGTAACCGCTAGAGTAATTAAGAGTGAGGATTCGGGGATCGCGTCCCTTGCGGCGCGGTCCCTCCTCTCTACATACCAGTACTGCAGTGGCTGCTGCCTCCGATCCACCCCCCGCTGGTGCGCGCATCCCCGCTCTGTTTACAGAGCGCGTGCGCACCTGCTCCTCTTCTACCAGGTCACGGACCTTAGCTCCGCCCCCACAGCCGCACCGCGCCTCCGCTGCGCGCGGCGTGCACGCGTGACATCGCGCAACGAGCCCCAGCTGCGAGTCAAGATTGCTATGAGCCCTTGTCTTCCTGCAGCCTATCCCTGCCTCCGCGCCTCTGCTCCGCCTCCTGCCTCATTGGTCACTTCCTGTATAAGAACCTGCTCAGTGCTCAGTCTCATTGCTGAGCATAACTTTGTGTAGCCTTTGCGTGTGCCTGTCTTGTCCAGCCCAGTCTTGTCTTGTTCTCTGCAGTTAACCTCTCGTGTGCCGACCTGGCTTTGCATTTGGATTCTCGCTGGCTCTTGACACCTGGCTTATGGATAACAACTACGAGTACTCTCCAACCCCAGAACACAGGCTTACGGACTTCAACTACGTGTACCTCTCCAACCCATGGACCCCGGCAAGTATTGGATTAACCCTTTCTCCATACCCAGACCCAGCAACGCTACAAACCACCTTCTGGGCTGCCCCCGCTATTGTGGGTGTGTGGTATAGTCCTTCCCACCTCAGTGCCGGGGTCAGGTCTTGTTTGTGGGCTCGCGCAAGCGTTACATTAAGGGATTAACCCACCACCCCCCACACCCACCCGGTAGGCCTAAACACCCATCCTTGGGGATAATACCCCCTTCACCCACCCTCGCTACCCACAATAAAAAAAAATACACACAACAGCCCCACTACCCACCTCCTAGGTCCCCAAGAAACCATTACAATATTTAATAAACAACAATACACAACCCACCTATCCTGTGCCCCCACATAAAACCATTATTTATTTATGTTAAAAACAGGATTAATACCACAGGCCGACAGGTGTCCTCAGGGGGTACCCAGGGGTGTCTGGGGCCCTTGAGGGGTCCCCGCTAGGCTCCGTGGCCCGTGGCCTCCAGGTGGTCCCCGTGGATCCCAACGGGTCCACGGGTGGTCCCTGTGGGTGTCTGTGAGTCTCCGGGTCGTCCCCATGGGGGGTCTGGGGTTCCTCGGGTGGATCCCATGGGTCCCCATAGCTGTGGGGCTCCCTGTTCTTCGCACAGGTGTCAGGGGCGTCGGGTAGTCCCGTGGGCAACCAGGGGTCCTCAGGTGGTCTCTGTAGGTCCCCGCTGGCCTGCGGTACCAATCCTGTATTTAAAAAAAGTAAAATATGGCCTACATTCCAATAAATTCACCTCCCCCCCCACCAAAACACATACAGTACAGTAATGGTCAAAATAACTATTATCCAGATATGGATAATAGATTATCTGCCCATTATTAAACACATTAGCCATGAAGCATAAATAAAGTAAATAAAAAAATCTTCTTCTTACCCCTGGCAATATGAAGGGTGTCCTCATCAGCTTATTGCAGGTCCATGTCCTCCGTTGCCAGAAAAAATACATAGCAAAATACAGTCTAATGTCCCCTAGCCCTTTAATCACCTTAACCCACCCACTGCCACTACCCACCCAGGAGGCCTAACCACCCTCCCCGGGCAACAAACCCCACCCTTCACCCATTCATTGGTACAGTGGGTACATCATGCCCATATAATATGGGCATGATTAACCAATATACCAAGAAATGGTGAAGGATTAAAAAAACAGGCCCAAATAAAAAACATTACATAGCCAAATCAAACATAGCACATATCAAAATAAAATACAGCACATATCAAAATGTTGTAATGTTGTGTTTAATAATGGGCAAATAATCTATTATCCATATCTGGATAATAGTTATTTGCTCATTACTGTACTGTATGTGTTTTGGTGGGGGGGGGGGGTGTATTTTGTGAAATGTAGGACATGTTTTAATTTTTTAAATACAGGAATGGTACTGCAGGCCAGTGGGGACCCACAGAGACAACCTGAGGAACCCTGGACGCCCACGGGGTCCACCTGAGGACCCACGTGAGACACCTGCGGGGAAGAACCGGCAGCCCCACAGCTGTGGGACCACCTGGAGTCCACGAAGCCTAGCGGGACTACCTGAGTGCCTCCAGACACTGTGGGTACCCCTGGGGTTCACTGTGGGATCTGTGGACACCCGTGGGGACCACCCGGGGACTCCCATCGGCCTGTGGTATTAATCCTGTGTGTAAAATAAATAATGGTTTTATGTGGGGTCACAGGTTGTGTGGGTTGTGTATTGTTTATGGTTTATTGGGGGCGTAGGAGGTGGGTAGTGGGGCTGTTGTGTGTATTTTTTAAATTGTGGGTAGCGGGGGTGGGTGAAGGAGGTATTGTCCCCAAGGATGAGTGTTTAGGCCTACCAGGTGTGTAGTGGGGGAGGGTGGGTTAACCCCTTAATTACTATAGCAGTTACTAACTGCTAAGGTGATTAAGGGGTTAGGGGACATTAGATTTTCTTTTTTTATTGTTCTGTATTGTTTGTAGCAACGAAGGACATGGACAGTGATGAGGATGAGGACGGCCTTCACTGTGGCAGCCTGGCAGGGGAGAGTGCAAGATTTATTTACTTTATTTATGCTGCTTAATGCTGTATTTTAAATGGGCAAATGCAATATTATCCATATCTGGATAATAGTAATTTTGACCATTATAGTACTGTATATGTTAGGGAGCGGGGGTGGGGGAGGGTGTTTTTATTTTAAAGGATTTATTTATGTATTTTTTTTGGGCACAGGAATGGTAACGCAGGCAAGCGCAGACCCGCGGGGACCACCCGAAGGCCACCGCCGGCCTATAGTATAATTACTGTAAATAATAAAAAATAAAAAAAAGATATATTATGTATGTTTGGGGGCTATAGGGGTTGTTGGGGGCACAGGTGGTGGGTGTGTTGTGTATTGCAATGTTTATTGGGGACAATTGTCCCCAATAAACATGCTATTCTGCCTTAACCCCTTCATTGCCTTAGCGGATAGCCGCTAAGGTAATGAAGCTGCTTTAATGTCTTTTTTTTTATTAGTGTGTGGGAGCAGTGAGTCTCCTGAGCTGAACCGCTTGACCCCCTGCTTCCTGAGTTACAGGCCTCAGTATGGGGCATCGGATGCCAGTGTCTCCGCCATTTTTAAACCGTCCACATCGCGTGACGTGTAAATAATGGAGGAGATACTGGCACCCCATATCTGGGCCTGTAACTCGGGAAGCAGGGGGACCCCGAGGCTTAAATCAATGTGGTTCAGCTCAGGAGACCCCCTGCTCCCGCACAATATTAATAAAAATTATATTAAAGCAGCTTCATTACAGGTGCCTTTTTTTTCTATCAGCTATTGCGCTTTACAAGTTTAAGCAGGATAGCAGGGGGAGGTGGGAAAGCTTGCGCGATCGGGCATATTTTTGCTCGGCTGGACCAAAATGCCCTAAACTTGTTAGTGAATCCCGCTTTTGGCTTCACTTTTTATTGGTCGAGCAAAATTTTTCCAAGCGGTCGCAAAAACGCGCTGCTTAGTGCATAGCCCCCATAATGTTCTTGTTCAGGTACTTTAAGAAATTGTCTAAAGAATCCTTTCTCTGTAACATTGCTAATATACAAACTTTTTTCTGTTTCTCTAGTACAAAATTCTCTCCTGTCTAAACTACGGCAATCTTCTCCTTGCTTTCCTCACTGCCTCGTAGCTCTACACTTTTCAATCTTTTAAAAATTCGGTTTCCAGGATATCCTCACTCTCCTCTTGATCTGTCTCTGCTTTTCCCCTCCTGAAAAATCTCTGTTGCATCCCGATTAAACTCCACGCTCACGTCAACATTCTCATTCTCTCTTTCAAGGCTCTTCACTCCTTTGCCTCTCCTTATATTTCAATCTCTTGCTATACCTGTAATCACCGTTGTCTTGGGCCTGTCTCCTCTCCTATCCCCTGTGTCTCCTAAAGCTCTTATACCATGTTGCACTATACCTCTTAAACTCCCTCTCACTTTATGCCAAGCAACTTCTCTCTCTAATTTCAAATCCCCCCCGAAAACGTTTTTCTTCATGAAGGGCCTAAATAGTCCCGGGTTACCCGGGTGCACAGCCTGATGAGGGCCCCCCCAAGAACTGCTCCCCTCTGCACAGGACCAGCGTGCTAAGGGTTAACATGTGCTTGTTCTTTGTTGAATCGGCAAACCCACCCATTGGAATGTTAATGAGCCAAGGGGACAAAGAAAAGATCTTTTTGTTCACAGACGCATCAGATTCAACCTCACCCACCCAGCATATATCTGCGTTGCCCCATAGGCGCACAGCCTTTGGCGCAGCCAAAGGGCGTGAGCCGTTTGCTGCCATTCGCTGATGTTCGTTGATGTTAAAGTGATGTTAAAGCTGCTCTATTTCTATCTGAAACTCATAAGCCCTTTATCCCCTGTACCCAATTTTCCAACTTTATCTGTCCATGAAATGTCTGTGAAGTGACTGTATAACCCTTTTCTTTTATTGTAACCATGTATTTTTTATAACTCTGTGCCCAGGACATACTTGAAAACGAGAGGTATCTCTCAATGTATTACTTCCTGGTAAAACATTTTTATAAATAAATAAAATAAATAAATTATTCACTAAGCTACACAAACTCTTATACACATTGTAACTAATGCACTCAAATGTACTCTTACTTTTTCTGTTAGTCTCCCTACATGCCAATTACATTGTAAGCTCCTTCCTTCCTTTCCTTCCTTCCTTCCTTCCTTCCTTCCTTCCTTCCTTCCTTCCTTCCTTCCTTCCTTCCTTCCTTCCTTCCTTCCTTCCTTCCTTCCTTCCTTCCTTCCGTCTTGATGCACTTTCCACATTTCCATTACTATATTCCCTGTACTGTAGTTGTAGTGTAAAGTTGTGAAAATTGTAAAGCACTGTATACCTGATTGGTGCTTTAAAAAGTGTCGTTTTATGATTGAGGGGTAATCCCCAGCTATCAGGTGCTGAAGCATTATTGGTAGTGTTGCTTGGGGGGATTCTTATAGCAATAAAGAATCCAATAAAAAAGTGGTGGTT
Source organism: Ascaphus truei (assembly GCF_040206685.1). Classification (NCBI taxonomy): domain Eukaryota; kingdom Metazoa; phylum Chordata; class Amphibia; order Anura; family Ascaphidae; genus Ascaphus; species Ascaphus truei. The sequence continues at coordinate 87,932,135 of NC_134490.1, forward strand.
GGGCTGGGGAAAGTTACTTCTTTTCACTCTGTTTTGGTTCTTAACAAAGTGAGTATGGACATATGTAGTGCAGCTAAAAAGTGCCGATATTGGGGGAACTCCCCTGTGACCACTCTCTGTAATGGTTTCTAACAAGGTGGTTTTGGACATATAATGTACTCCTGGCTCTTTTCACTGATGTTATATTTTTCATCTCTAACAATATGATTACAACAGTAGTTTTGTTGAATAGGTGCTAAAGCAGGTGGGTTGGGATGTGTCTTACCCGGCTTTGCTCCAAAAATGATATCCTATTATGTTATTCTGGGATAAGCTATATCTGTTATTAGTAAAGAATCCAAGTAGTTAACAACAATAATAGTCACAATATAATCACCACCATTATTCTTAAAAATGACATCCCCACATGCGATACCTGGGATATATGCTAATTGTAATTGCCCCCTAGGATAGTCGGATTGCAGACATTTGGGTTGGTAGCAGAGTGGAGGTGTAAACAGGGCAGCGCTGTATAACTAACAGGCAATTGCATATTCTGGTCTTTAGAGGGCGCTCTGCACCAGGCCTCCCTGATACTCTTTGATCTGGGAAAGGCAAGATTTACAGTATTTGTATTGTATGTATATCTTTATTTACAGTATACAGCACCATCCATGTACATAGCGCATCACAGCATTAAAATCATTCATATCATTTAATAGCAATATTATTATTATTATTATTATTATTATTATTATTATTATTATTATTATTAATAATAATAATAATAATAATAATAATAATAAACAATACATGTGACATCATAATACAACAAAAAATGGGAATAGGCTCTTCACACATAAAAGAAACAATAGGAAACTAAGGGCCTCATGCAGTAAGTGTCGATAAGGCACTTATCGACTACTTATCGGCCAAAATGGCTACTCATATTCAGTAAGCCTCGATAAGTAAGCGATAACGGCCTGTATCGCTGAAAAATCTTTTGAACAAAATCAAATTGCCGACTGAGCGGCAATAAGCAACTTTGACACTTTTCGGAATGTTCATAAACACGCGCAAGTCTAGTAGCCGCGATCCGCCTATCGCCGCCTATCGCCGCCTATCGCCGCCTATCGCCGCCCTAAAATGGCGATTTTCTCCCCAAATCAAAACGCCACAAAAAGTTGGCAGATTGGTGGGGAGATGCGTCGATGAGCGGCGATAAATCGGGACTTAGTAACATTTTGGCCTTTTTTCTGCATAGGATTGATACACATCAGCACCGGAGCCCCCGGCATGAATCCGATGCAGGAAAAATGCATTTACAGCCACTTCCTTACCTTAGCGGCTAACTGCTAAGGCAATGAAGGGGTTAACCACCCGTGCAAGGCTTATTGTGGGTAGCGTGGGTGGGTGAAGGGGATATTTGGCCCTTGGTGTGTTTTTAGGCCTTGCGGGGGTGGGGGGTTGAAGGTGGACTTAACCCCTTCATTACCTTAGCGGTTAATACCGCTAAGGTAATGAAGGGGTTAACCCTACCGCTACCCACCTGCAAGGTCTAAACACCCATCCTTGGGGCTAATACCCCCTTCACCCACCCCCCCTACACACAATAAAATGTATGGGGTGTGTATACATGATTTCTATATACCGGGATTGTGTATGTAGTATGTATTTGTATGTGTATATGTGTATATGTGTATATGCCTTTCACCATTATCACCCAGCACACAGCACTTCCACTGCAGAAAAGGATTCTGTGAAATGACATGGAAATGAGCACACAGTGCCACCTTTTGCTTCAAAACCATTTAACATGGTCCCCTATAAGCTTAAGCTTGCTGCATTTCACAGCTTTGAGCATACTAGCCTGGGTTAAGATGCATAGCCAGTAAACCCACCCACAGACAGGTTTTTTTTCCTCCCCTCTCTCAATCAGCGGTTCGTTTCCCAGAGGATTTCAGCCCGAAGGCCTAGGTCCTCGAGGACATTGATGCCTTCCTCCATTAGGATGCCTTCCTCCCTCTGGCCAACCGGCCCGCAATGGAGTTCACGTCAGGTCGTTTTCCCTCTTTAGAGGGATGGTGACTAGCCCGTGGGTTGTGCCAGAGCACCCAAGCCCTAATGGGCCGGTTGTAAAAATACCATCCCTCCATAGCCAAAAGGAGCAGGAGAGATGTGGACCTGGGGCTATCCTACCCCTCGACAAGCCAGAGGACCAATGCGTGCCACAAACCATCCTACTTAAGCCCCCGGTAGGATAGGTAATGCATTGTCATAGCCATATAGCCGAGAGGCAAATTCTTGATCTTAGCCAAAAGGCCAAGAACCACCCACACTGTTTCAACCTTAATGGGTCTCCTCAGTGTGGGATTGGTTATACTGGCTTTGCAAAATTAAGCAGGGATAGGTTTCACCACACTTAGTTAAGTTATGTGGGTAAAAAAAGTGACAAAAACCCTCCACAGTAAAGCATATAGCAAATGTATTTATATAAACAAAAAAGTAGCACTAAGAATATTAGTTGAAATGCGATTGATCAATTTTTTATAATTAAAAACAAAATTAGTACTATAATACCAAACACAAAAATATATTAAATAACACTTTTTTTCAAACACACATAAAGAACATAGATAAATGAATAATCTTAGCAGGAAAATAAAAATACACTCTAAATATGCAACTTATAAATGAACAACTAACAAGACAAACAAAACATAAAACATAAATAAACCAGTCCCATTGAAGGAAGTCCAATGTAAAAATCAGCAAAATAATGAGATGAAGCAACAGTAAGGGGTCCAGGCAGCTCTCCCAGGATGAAACACATCAAGTTTAGACCTAGGAAAAGAACAGAGAGCGCACTCCCCATAGCGTATAAAAGTATTTAATAAAGGGAAAAGTGGGGTGGGGGGAAGGCACACTTACAACAGGAAAGTGTTAAAATAGCGCTTGTCAATCAATAATATCACTGCCATCATGTTTGCATCCAGAGATCTGTCCTCGGAGAGAAACCCAGAGCGTGGGTTTGTTTGTTAATCAGCAGGGCACTTTATCCAAAGTGAAAGCGGAGTAGCCTGAGTCCTGCTGCAGTGAAGTAATGCAGATATCTTCGCAATCTCAGAAGTGCTCCGAGTCTGGTCCGACCCCACCAGACTCTGCGTGATGATGTAATCGCCTGGACCTTACGCGTTTCGTCACTACCCTGTGACTTTTTTAAAGGCTTATGGGAAGTTGAGTTCTAATGGGGTTTAAATGCCCCAATGTTGCTAAGCAACATATAAACGGGAAGTGATACGCCAATCCACAAATTGGACGACTTTTAAAATGCATTTGCTTAATTCATAAGCTATAAAAACCTTACAATAAAGAAATAATTTACAAACAAATATAAAAATAAAGGTACAGACAAACAACCATAATCCAAGGAACAAATGAATGACTAAAATACATACAAAATAAAAATCGGACAAGTCCAATAAAAAAATACAAAATGCACATGTCATAACACAACAAATTAAACAATAAACTATACATCCAATACAAAATATAATTTAATAAACTAAATCTATCAACTAAAAAAATGTAAAAATCATACTAATGGAGCTATACAATCCTGAATCCAGGAAGATCTGAAAATAACTAAAGATCTTTTCTAAATAGATCATAGAATTAGATAGTGGTCATAACCACAAATAGATTCACTAGAAAATCAAATAACGAAGGAGGACAGGGAAACCTAGAGGGGATCTATAAAGATGGACGCATCAAAAAATTTGATATATTTTCAATTTATTCTATAATGATGGTCCCATAAAACAACCCCAATGGGGGAGAACGAGTAGTATATGACAACTTCATCAATATCCAGGGAAGCAGAGCGTGCAGGAGAAAAGCACGACACAAAATCAAACTATAGTGCTGGTGTCAAAACATTCATTGAATCCACCAGGAGTCAATGACCTCAATTGGTAGATCCAATAAGTCTCCCACCTACATAAAGCCTTAAATTATGACCTCCAAAAACTAGAGGTGAGTGGAGTTCTGTCAGGAATCCACTCCTGGGTTTGGCTGGAGCCCATCCATCCGGAGCTTTGCAGGTTCCAGACAAACTATTCCCTGCTTCTGCAATCACCTGCCTCTTGCTGCCTCCTGTGCAGCTATGGCCTGATTGGCCTCCTGTGCTATTTAGTTCCTGCCCCGCCCTCAGGAAGTTGCTGGACATAGACTTTGCAATCCAAGTTGCAAGAAACTGTGCTTGTCACAGACTCTCTGTTTGACCTGCTAGGCCTCCTTGCATAGTAGCCCAGGCACTTTAGAGAATGTCGAAGGCTTCGATGGCTTCAGGGGACCAAACAGACGGATCAGCAACTTTTTTGGTGAGAGCAGTGATTGGTAGAGCAATAGTCGAGAAGTTACGGATGAATTTCCGATAGTAATTGGCAAAGCCAAGGAAGAGCTGCACGGCCTTGACAGAGTTCGGTAACGGCCAATCGAGTACAGACTTCAATTTCTCGGGGTCCATGGTAAAGCCTTTGTCAGAAATTATATAGCCCAAGAAGTATGTGGAAGATTGATGGAACAGACATTTCTCCATTTTCGCGTAGAGGCGATTAGCACGAAGCCGAGAGAGAACCAACTTGGTATGGCGAATGGGCTCCTCCAAGCTTTTGGAGAAAATGAGGATGTCGTCCAAATATACAATGACGAACGTACCCATCACCTCCCGGAAGATATCATTCATGAATTCTTGGAAAACAGCAGGGGCATTGCAAAGGCCGAACGGCATCACTAAGTACTCATAATGTCCCGAACGCGTGTTAAATGCGGTTTTCCATTCATCCCCTTCTCTTATACGAATGAGATTGTAGGCTCCTCTTAAATCGAGTTTGGAGAAAATGGAGGCTCCTTGTAAACGGTCAAAAAGTTCTGAAATCAGAGGAAGGGGGTACCGTTTTTTTACCGTAATTTTGTTTAGTCCACGAAAGTCGATACAGGGTCTTAAAGAGCCATCCTTCTTCTTCACGAAGAAGCAGCCTGCCCCGGCGGGGGAGGTAGAATTCCGGATGAACCCTTTCTTAAGATTCTCCTGGATGTATTCAGTCATCGCTTCCGTCTCGGGCACTGATAAGGGATAAGATTTAGATTTGGGGAGCAGGGTTCAAGGAATTAAATTGATGGGACAGTCATAAAGGCGGTGAGGCGGTAACACTTCGGCCTGAGTCTTATTGAAGACATCTAAGTATTCATGGTATACCTTCGGTAAAGCAGAGTGAGAAGAAGGGGAGGTGTCAAGGCCAGCTAGCACGGCAACAGGAGGAGGAACCGTCTTCTCTGGGGAGTCAGCCCATTGGATTGGCAATACATTGGTCCAATCAATACGCGGGTTGTGAAGCTGCAGCCATGGCAATCCCAGAATAACCTGGACAGTAGGGGAATGGAAAACATCGAAGACCATTACCTCGGTATGACCATCCGTGTTGGTCAGGGTAAGTGGAATGGATTCCCAAATGATGAATGCTGGTTGAAGCGGTCGACCGTCAATGGCCTCGAGACTGATGGGTGCCTTTTTCTTGACCAGCGGAATTTGGTTGTTGCAAGCGAAGGCGTGATCAAGAAAGTTGCCACCAGACCCGGAGTCGATGAACGCTTCAACTTCTATTTGAAGATCAGGACCCACAAGTGTTATGGGGAGGAATATCTTCTTCGGTAGCTCCTTAGGGAGAGAGGGGCAAGGAGAGATAGTACCCAGTAGAAGCCCCTCTACCTTTACTGGGCATTCCCGTTTCCCGGTTTCAAGCGGCATTGGCGAAGTTGGTGTTCTGGGGAACCGCAGTAATAGCAGAGACCCTTCTCCCGACGTCGTGCTTTCTCAGCGGCACGAAATTGTTGGCTACTGTGGACTTACGTTTACAGAGGTACACACTTGGAGTCATTTATAATGTGAAATTATAATAAGGCTTTATTGTGCCTTTTCCTTTTCATCAGGAAATTCATCCAAACACAGGGGGGGGGGGGGAACAAAGCTTCTAATCACTTGGGAGTATTTCTAGTGAAATCCTTACAGTCAGTTCACATCTCCATTAGTTAAGCTTCTCCCAGCCCAAACACATAACATGAAAATAAGCAGATATAAGCAGTCTCTTAATACTGAAAGTCTTATCTGTTTCTTGGAGGGAAAATCTTCACTGTCCCTGCTTCAGCTCCCTTGTCTCCAGGGTTGGTCAGCATACAGGTTTAGAAGTTTTCCCTGTGTCTTGAAAATCAGCTCTGCGGTGCAGAGCTTAAGACCGGTCAGCTCCAGAGATCTGGGTATCTTTTGGTCAGTCTCTCCTGTGACTCAAGAACCTCTTCTCTGTCTCCACAGGTCAGCTCACACGTGAGCAAAGGAGGAGAGACTTCCTGTCTCAAAGGCAGGCTTTTTCTACTACCTGTACTCAGTCAGGTGGTGCTAGTTAATTTTCTACCAGCAATTAACCACCACACTGCTGGATTAGAGGCACCTTTGGGAACAGGGATAAGTCCCCTGTTACATACCTCCCCTGTTTGTGGGAAGCTCGGGCTTACCACGGCCAAAGCCCATCCTTAAACTCTCATTCGAGATCTTTCTGTGACTTGAATGAGAGTGGATGGAGGAAGAGAACCCTCTGTCCCGCTGGGATTGGAGCCCTTTCTCCAGTTTATTTTTGAAGTGAAACTTCTTTAGTGGCACCTCATTCGTGATGGGGCAAAAATGGATTGTGGAGACAGAAATGAAACGGATGTGACGTCAGTGCTGGCAGTTGAGGCCGGGCTGTGTTCTGGCTCAGCCCGACCCCAACACTGACATCACACCCGCTCCACAAATCAGATGCGGCGGCGGCGGCGGCGCCGCTCCTAATGGCCACCGCACCCCCCACACAGCCGCTGACATGCTCCTAATGGCCACCGCACCCCCCACACAGCCGCTGACACGCTCATAACGGCCGCCGTTCCCCGCCTGCTGCCTACTGCCGTGCCGCGCATGCGCGATGGCGCCAGTGACTCCTGGCTCCTGCTCGGGTAAAGTGGGAAGCGGGGGGATTTGAGCGCGCCGCTTCCCACGCATACGGCGGGCCCGGTGCGGCCGCGTCTCAACCTTCCCCCACCCCTCTCCCCCCAATTACCCCCTCTATTCCTCCCCCCACACCCCTCCACCGGCATCATGGTGTTCTTCCCCGGGGGGGGGGGGCCCGTCACACTCACATGGGCCTCCTCGCCATATGTGCCGTCCTCCCTGCCCTGATCCCCGGCACTGCGGGGCAACACAACCTGTGCCCATCCCTCCTCCTACCACACTGCTCTGCCGCTGTGCTCGCAGGTGCAGGGGGTGATCGGAGGTGCAGGGGGTGAGGGGAGGTGCAGGTGAGGAGGTGAAGGGGGGTGATGTGAGGAGGTGAAGGGGGGTGATGTGAGGAGGTGAAGGGGGGGTGATGTGAGGAGGTGAAGGGGGGTGATGTGAGGAGGTGAAGGGGGGTGATGTGAGATGCAGGGGGGGTGATGTGAGGTGCAGGGGGGGTGATGTGAGGTGGGAGGGGGTGATGTGAGGTGTAGGTGGGTGATGTGAAGTGCAGGGAGGTGAGGTGAGGTGCAGGGGGTGATGTAAGGTGCAGGGAGGTGATGTGAGGTGCAGGGGGGTGATGTAAGGTGCAGGGAGGTGATGTGAGGTGCAGGGGGGTGAAGGGGGGTGATGTGAGGTGCAGGGGGGTGATGTGAGGTGCAGGGAGATGATGTAAGGTGCAGGGAGGTGCAGGGGGGTGATGTGAGGTGCAGGGAGATGATGTGAGGTGCAGGGGGTTGATGCGAGGTGCAGGGGTTTGATGCGAGGTGCAGGGGGGTGATGCGAGGTGCAGGGGGGTGATGCGAGGTGCAGGGGGGTGATGCGAAGTGCAGGGGGGTGATGCGAGGTGCAGGGGGGTGATGCGAGGTGTAGGGGGGTGATGCGAGGTGCAGGGGCATATGCGAGGTGCAGGGGCATATGCAAGGTGCAGGATGGGTGCGCATACATCACACACGCACACACACAGTCACACGCACACACACACAGTCACACGCGCACACTACACAGTCACACGCACACAGTCACACGCACACACACAGTCACATGCACGAGGAATTCATGCTTAGTGCAAATAGCTAATACAGGGGATGTGTGCCGAGCACGCACATTCTAAGTCCAAATTTATTTGCGTTTTGTCAAAGAAATTGTATTTTGATTTTTAATTAAAACATCACAAACACAATTTCTGTGACAAAAGTCAAAGAAGTTTCACTTACAATGCGCGTGCACAGCACACACAGCTTTTTTTCTCCTCCCGAAGGTGTTTGAGATCAGCACTCCTCAGTCGCTCGAGGAGAACTTTTTCCAAGTACAGTCTTTTTACCGAGTGCACGGGCATGAGATTTCCCTTGCGTCGGGCGCTCCTCTTTTTGTAGGCAGATTGTATGGCGACAGTTGCAGAGCGTTTGAGAGTAACCCTTTGAGTTTTCCGCTCTTGAAGCTGTCCTTCTGCACTCTTTCCACTCCATGGTGTTGCCAGGTCAGATTCTTTGGGATTGCGTTGCAATTCCACCTCCAGAGAATGTCCCATCTTTTCAACTTCATCCACTAAGGAATCTTCTGATTTTGATTCTGCACGTATACCTTTCTGTTTTGCCTGGTGGCCAGCTGAAGGTTTTGCTAGTGCTTGCTTAGGTGGTTTAGACTTTGCAACCTTGTTTTTCAGATGAGCGGTGTTCCCAGCTCTCACTGTACCCTTGTCTTCATGGGTTTTTGAGGCTGTGGGATACTGACGCTTAGTCAGGGTCAATACTTGTCCTTGTAATCTCATCCGCAATTTTAATTGGCAGCCAAAACATATTAAATATCTGGGAGTTAACATCACCAAAGATTGTAAGGGCAGTGTGAAGGACTATGAACTTCTTTGCTTGGGCCACAGTTACTTGTTTCAGTTTCTGGACCTTCTTGTGCTCCCTTTTGTGCCGCGTCACCTGGGTTCTAAGCTTGGCTTTTAGCGTTGCTTTGGTGATGCTCAGGGTAGCCTTCAGTTTCTGAGCCTTCTCACGCTCCCTCTCATACAGAGTCACCTGGTATCGAAGCTCCGCCTCCAATGATGCTCTGAAGACATGCAGTGTGGCCTTTAGCTCCTCATACTGCTCAGTGGGGATGTACTGGGTATTCAGACGTTCCTGCAGCGCTTGTACCTCTTTAGCAGCCTGCAGCTTTTCTTCCTGCAGCGTTTGCTGCTTCTCCTCAGCATACTGGAGGTGTGTATGCAGACCTTGCAGTTGGTTCTGCAGTCGGTGCTCTGCTTCAAACATTTCCTCTTTCAAAAGTTTATTTGTTTCTTTAAGAGCCTGCAGCTCTTCATTCTTTCCCTTGACGTATTCTGTCAACTCAGAATTTTCTTTTTTTAATCTTAAATTTTCTCTTTTTTCAGTCTCTGTACTATTCAGGGCTTCCTTGCAGTCCACCTTCCATTTTTGCACATCTGCTTGGAGGCAGGCTGTCTCCTGGCATGAGACTTCCATCTCCAGGTTTAAGTTCTGAAGCTCCTCCTGAGAGACTTTGAGATCTAAGTTAAGATGTAGGATAGTTTTCCTTGAAATGTCCAGCTCCTCAGTGAGACTGTGTAGTTCCTTTCTGGAAACTTCCAGGTCGGTGCGGCAGCTGTTGGTCTCATGATGTGAGGCATCCAGTGCTCTGTGGAGTGTCTGAACCTCTTTCTGAGCTACGTCCACTTTTATCCGGCCACTGTTGACCTCCTGTCGTGAAGCATTCAACTCTATGCTCAGAGTGTGAACCTCTTGCTGGAAGACTGTCATCTGCTTCAGTGCCTCCTCATACTGCCGCTTTAGCGTTGCCACCATTTTGTCAGACTGGCTCTGCTTTACATCCAGGGCGGAAATAGTATCCTTTGCAGTATCTAGCTCAGTCTCGAGATCCTCCAATTCAGTCTTGGCCGCAGAGTAAATTGCGAGCACAGTCTTCTGTAGCTCAGCATTATTATTTTTTTCCCTTTCCAATTCTTCACAGAGCAGATCACAGTCATGCCTGGCAATTTTCAGGGCGTCTTCAGGGCTGGTCAGGGGATCGTCACTCACTGGTTCCGGCTCCACTTCCCTGGAATGGTTGGTTGAGGGTTCCTCACTGTTGGCACCGGACAGACACTCCTTTGGGGTACACGACTTCTGCCTTGGGCCCTCTGGATATTCGGTTAACCGGGGGACGAATTCTCCATTTTCTCTAGGCTGCAGGGCAACTCGGTCCCCCTTTTTCTCCACAGGATCTGCGGACGTGTCTGTTACTTCCACGGTAAGTGAAGAACCGCTTTTCTTTTTCTTCCTTTTTGATTTGGATGACACCGTCCCTTCAGGGATACTGGGGTCTTCATCTTCATATGAAGTTTTAGCAGTTTCATTATATACGCCAGGCTTTTCTTGCAGCTGCTTTAGCTGACAGAAATATTCGGTGATCCACTGCTCCCGCTCTGTCTTTTGCTGATCATATTCATCATCAAAGGGAGCGGTCTTTTCTGTTCGTGCCGAGTTCAGGCACCCCCACCATTCTTGGGGTGTTTTGTGGGTGGGACTCGGTTTGGGTTCCCCGTAAGAGATGTCTTCCTCTTTATTGGACTGGAAGGGCCACTCTTCCGTAGGGTAGGGTTCATTACAGGAACGCCGCATCTTGTCCTCCATTTTTAGGCTATCAGGTGTCATTTTCTTCCTGACCTCAGGAGGCGCTATTGCAGCTGTTGCCACTGTATTTGCTAGAACCCCCAATTGTGGTAGTCCTACAGATGGGCATATTTTGCTTGTAGAGGTCTTAGCTCTCACAGGCATCTCTGTAGACTTTTCTTTCTTGGGTAAAAATTTTTTTTCAATATCAGCAGTACTGTGCATGCATTTTCTTTTATCAGGTATACAAGATGTGCAGTTGCTAGGTAAAAAAAAAGTCTATTTGCTGTACACCATTTATTTTCTAGGTGCAATCCCTCCGCTTCAGCAACAGAATTTGTTTTTCTGCCTGAGTTCAGTAATTTTCAGTCTCACCTTTGGGTATCTGTTTTCTCCCAAGATATACAGTATATAGGCAGATTTTTACTTGCAGAAAAACCTTCTTTGCAATGGACTATTTCTTTAATTCCCGGCAGGGTGACTCAACACTCAGCAATTGGCTTTGAAATACCTTTCCTTTATAGGGCAATTTTACACTCAGCAGTTGTTTGCTAAAAATTCCCCTGCTTCAGCACAGTCTTTGTATCAATTTTCACACTTTTCTGCATATACTCCATTCACAGCTGGTAGCCCTATGCGGTGTGGCAACCTTTATTTGCAAAATCAGTACCACTCATGGGTCACCATCTGTATTTACTGCTTCAGCGAAACTTTTAAAAACAACAAACACCTATCCCTTCACTTCTTGAACCCTGACTATGGCTGGAAGGCAAAACCCCTATTTCAATGACCATATTACGCTTTGTGATAGGCAAATAAAGTTTTAGCTGTTTCAGCAGTCTCTCTCCTCTTGGGATTGGGGCAAAGAGTCCATCTGTGGTTTTGTAAGTTTCAATGCAGTGTAAGTTTCAGTGGTGTGTACCTTTAACTCTGCCTCTGCTGCATGAGAGGTTTTTTTTTTTTTTCCCCCAAGTTGTTTAGACTGTTTGTAGGCAAAAAAAGCATAACAAAAAATTCACATAAAAACTCCGGTCCTTTTCAACTACAAGGACACCTCTTGTCCCACTTCTGACGATCTGGGTATCTTTTGGTCAGTCTCTCCTGTGACTCAAGAACCTCTGCTCTGTCTCCACAGGTCAGCTCACACGTGAGCAAAGGAGGAGAGAGACTTCCTATCTCAAAGGCAGGCTTTTTCTACTACCTGTACTCAGTCAGGTGGTGCTAGTTAATTTGCTACCAGCAGTTAACCACCACACTGCTGGATTAGAGGCACCTTTGTGAACAGGGATAAGTCCCCTGTTACAGCTACCAATTTGCATCGGTACGGGAGCGTCCAACGCAGGAAAGGGCAGTGGAGGATACCTAAGAGAAACAGGCAAGGATGAGAGAGAACGAGAGCGGTGACAATCGTGGCATCGTTCTTGCGTGCGCTGATCCATCCGGATACTGAGAGCGATGATTTCCTCGAGAGATGAAGGCCGGGCGTGAGCTGCAAGGTCATCCTTGAGAGATTCGGACAAACCATGCCAGTATGCCGCAGCGAGAGCTTTATCGTTCCACTGGGTCTCTGCAGCGATGGTGCGGAACTCCACCGCGTATCTTGCAGCTGACCTACGAGCCTGGGAGAGATGAAATAAAGAGAAAGCAGCAGTCTCCCTACGCTCCGGTGTATCAAAAACTTGTTGGAACTCATGCCGGAATTTGAGATAATCTTGGGTTAGGTCTGATCGGTGTTCCCAGAGGGGAGAAGCCCAAGCGAGGGCTTCGCCAGTGAGTAGGGCATAAACGTAGGCCACCTTGGAACGACCAGTAGGGAAATGGGACGGGGACATTTCGAATTGGACCTCGCACTGATTCAGGAATCCTCGACAAGCGAGGGGTTCCCCGTCATACCGATTGGGGAGTGGAATACGTGGTCCCAGATTACTTTGGGGTATTGGGACTGAGGTAGGTGGTGTCACAGGAGATTCCCGGAGAGATAAGGTAGAAAGTTTCTCAGTGACATCAGTGAGTTGATTGCTTAGAAATTGCCAGTGTTCCATGGAAACACCTTGGCCCACCTCAGGGGGGTCTGTATTTGTTGGGCTCTGCATAAGGTAACGCCTGTATGCCCGCAGACCTGGCCAGTCCCCAGTATTGAGGTGGGTAAGGGTATAACATGCACCCACAGCAGTGAGGGCGTGCCCGGAGTGTGATAATTGCGTTTCCGGGCCTAGTGAGTAAGGGTTAACGTATACTTGCTGCATCCGGGACGCCAGAGGTCGGAAGGTATTGTCCAAGAGCCAGAGTCCAGGGATTGGAGAGAACAGCGTAGTGATGTCCGAAAGCCAGGGTTCAAGGGCAGGAGAAGGCAGCATAGTCAAAGTCCAAAGCAGAGTTCAAGTTCAAACCAAGGGAATCCAAACAGGGGCAGGGACAGGAACCAGAGCTGAAACAGATAAGGGAGCTGGGCATAGACAGTGCACACACAGGAGCTACAGGAAAGCTATGCAGAGCAAGGAAAGAGTGGACAGACTGGTGTGAGAGAGCAGGGGAGGAGACAGGAAGGTAATCAAGGGTAATAGCCTGCAAGCTCTGGGGGGCAGAGCCAGTACCTGGGGAGGGTTGGTAAGTAGAGCGGGTGCGCGTGCCTTCTGTAACACAGTCGCGTGCGTGACGCGCGAGTACCAGAGCGTGGGGGAAGGATCGCGGAGGAGGTGCTCGTTGAAGAGTATGAGAGGGGGAAGGAGCGGAGGAACCAGGTAGGGGGACGGAGGTACGCCGAGGGGCATGCGTCCCCTGACGGGAGACCAGGGACCGGGAATGCGCGCGCACAGTGAGTGGACCGCGCATGCGCGCAGACCGCGAACCAGAGCGTGATCGCGCCGCGAGGGAATGAGACAGAGATCGGGAAGGCAAGGAAAGGGGAAGTTTAGCCGGAGGAATCAAGGTGACGGGGACATGCTGGGCAGAGCGAGTCCCCCGATCCGTTACACGGAAGAGGATGTGTCACTGCTGATCTCCTCTTCTCCCTCTACCACCTGCCCTCTTGATCCCATTCCTTCCCATCTCCTAAAACCTCTTGCTCCTTCTATAATCCCTATGCTCACATAGATCTTTAAATCTTCCCTCTATTCTGGTACTTTTCCATCCTCATTCAAGCATGCAAACGTGATACCATTGCTCAAAAACAGCAAGATTGACCCTACCTGTCCTTCTAACTATCGACCTGTCTCCCTCCTGCCTTTTGCCTCCAAACTCCTTGAACGTCTTGTATTCTCTCGATTGCTACACATTCTCAACACCTATTCTCTTCAAGACCCTCTACAATCTGGCTTCCGCACTGCTCATTCTACTGAAACAGCCCTCACGAAAATAACCGGCGACCTCCATGCTGCCAAACACAGAGGTCATTACACTCTGCTCATATTACTCGACCTCTCTGTAGAATTTGACACCGTGGACCACCCTCTTCTCCTCCACATTCTCCATACTCTTGGTATTCGGAACAAAGCTCTATCCTGGATCTCCTCTTACCTCTCCCATCATACTTTCAGTGTCTCTTTTGCTAACACCTCCTCCTCCCCTATCGATCTCTCTGTGGGGGTACCCCAGGGCTCTGTCCTGGGACCCCTTCTCTTTTCTCTTTACACACTCTCTCTAGGTGACCTAATCACATCTTGTGGGTTTAAATATCACCGCTATGCTGACGGCACACAAATTTAACTTTCAACCCCTAACCTTACACCTGCTATACAGACCAAAGTTTCTGAATGTCTCTCTGGAATATCATCCTGGATGGACATCCGCCGACTGAAACTTAACATGGCAATAACAGAGCTCCTTATACTTCCTCCCAAACCTGGCCCTACTACCTCCTTCCACATTATTGTTGGAGATACGATCATTCACCTAGTAGCCCAAGCACGCTGCCTAGGGGTCACACTCAATTCCTCTCTCACATTCAAAACGTTTCTAAAACTTGTCGCTTTTTCCTCCGCAATATCACAAAGATACGCCCTTTCCTCTGTTACTCGTCTGCTAAAACTCTGACTCAGGCCCTCATTCTCTCCCATCTCGATTACTTCAACCTCCTGCTTTCCGGACTCCCTGTCTCTCACCTGTCTCCCCTACAATCTATCCTAAACGCTGCTGCCAGAGTCACACTACTCTTTTCTAGATCTGTCTCAGCATCTCCCCTCATGAAATCCTTCTCCTGGCTTCCGATCAAATCCCGCATCTCACACTCCATTCTTCTCCTCACTTTTAAAGCTTTACACTCTTCTGCCCCTCCTTACATCTCAGCCCTAATTTCTCGTTATGCACCATCCAGACTCTTGCGTTCTTCTCAAGGATGTATTCTCTCTACCCCCTTTGTATCTAAAGCCCTCTCCCGCCTTAAACCTTTCTCGCTGACTGCCCCACACCTCTGGAATGCCCTTCCCCTCAGTACCCGACTAGCACCCTCTCTATCCACCTTTAAGACCCACCTTAAGACACATTTGCTTAAAGAAGCATATAAATAGCACTGTGGATAATCCTGGACACATGATACATAAAGCTTGGCCCCTGCAGACGCACTTACTGGAATTCCCTCCTACTGTCTCTGTACATTCTCCCTACCTACCAATTAGATTGTAAGCTCCTCGGAGCAGGGACTCCTCTTCCTTAATGTTACTCTTATGTCTGAAGCACTTATTTCCATGACCTGTTATTTATATTATTTGTTATTTATATGATTACAACATGTATTACTACTGTGAAGCACTATATATATTTATGGCGCTATATAAATAAAGACATACAATACAACCTAAAATGTTATTAGATCTTAATCCAGGGCCTAATAATAGATAACAATAACCTGATCAAACAAATGAGACAAGAACATGATACTTTTTCAATATGTATTTATCCACAAATGATTAAACATTCAATACCCATGTGCGAAAAAGTATGTGAACCTTTAGATTCAGTACCTGGTGGCGCCCCCTTGAGCAGCAATGACTTAAATTAAGAATTTCCTGTAACTGCTGGTCAGTCTCTCACATCGGTTTTGAGGATTTTTTGCCCATTCCTCCTTACAGAACTGCTTATACTCAGCGACATTTGAGGCCTTCCTTGCATGGACAGCTCGCTTCGGGATCTGCCACAACATTTTGGTGGGGTTTAGATCCGGACTTAGACTAGCCTTTCTAAAACGTGGAATTTCTTCTTCTGCAGCCATTCTTTTGTAGATCTGCTTGTATGTTTAGGATCATTGTCTTGCTGCATGACCCACTCCAGCTTCAGCTCATGGACTGATGGCCTGACATTCTCCTCTAGAATCTTTTGATACAATGCAGAATTAATCATTGTGTCAAAGATGGCAAGCAGTCCAGGTTCTGAAGAAGTAAAGCAGCCCCAAACCATCACACCCCCACCACCATGCTTGATGGTTGGGATGAGGTTTCTGCGGTTCGAACTCAGTGTTTGGTTTTCACCAAACATAACATTTCTAATTGTGGTCAAGTAACTTTGTCTTATCTGTCAGAGAACATTGTTCCAGAAGTCGTGTGGATCATCTATGTGCTCTTTTGCGAACTTCAAATGGGCAGTAATGTTCTTTTTAGGGAGCATTGGTTTCCTCCTGGCTATCCTTCCACGAACACCATTCTTGTACAGTATTTTTCTGAACCTTGAGTCACTAACATTAGCCAAGGCGAGAATGGCCTGCAGATGGATGTTATTCTGGGGTTCTTTTTTACTTCCTGTATAATTTGCTGGTTTGTTCTTGGAGAGATTTTTGTAGGACGACCTCTCCTGGGTAGAGTGACTGTGGTCTTTACCTTTCCCATTTGTAGACTATCTGTCCGACAGAGGATTGATGTAGCCTCTAATCCTTAGAATTTTTTTTGCAATCCTTTCTAGATGAATGAGCATTAATAGCTGCTTTTCTAAGGTCCTCAGATATCTCTTTTGATCGTAGATGACGTGTTTCCACACATCTATATGGCATAGTTTCTGTCTTTATACATGTGCCTCCAAAACTCACCCCTGAAGATCTACCTAATTATTTTATGTCTGATTATTATTATCCCCTTTCATTTAGCTGATACAACCAGGGTTTCACTTACGTTTGCACATACCCTGATTCTTAATTAATCATTGTTTGTCTAATTCATACATCATTTTGTTTAAAATACATGTATTGGTTAATATAACCCCTATTGGATATTTTAGAAAAGATTGGTTTTGATTCAAGGTTTTCATGGACAAACGATGGAATTTCCATAATTATCATTGGGGTTCACAAACGTTTTCTTTCCACTGTATTTAGTTATATTTAGTATATAGTGCTTGGTAAGAAGAATGAGGAAAAGGTAATAACCCTGATGAAAGGAATAGCCCCGAAACATTGTGCTGGTTGTCCCTTTGTCTGCTTTTGGCTTTTCAATAAATACATGTTGATAAAGATTATTGGAGACGTCTGAATCAGTGATATAGATGAGTGCGGAGAAGATTCTTTGATAATCTACTATGTAACTATGTAACTGTAGATGTATAAAACTCTTACATTTAATGCAACTGTGCTCCAAAACAAGCTTTCTTGCTCAAAAACATGGGGGCCTATTAAGAATAGTTTTTTGAAAGAAATTGCAGTGTCAAAAAATGAATTTCCCACCTAAAATTATTAACATCCAAAGGGGTAGATACTCAAATGTCCGTTAAATCTGGCCTACTTACGTGACGTTACCTAATTACAGTAGGTAACGGATGTTAGTTTTGCTCCATTTCATGGGCATCCTCAAAGCTAATGAGATGCTTGAACCAACGTCCATTAGCAAAATGAACATCTTTGCATTACCTGTATGAATGGGGATTATTGTTTCACTGAGACGCGTTAAACAATACACTGCACATGCACATTGGGGAAAAGTATAATGTGTGTTTCAATTGGCTAGTGACCTGTTACGCATGTGTGTTACCTAACATAACGCCCATGAGCATGTTGAAATTTCAAATTAATACACATTACAAACTGAATAACTCAGACATATCAATAAGCAGCTCAACAGTTGAGATGCCTGAGCAGGCATCAACTCCTGGTGCAGGAAATACTCGTGTCTAATGCTGCTGGAGATCCTCATCAATGGAGGTGGACAACACCTCCAAACTCTTAGAGGCTTTGTGCTTCCGCACCAGTACCACAGAAAAGCAGCGTATTTGGGGCAACGTTCTCCACCGAATTAATGCCCTTTGTAACATGGTCCACTCAGTGGATATGCTGAAAAAGCACTTGGCATACAGCATGCGTAAGGTCAAGCACAATCTAACCATGCTATCCAGGCGAGGAAGACATCTCACCCCTATAGAGTAGCGGCTAAGTTAGGTGATTACCATCTTTCAGCTATTAGGTATTCCTGGACTGGTGGACACGGATGATCTGGAGAGACCTGGTATGTGAAAATACAGTACATTATATTATATACTATAAACCTATCTCATGTATACATGTGTAACAGATTTTCTGGCCTAGCCTAACCCACCCAATCTCACATTGGCCCCTGTGGTCTAACCGGCCCCCATTACATGGTAGTGTCTGGTCGTGCACCGGTTGGCAACAGGACTCCTGAGTCTCCCGCATGATGTTGTGGGGGGACTGCCAACCCAGACAGGCAGCTGAGGTAGTGGGTATGAGTCCTACCTATATCCAGTGCAGCGCCTCCACCTCATCAGGATCCCTGCGTCCGTAAGGGGATGGTTCTGATGAGGAACTCCTCCGTGGTGCCTTCCTCTGCTGAGTAATTCCAGACTCACACATGAGGGTGTCTTTAATCAAGGTCATCTTTATTGTTGCTTGGTGTATGGGCCAGCTGCCCCTTGCAGCGGTTAGCTCAGCCGCACATCTTGCCGTGCTGTCCCTTAGAAAGGTACGCCCTCCCAATGGAGTGGGATCCCCTCTCCCCTCAGGGAGATCACCCCTGTGCCAGGTCCCTGGACACAGTGTGGCCTTGTCAGGCTTGATGCTACTTGACGTAGAAATGGGCCACCAGTTACTGCACTAGTGGGCCCTTCACTCACAAGTCTCAACCCAGACTTATTCCTTCCTCCAACAACTAACGTTTGGCAGTGCCGTGCCTTATATACTTCAGAAACTGGCACAGCTCTGATGTCACTAACGATGGACTCAGAGTATGCAGCCACTCCCCTCCATGTATATGACACCTCACCAGGGTGTGAGGGCAAACGTCCATGATTACTGCTGGCAACCCTGTAACTTACCAGGCTTACTGCCAGCAGGAGAGGAAACTGTAGGCCATTTTACAGCATGGCTACACATGTCCCTTTATATACAACTTTGATCATCAGAACAAAGCTTACAGTCTTACTTGAAGTGCACAGGTGAGGAGTACTTAGCTAAATAACGTATGTGACAAGCTTACATGTGTGCCCTCATAAGATTAGAAAACACTATAGGCCATGCGTAGCACATTGCAGTAATGTAGCAATCGGTATAAAGTTATCCTTTGCCTATTTGAGGACCATATAACTGCTCACTAATCCCAATAACACTAGTTTAAGCAACACTTAAAGAGTCTCAGTATCTCAAAGAGTTCCTGTAAAACCTGATTAATCATCTTTTGAAAGGTATCTAAACACCCACTGTACTCAGCACTTATCTCCTATGATTCACCATAAGCAACTTGCTTATAGTCTTAAGGTTCACTGATGGATCTTGTTGCTTTTCCTTCTGCTAACTATCACCCCACTGCTTTAGCTATTGACCTTGTAATCATCTTCCTGTCTAAATGCATTTCAGACTTCATTTCATTTCAGACTTCTGATGCTTGCTATTGCAAACATGTTTGAAATAGTCACTCTTAAAGTACTTAACATAACATGGTGCCCAGGACATACAGTACTTGAAAATGAGCAGTATATCTAAATGTAATTGCTACATAAAAGGGTGATAAACTTTAGCATGCCTCAGCTTAATCATATGCATGGGAGTAAAGGACTTATAAAGTTTAGCAGCATTTTGTGGTTAAGGGACTTAATTTTTGCCCTGCTAAAATGTTCTTTAAATATAGAGACTTGTTCCAATATGGCTGTGTTATGCAAACCATATATCCAAATGTGCTTATATGTACCCATTGTCCGTTTGACTGTAGTTGAATTTAATGTCATGTTTTAGCAGGACAAGCAAGCAGATGGCCCTCTCCCAGGCTGCAGAGTCCATGGAGGAATAGTAGGCTGAAGAGGAAACTGTGACCCTGACCTTCACCGAGGTTACTCCTGAGTTTCATGTTCCTCCTCCTGCTGCTGCTTCTCCACTTGCACGAGCCACTGCACCATCAGCTGCATGTGATGCCACTCCTGCAGCACCCAGGCACCACACTTCAGCAACCCTGTCTGATAGCACTCTTCTGGCCCATCAGCAGGAGCTGCTGTAGATGCAGTGATGCAGCTTCAGGAACCTCACGACCCAGCTTGGCTGAATTGAAGCCACATCACGGTGGATGTAGGAGAGCTCATTAGACACAAGCAAGTTTCCACTGGGAGTTATCAGCCCGCCACCACCACTGCATCACGACCCATATCATGCGGCAGCACACCAGTGCAATGGTAAATAGCATGGGTCAGCTCTTTATGACCTCACCTGGACTATGCAGCAAGGGCAGGGGAGTAATCCAGGTGCCTCCAGAAAGTCTCTGCCAACACAGAGGTCTCACTGCTGCTGCCAATGCCTCATCTCTATCCTCTGTGGAGTCAACCACTCCAGCTACAGAGGCCATGCAAGGGGGCCAAGTAATGATATAGGTAGAGAATGATATACCTTAATAAAAGGCGCACAGCCAAAATGCGTAGGTGCGTTTTTTTGTATTAGGGGTCTGTCATGATCCAATAAAGTTTCTTATTTTTCTAAAGTGAGCCTCCTCCAGATTTATTTGTAACATTGCTCTGCCCTGTTTCTATTTTTGCAGGGGGCCAAATAAGCCTGCAAGATCGTGGCTAAACGGAGGCACTGAATCTTCGTTACATTTAATTTGTTTGTATGTTTATTTTTTATATATATATTGCTAATGTTATATGAATAAAAGTTATTTTGCCAACCTCTGTCTCTTGGTAATTATTGTGTGATATGTAGACCGTTATTGTAAATCCATACTTAATACACTCAATATTATATACCATAGTAGTCCCCACAAAAATATCCTACATTCCCTTCATTCTAAAAAACAATTGTGTCGTTTATTAAATGACAATTACAGAATATCAGATGTACGTGTCGATGTGTTTCTGTCATTAATATTTTCCATCATGTATATGTCTTTGTATGACATGTAATGAAAGGGTTAAGTCCTACACTCAGTACAATAATGTGGGTAGCCCTTAAGAACTGCCCTTTTTGCCTGTAGGCTAATCCCTGAAATAACGCTACGATAATCATGGTGTGGATGTGAGTATTGGCAGGTTTGGTGTGACAACTATCGTAGCGTTATTTCCATGCGCTAACATGAACGGATGTTTGAGGGTCTGCATTTTTTAGGTACACTGCTCATTAGCTTCTGAGTATGCTGACGTCCATTAAGAGTTAGCAATCCGCTATTTTTCCGGTTAAGGTGAAGACATGCTAATCCCTTTCTGGATATCTGTTACAATTTATCGTCACGTTAACCCAATGTAACAGATCAATAAATATTTAGCGGAAATCTGATTATTTATCCCAATGTTGGTATGTCATTTATTCTTACATTTACCGCACGCTTTTTTATTCTTTATAGGGTGTGCATCAAGTTCCTACACATGAATGCATTAAGGATTGTTTGCGTCTACTTACATTTGTCTTTTATGGCAAGAAAAACATGACTGACAATTTTGACGCGTTTAGGGTGTACAAAGTGACATAATTGAATTTTAATATTACATATCATTTACATACAGTACGTGCACCACAGACAAAATACCCGATCTCCGTCTTTAACTCCACCCCCAGCGTCATTTTTTCTTTGTGAAAAGTTGAAGAACACATCGCACAATACATAAAAAATGGTTTTATACATTGGTGTTTGTTTTATGACGACAAAAGCACTTATAGTGACATTTTATATATAGCTACCATCTAACATTGGGAAATGTAGCTCGCACAGTTAATAAACATCGACTTCCATTCACTGGAGTGGATGTTGATACATTGTCTCTATCTTGGTTTAAGAATGTATGGTTTATTTACATCTGAAAAGGCTCCCAGCAATTCCTCATCATATCTATTGTTCTTCAATCTTCAAAAGAAGATATCAAATAGGAGATAGTATGTCAAATGTAAGAAGATAAACAACAAGAACAACAAAACACTGGAAACACTTTCTGTGATTGAGGATGTTATTATTAGAAGACAGTGCAGAATTATCTAAACGTTGGAGATAATATTCCATTGCTAATTAAATGTTGCTGGTGACAAACAAAGAAGGTGAATAAAACCGAGTATCCTTAGGCCATGCAGGATAAAACAAAGTTAGAGATGCATCTATGCTTGAAGGAACCAGAGTTTTCCCCCCTTGCTCATGGTGATGGAATCTGCTAAAGAAACTAAAGAAGAAAGAAAATATTCTTTACTAAGTACATTTATAGGCACATTGTATTATATTACAAGTAATTCTTGACACTTAAGTCATCATTAAAGTTTCTGAGCCAATACACAATGCAATCATGACATTTGTGCCATCTTATACTATATTAGTGAAAGCACTGTATGCCTGTCTGGATGTCCGGTGTCCCTAGGGGGAAATCTCATTGGTCCCTTGGCCCGCCCGCCCACGCACACCTCTCATTGGCCTGAGGCGGAGTGATGGGCCAAAGGACACACAGGGACACACACACAGGGACACACACACAGGGACACACACACAGGGACACACACACAGGGACACACACACAGGGACACACACACAGGGACACACACACACGCCCGTCACTCTTCCCCGTCAGCTGAAATAATTCGGCACGGTGGGTCCCTTACCCGGAGTCCCGTTGTCCGGTTGGGCCTGCGCGGTTGATGCCGGCGGGGGGGGGGGAGGGGGCGATCACTGTGCACTTGCTGGTTGCGAGCCGCCCCCCGTCCTAATCCAAGTGGCGATGCCTGGGGGAGAGTGTGACCTCGAGGAGCCATTGTTGCGGCCGCTTGATCCCCTCCTGCTCGACGGATCGGGGGCGCGCGTTGCCCGCGCACTGCTGCCTCCATCACAGCAGATGGTCGGTGGTGGTTTGGCGCCAGGGACAGTGTGCTCGGCCGGGAGCGCATCTCCCGTGTGTCTCCCGTGCGGCGGTGCTGCCTTCGCCCCAGTGGTCCGGCTACTGTTGGCTGGCGGTTGGGGTGGGGGCTCCGGCCGTAATCGGGGGGCGGGTGCGCAGGTTCCCCGCGCGGTGTAGCCTCCAGCACAGCAGGAGGGCTGTGGAGTTGTGTTTGGGGTGGGTGGCGCCGGGGGAGAGTTTGCTCGCGCTGGGGCGGCCGCGTGTCTCCTGCGCGGCGCCATTTCTTGCCCCTGCAAAAATTTGTGAGCCATGAAGTGTGTGCGCGCGCACACCCACCGACTGACACGCGCGCACACCCACTGACTGACGCGTGTGCACACCCACCGACTGACGCGCGCGCACACCCACCGACTGACGCGCGCGCACACCCACCGACTGATGCGTGCGCACACCCACCAACTGACGCGCGCGCACACCCACCGACGGACGTGCGCGTAAACCCACCGACTGACGCACGCGCAAACCCACCGACTGACGCGCGCGCACACCCACCGAGTGACGCTCGCGTACACCCACCAACTGACGCGCGCGCAAACCCACCGACTGACGCGCGCACACCCACCAACTGACGCGCACGCACACTCACCGACTGATGCACGCGCAAACCCACCGACTGACGCGCGCGCACACGCACCGACTGACGCACGCGCAAACCCACTGACTGACGCGCACGCACACCCACCGACTGATGCGTGTGCACACCCACCGACTGACGCGCGCACACCCACCGACTGACGCGCGCACACCCACCGACTGACGCGCGCGCACACCCACCGACTGAGCAACGCGCAAACCCACCTGGAAAGGGGGCGGGGGACCGGACTGGTAAATGGGGGGGATGGACCGGACCTGTAATGGGGGGGGGAGCTGGATTGATGGGAACGGGGGACAAACAGACGGGGGGAGACAGGGGAAGAGAGAGGGGGGGGAGACGGGGGAAGAGAGAGAGAGATGGGGGGAGACAGGGAAAGAGAGAGAGGGCAGAGGGAGAGGGCAGAAAGGGAAAAAGACAGAGAGGAGAGCAGGAACATTACATCCCGGGCAACGCCGGGTCTCTCAGCTAGTGTATTATATTTTATACCATATTTAATTAAGTAATAATCCCCTCAGAACAGGGCATTACTGCCAATAATGCCCTGGCTGGAAGAGTTGAAGACTGGAGGCGAAGCCGAGGGACGTTAACCCAGCCAGGGCACTATTGGCTAGTAATGCCCTGTTCTGAGGGGATTATTACTATTATAGGCTAAATGTAAGCTTATTTAATTTTTTTTTTAAGTTTTCATAAAAAAGATTAATCATATTGATTTTTATCAGTATGATCGTCTACATTCTTTTGATTTTACTGCACATGTTTATTAAAATTAAATTGTACTTAGACACAGCTCCCCTCTATATACACACACTCTGCAGCCTCCCCTATACAAAAATACACACAAACTCTGCATCCCCCCCTACATATACCCCAACACACTCAGCAGCCCCCTACTCTCAGGTCTCGGCAAACCCGGTAGTAGAGAAAGGGTAATAGCGCAATATTTGGTGAATGAAACAAGTCAGGTCACGGTGGACCTATATATTCATAATCTCTGTTTAGTAACACTTAGATACATTCAGATACAAGCCGTGTTCCGTAGGGTAGAGATGCCGCTCCAATGACATCAGACTCGACGTCCAATGACGCATTTCACGTGTCACCACGCTTCTTCAGATGGGAGGAGTCTCCGGGTTTGACGAGACCTGAGAGTAGGGGTACGTGTGTGGACCCTGTATATGTTGGGTCCTTTGAGACTCATACTTGTTGCACAGTGCCATTAGAGTCTGCCTAAAATGAAGGATCTAGTGCTGCAACACCAGATAGAGATTGATGCAGTTGAAGGGAGTCATATTGAAACAACGTCATTCTCTATATGCAAGCTAATACACTTACAAAGGGATACTATCATGCTAAGTGTCTAAATATATCTATAAAGTACATACTGGGGATATACATTGCTACTAAGTACACACCGATAAAACATATATGTATACTGTATCTGAGTAATTGTGTGTGCAACAGTGATAGCCTATTCTATCCTAGTACTTTGATTCCAGACAGCATAGATACTAAAGCGCTATCTTATGTGATGTACTTGAGTATGCTATAGAAAGTATATTATATATATATATATATAAATAGGCTATATATAGAGCCATTATATATGTATATATACTCCAATAGAAGGATACATTCCGAGGGTATTTGAGATGTCTAAGTAGACTTCACAATTGGTATTATACCGAAAGACACACATATTTATGCTGTTGCTGTAAAAAGTGTTATCTATCCATATGACCCAGGGTGGTCTGAATGCCTACCACACAGACACTTATGTAAGTGGAATACTTTGTGTTTTTAATATTAAAAGCAATATTGTACTATTTTGCTTTTTCTCCTTTGTATGTGGATTTCTCTTCCTTTCTTATGGAATATTATCGGTGTTGATCCGGAGCATGTATCTGGATAAATAAAGTTGGTAACTTCTAACAACCACAACGCCCTTATATCACGTTGAACACGTGAGTGCAAACTTTATAGAATCTTCAACATTGATCACATTGTTGAAATTGACAATAATGCACTATTTGGTGTCTTCATTTCCTCTCTTCTATGTCCTGATGAGATTTGCGCACCTGTTTTCTTCATTGATTGCTGGTTGGATATGGTCTGAGTCCTGTATCGAGTGCTGCACTCTTTAAGGACAGTATACTAACTATTTACTGCTATTTTTTAAAGTGGTGTTATTTGCGCTTATTTTTCTGTATCACTATAGAGAATCTAATGCAGGTGACTATTTTAAGATATACTGTCCCGATAAGAATGCCAAAGGGGAAGCACTGTGTAAATACCAATACATCTTTCAACTGATGTGGGTTGGAAACTGCTTTCTACTCCATGCAAAAAGATCCTTCCACCAGATAAACTAACATTTCACATTATTGAATCCATTATTGATGATGGGTCTTGCACCCACTAACATCTATCAATTGTAATTTTGATATAAATTGATGCCATTTATCTTGCATTGCGTAGCTTCTGTGTCACCGGTTATTTCTCCCCAGCTAAGTAAGCCTCCGATTTAGAGAATGTCAAAAGCAGGAGAAAGATAGTTGAATGCGACAAACAGGACATGATAAGATGCATCACTTTCTGCATTCTCGTTCGTAAATTCTTTTCTTTTTCACAACATACAAGAATTTAGCCAGGTTTCGAATATTTATTTTGTTCAACCGTAAGAAATTTGCTTAACAAGTTTCTTAAAAAAGAAATTGCTTTTAGGACCCTTCTTTCTTCACTGGCACAATGGGCCATTTGCTACAAGTGATGCAAAATGAAGCATTGCTCTAAAAATGATGCAAATTGCATCATTTTGATTGATCCTTTTTGTTTTGTTTTTTTGCAGTGTTGCACTATATGTTCTCTTTGATTACTCTTTACCATACCGTGGGATATTCTGCACTCTGATGTTCTTACTGGATTTATGAGTTGAAGACTCTAACCCCCAATGGTTTACATATTGAATTTGACTTGGGAGCCTTTCTTACAGATGACTAGTTCATTATTGGCGTTGTTCTGGCACTGCAGGGTTTTCTTGCGGCCTCTCTTTTTTCCCCTTCGAGACTTGCCATTTTTATCTTTAGGCCCCTCTCCTTTTTTAAGTCCATATGCTGACATATTTTTAACATAATTTTTTTAATATATTTCCTGATCGTTTATTCATTGTACTTTTATATGTTAATTTATTTATTAGCGATTTTGCTACGGGTTACATACAGTTTATATCTCGTACATCAGTTTTTATCTTGATTATTATAGTTAGGTTTATTCACATGCACCATTACATTTGCTTTGTACACATATTTCCTGATTTAGAGATTTGCTGATACAATTTCCATGTATTGTTTTTTGTGGATTGTGTTTTTCAATTGAATTTGGTCCAGCCATCCATGTTCCTTCTATTCCTCGAGATATATGCATTTATCTATGTATTTACTTCACACTATGTTACATTGTATTTGTCACCAATTTGTGTAACAGAATCCGTATATATTAACTGTCACATTTTTATTGTGTTGTAGTTTTGGTACTTAACTGTTTGGGCTAATTTGCACCTCTATCTCAGTGACGTCAATCCCTTTAGATACCTTCACTCTGTGACTTGTATAATTTTCATCAAGGAATATGAGGGGTTAATATTTTGACTATTTAAGAGAGGTTAATCCCTCCCCTCCATACACCCCTGAAGAAGTTAAATCTGTTGCAAAATGCGTAGGGTCATAAGTTACACAGGAGGCAAACAATCAGAGGCCCAAGCTCCAAGACAAACAGCTTCCTTGAGAGAGTCTGAGCTGAACTATTGCCAGAGATGCATCCATATAAGTAGCTCGGGACACTCTAACTGGCCAGCTGCAGTCTCCACTTAAAGACTTTCTGCTTGTCTTCGGTAGCAGAGATGCACTGAGGCATCCGACGATGGGGGAGAGACTCTTCTCTGCAGACTTTAGCAGACTCCAGTGGCAGCCTGGAACCCTCTTTTGACATACAATACCTGTTATATGCTTACATATTGTGAGTAAGAAAAACAAAAGCTGTATGGTGCTCCAACAAAGATCAATGGCTTTATAAGCCCATGGTGATATTAATACTGTACATTATATCCTTGAAATATCCCACATAAATAATTAGACCAGATGTCAAAAATGATGACTGCACCACCATCCACTATATTTAGAATAGCTGGATAGAGTTCCACTTCTTGAATAGTGAGAACTCTCACTTGCTAGTGTCCAGGCATAAAGGCATCGATGTGGATAAATGGGTGTAAAAGAGTAGAATAACTCACATTTGTTTGGTCTTTGGTGAGATGTTCCTCCACAGGTGTGTGCTTCCGGTACTCCGCAGGATCCAAACAAGCAGGTAAAGGAGAATTGGTGCACTTCTTAGGACAGTAGAAACAGGAGAAAAAACTGCAGGAGAGTGGGTCCCATGAATAAAACCATTTTAATGGATCAGTGCATAAGATATAAAAACGAGCCCAAAGGCCCCCACCAACGCGTTTCGAGCTACACGCTCTTTATCAAGGTGCATACTGATCCCTACTAACCAAGTACCTGATATACTTTCATTTTCCCGCCATCTGCCGCCCTCCGTCCGTCGCCAGAACACGTCACAAGTGACGCGTCATGCGCGGTATGGAGTGGTGACGTCAGCACGTCCACGAACGTATATTAACAAACAAAAACTTTATTAACACTCAAACTGAGCATAATCCCCACAATGAAAACTTTATTGATAAACAAATACCTGGCAATGAACAATGCCTTTATCTCAACAGTGATTTAAAAACGAAGAAACACATAAACAAAACATATAGAATATATAATAAAAAAACATATATAGACTAAAAACAAATGAAAATAATAAAATTTAATTTGAGAAGCATCTTGTAAATGAACAGTTGGACCCCAGCTCTCCAAACTTGAAAAGTGTCAGGAATCGGCATTCTCCGCGGTCCCCACACAGAGCACTCTCTCCACACAGGGAGTCCATGGACACACAAAACAATCCTGTCTTACCAGCCTCCATGGCTCCCCGCCCCTGCCGCCGTCACGGGATCACTCCCCTCGGTGATTCCTCTGCTCAGCGCCGGACGCGCCCATGCCCTCCCACGCGCACACCTGCACCATCCACTGGCTCGGTCCACGTGCGTACACGCGTTACGGAGCACGCTCAGTCTGCACACTCTTCTTCCAGTCCCCCGGACCTCAGGCTCTGCCCCTGCACACCGCACGGGCATACTCAGGTTACCAACAAGACTCACCTGGCCTGTTATGCCTGCACCAATCTGCAGTGTCTCCCTGTAGCTCTTCCTGTCCCGCCTCCGTTCCTAATTGGACCTTCCTGCTTTATCTAGCTCCTCTCTGCTCTCAGTCTTTGCTCGATATTGTCTCTGTATGGAAGTACTTCTGGATTCTCTCAGTGTTTTCACAGGTTCTGACGTGGCTTGTACGACTACCCCCTCTGGCTCTCGATCTCGGCACTCCTTGGACAACGCTCACTCTGGTAACCCCGTGAACACGGCTTGGACTACGACCTATCTCCGCTCTCCACTCCCTTAGCTCGGCAAGGCATTCTTCACTCTATCTCTACAACCGGTACCGGCAAGTATCCTTACTACACCTAGCCTGGCAACACTTTATACCATACTCCGGACATGCTCCCTTTGCTGTGAGTGCGTGTATTACCACTTCCCCCTTCAGCTCAGGGGATGGGTCTGGTCTGCGGGCACCACCAGTGTAACATTATGTCGAGCCCACAAGACGCAGACCAGACCGAACTTCAACAGTTTCTCTCCAATCTGCTTTAGCAAAACCAAGCCATGGCGGATCAAATTGTGGCCCTTACACGCCAGGTCGCAGTACTCTCAGACCGAGTACCGACCGCGACCTCGCCAGATGTAAGCCCCCACTCCGCAAGCACAGTTAGCAGCTCCGATGTAAGGATTCCTCCCCCCAAGCCTTATGCAGGTGAACTGCAAGATTGTAGGGGTTTCCTAAACCAGTGTGAGGTGCAGTTTGAAATGGCCCCCCATCTCTACAATACTGATCGCAAGAAGGTAGCCTACATTTATAACCTCCTCACTGGCAGCGCCCTGTCTTGGGCTTCCCTGATTTGGGAGCGACCTTACCCAAGATTACCCGGCATTTAAAGCCGAGTTCCAACGAGTATTCGCTTCCCCCGCTCGTCGGGAGATGGCATCTGTTTCTCTCCTCCAGATCACTCAGGGACGGCGAATGGTGACACAGTATGCTTTGGAATTCAGGACTCTAGCAGCTGAGACAAACTGGGGACAAGAGGCTCTCGTCTCCGTATTCTGGCAAGGCCTGGCAGATCCCATCAAGGATGAACTCTCTCGCCAATCCAGGCCGGATCAATTTGAGGTCCTCATTGATTTGGCTGTCCGAGTGGATCAACGTATCCAGGTACGCCGCTCAGAGCGTCAGCGCACTCACTTCCATAACTTTCAAATTCCATTCTCTAGTACTCCCAGCAGCACTCCTGCTCCCCCAAGTGCTACCACATCTCTTCGTCCAGCACTGGAGTTGCCAGAGCCAATGCAATTGGGGGTACAACGCATCCGCTCACCGGTATGGCAGTTCCGTCACGCCGGGGGATTGTGTTTCTACTGCGGATCCATGGAACATCTGGTTCGGGAGTGTCCACTGCGTCCGGGAACACCCAGTGAGTACAGAGGGGCTCACTCTGGGTGTAATGTCTCCATGTCCCCTTCATAAAGGTGAACTCCCTAAGAAAGTTACATTTCCAGTCTCCCTTTCAGGCGATAAGTTCAAGACTTCTACCGCCGCTTTCATTGACTCAGTAGCTGGAGGAAACTTTGTGGACCTTGAATTCGCCAGGTTAAACCGCATACCGCTCGTAAGGAAGAAGGTTCCCCTCGCACTCGTTGGTATCGATGGACGTCCTCTTACCCCAGCCCACATCTCCTTAGAGACGGCCCCCTTGCTTCGGTCCTCACATCTGCACAAGGAGACCTTAGTTCTCGATGCCATTCACGCTCCTGGGATACCCATCACCCTTGGTCTTCCTTGGCTACAGCTTAACAATCCTCTCATTGACTGGACTTCCTCTGCTCCCATTTCCTGGAGGCCGAAGTCAGACAAGACTCATCAACTGCTGGCCAATACCTCTGTTCCCGAAGTTATTCTACCTTCTGTTTACCATCAATTCCGGGACGTTTTCAATAAGGTACAGTCAGACCTTTTGCCGCCACACAGGACTTACGATTGTCCGATCGATCTTGTTCCATGTTACTCCCTACCCAAGTCCAAGACCTACCCCTTGTCGTTACCAGAATCTCACGCTATGAATGAATATATCCAGGAGAATCTCAAGAAAGGCTTTATTCGTCACTCCAATTCCCCAGCAGGGGCTGGGTTTTTCTTTGTCAAGAAAAAGGACGGGTCGTTGAGGCCTTGCATCGACTACAGGGGTTTGAACCACATAACTATCAAAAATTGTTACCCCTTTCCCCTTATTACCGAACTGTTCGATAAATTACAGGGGGCCAAGATTTTTTCCAAGTTGGATCTACGTGGTGCCTATAACCTGGTGCGCATCAGGAAGGGGGATGAATGGAAAACGGCCTTCAACACGCGTAGTGGACACTACGAGTATCTTGTAATGCCTTTCGGCTTATGTAATGCTCCCGCTGTCTTCCAGGATTTCATCAACGACGTCTTTCGTAAGGTACTCAATATTTTTGTTATTGTATACTTGAATGATATCCTGATTTTTTCCAAAGATCTCCAGGACCATATACGCCACACCTCCTACGTCCTTTCCCGTCTCCATGAACACCATTTGTACGCCAAACTGGAGAAGTGCACCTTTCATCAGACCTCTTCTCCGTTCCTGGGGTACATCATTTCCGATGAGGGGTTTATGATGGACTCCAGTAAACTTCAAGTATTCACTGAAAGGCCAAGACCCAATTCTCTCAAGGCCATACAACATTTTTTAGGGTTCGCCAATTACTATCGTAAGTTTATACGTAATTTTTCTACCATTGTGGCACCCCTCACTGCGCTCACCAAAAAAGGAGCTGATCCTTCTGCTTGGTCATCCGAGGCCATCCCCGCCTTCGAGACCCTCAAAGAAGCTTTTATATCCGTACCTATTCTCTGTCATCCCAACATTGAACTTCCCTTCGTCCTGGAGGTCGACGCTTCTGATTGCAGCGCTGGTGCCGTTCTTTCTCAGAGACCCACGCCTCAAGATAAATTACATCCATGTGCATATTTTTCCAAGAAATTCTCATCTGCTGAGAGGAACTATGACGTGGGTAACAGGGAACTTCTGGCCGTGAAGATGGCTCTTCAAGAGCTGAGACACCTGCTGGAGGGGTCGAAAGAGCCGTTTACTATTCTCACGGACCACAAGAACCTTCTTTACATAGAAAACGCTCGATTCCTTGGTCCACGACAGGCTTGTTGGGCTCTTTTTTTTTCTCGATTCGATTTTCACCTTTCCTATATCCCCGGGACCAAGAACGTAAAGGCAGACCCACTCTCCCGAATACATTCTTCTGAAGAGAGACCAGAGCAACCTTTGGAGACTATCCTTCCACATGAGAGGATTCTCGCCATGTCTTTTTTCAAGAGTCTTGACAAGATTTTGCACTCCCAGAGACGCATTCCCAAGGACTTTGTCGTTCCCGACAACAAACTCTTCGTACCTTCCAAATTTGTTCCAGAGGTCTTGTCTTGGGGTCACTCCTCTAAATCTGCAGTTCATCCAGGTTTTAAGAAGACTACTGATCTAATTTGTCGGAATTTCTGGTGGGCAAGGATGTCTCAAGATATTCTAGAGTTTACCCGCGCCTGCCCCACGTGCGCTCAAAGCAAGACTCTACGTAAAAAGCCTCAGGGTTTTCTGTTACCTCTTCCAGTTCCCGACTGCCCCTGGTCCCACATTTCGATGGACTTCATCGTGGAGTTGCCCAGGTCCAGAGGAATGAACACTATCTTGGTGGTCATGGACAGGTTCTCGAAGATGTCCCATTTCATTCCACTTAAAGGATTACCCACCTCCCCCGCCCTTGCTGATATCTTTACAGAGCAGATTTTCCGGATTCATGGGATCCCTTCGTCCATTATTTCTAACAGAGGTTCTCAGTTCGTATCCAAATTTTGGAGAGTTTTCACGAAGAGATTGGGCATCTCTTCTTCTTTCTCTTCCGCCTATCATCCTCAGTCCAATGGACAAACGGAGAGAATCAATCAATCCCTTGAGAAGTACCTGAGATGTTTCATATCCGATTTCCAGGATGATTGGGCTCAACTCCTTTCTTGGGCAGAGTATGCCGTCAATTCTGCCAAAAACGAGGCCACCAAGGAGTCTCCCTTCTTTATAAATTATGGGTTCCACCCTCCCTGTCTTCAATCCCCAACATCCTTTCTGGAGTACCAGCCGTAGATGAACGCATTTCCTCCCTCCAAACCGCATGGTCCAGGATTCAGTCTACCCTTCTCGACTCCTCCCGCAGAATGAAACTACAGGCCGATCGTCGTCGTCGTTCGGCGCCCAGTTACAAACCAGGGGATTTGGTATGGCTCTCCTCTAAGAATATCCACTTTAAGGTATCATCTCCTAAACTGGCACCTAAGTTCCTGGGTCCCTTCCCTATTTGTGAACAAATCAATCCCGTGGCATTCCGGCTCCAACTACCACCCAGTATGAAGATTCCCAATGTCTTTCATGTATCCCTCTTAAAACCATTTATCTCCAGTCACTTATTTCCAGATCAGACTCGTAAACCGGACCCCATTACTGTCCAAAATAACGAGGAATACGAAGTTCACTCTCTTTTGGATTCTCGCCTATCCAGGGGCCAGCTCCAGTTCTTGGTGCAGTGGAAGGGCTTTGGCCCTGAAGAGAACTCCTAGGTACCTTTAAAGGACATTCATGCCCCGGCCCTTCTTAAGACCTTCAAGAATGTTTCCAGAGACACCGTTCATGGACCGTCCTGAGGCCGTTCCTGAAGAGGGGGGCCGTTACTGTCAGGAATCGGCGTTCTCCGCGCTCCCAACACAGAGCACTCTCTCCCCGCAGGGAGTCCCTGGACACACAAAACAATCCTGCCTTACCGGCCTCAATGGCTCCCCGCCCCTGCCGCCGTCGCGGGATCACTCCCCTCAGCGATTCCTCTGCTCAGCGCCGGACGCGCCCATGCCCTCCCGCGCGCACACCTGCACCATCCACTGGCTCGGTCCACGTGCGTACACGCGTTACGGAGCACGCTCAGTCTGCACACTATTCTTCCAGTCCCCCGGACCTCAGGCTCTGCCCCTGCACACCGCACGGGCATACTCAGGTTACCAACAAGACTCACCTGGCCTGTTATGCCTGCACCAATCTGCAGTGTCTCCCTGTAGCTCTTCCTGTCCCGCCTCCGTTCCTAATTGGACCTTCCTGCTTTATCTAGCTCCTCTCTGCTCTCAGTCTTTGCTCGACATAGTCTCTGTATGGAAGTACTTCTGGATTCTCTCAGTGTTTTCACAGGTTCTGACGCAGCTTGTACGACTACCCCCTCTGGCTCTCGATCTCGGCACTCCTTGGACAACGCTCACTCTGGTAACCCCTTGAACACGGCTTGGACTACGACCTATCTCCGCTCTCCACTCCCTGACCTCGGCAAGGCATTATACACTCTATCTCTACAAGCGGTACCGGCAAGTATTGTCTACCTTACTACACCTGGCCTGGCAACACTTTATACCACACTCCGTACACGCTCCCTTTGCTGCGGTGCGTGTATTACCACTTCCCCCTTCAGCTCAGGGGACAGGTCTGGTCTGCGGGCAGCACCTGCGTAACAAAAAGAAAAGAAATATGAACATATACATAAAAGAAAAAGAAATAAGAAAAATATATATAAATATATACATATACATATCCCAATCAAATAATAAAGAGAATAAGGTCACAATTGTTCAGATCATATCTATGTAGCTGATGCACAAGAGAAATTGAGAATGGGGTTTAGATGTAAGAAAA
The DNA here is from genome assembly GCF_040206685.1 of Ascaphus truei. Taxonomy (NCBI): domain Eukaryota; kingdom Metazoa; phylum Chordata; class Amphibia; order Anura; family Ascaphidae; genus Ascaphus; species Ascaphus truei. Next base: position 87,966,702 of record NC_134490.1, read on the forward strand.
TATACAAGAGATGTTAAATAACAAGATTTAATAATCATCTACTATATATATATCATCTGATTGTATCAATACCATTTTTATCACTTTTTATTTTTCATTCTTTATTTTTTATTATTATTTATTTATACCTCCTTATAAGGAACAATAACAGCTAACAAGAATAATAATGACAGTAATAAACATGGTATTGAAAATCAGGCTACCTAACCCTGAGAAAGAAATGAACCAGCAAAAGCTATATGAGCTAGTACATAATTAATATTCAAAACCAAAGATACACAGCCTTTATTTAAGTTTTCTATATTAGGTCAGTTTAATTAAAAAATGGGCTCAGATCCCAATCTGAGTTGAAACCATTCGGTATTCTTATATTGAGGGTGAATATCCAGTAAAGTTCCCTTTTATCTAATGATTCCAACCTATTACCTCCCCATAATAGATTTCGGGACATGTTCAATTCCTCTGTATTTTAATTTATTGAGATTTCCAAATTTACAATTAGTAAAATGCTGAGCTACTGGATGGGTAAGATCCCCCAACCTAATTAGCCTGATGTGTTCCCTCATTCTAGACTTTAAAGCTCGAGTGGTACGTCCCACGTATTGCTTACCACATCCACAGTCTAAAAGATAGACTATGAATGTGGTATTGCAGTTTATGAACGACATAATGAGGAATCGTTGTCCTGTAATAAATGATACAAAGCTAGAACAAGGTTCCATATAAGCACATGAAATACAATTTAGGCACTTAAAACATCCTTTGGGAAGATTTTCCCCCTGTGTGAGATTAGAGGAAGAAAAAAGGCTTGTAGAAACATGATTCACTATAGTCTTTGCTTTCTTAAAAACAAAGCGTGGGCCTTCTGTATACACCTTTTTTAACAATGGGTCTGCAGACAAAATACTCCAGTGTTTTTTCACAATACTTTTTATAGAGTTTACTTGTACATTATGTTGGGTGACAAAAACTGGATTATTGCCATCCCATGAATTACTGTGTTTTTTAAATTTTCTTTGTTTATCCAAAAGGTCATCCTTACTCATGCCTGCCACTTCATCAAATGACCTCTTGAGATTAGTTTTAGAATAGCCCCTTTCTTCAAATCTACTAGGAGTTCCTGTGATTGTTTAAGGAAATCCTCATTATTGGAGCATATTAGTTTTACGCGTATGAATTGTCCTTTAGGAATAGAATTAAGAAGAGACCTGGGATGGCAGCTGTCTGCCCTCAAATAAGTGTTGCGTGAATTGTTTTTTCTATATACATCTGAACTAATCATCATATTCATATTAATAAATAAAAATAAATCCAGGTACTGTATATGATGAATGTCATATGTATAGGTGAATTTTAAATTTAAATCATTGTGATTAAGATAATTTATAAATAATAAAAGTGAATCAACCCCTCCATCCCAAATAAAAATCAGATCATCTATATACCGTTTATAAAAAGTGATAAATTGTCGATAGGGATTGTTGTCTCCAAACACATGGACCGACTCCCACCAACCTAAAAATAGATTGGCATATGAGGGAGCGAAGCTGGTACCCATAGCAGTTCCACGTGTTTGGAGATAAAAAGCCCCATCAAACAAAAAATAATTGTGAGTTAATAAAAAGTGTATACAATCTAAAATAAAAGTGCTTTGTGTTAGTGAAAGAGTGGAGTGATCCAAATAAAATCTGACAGCTGCCATCCCATGGTGATGTGCTATAATAGTATACAAAGAGGTCACATCCAGTGTAACCCAGATGTAACCCCTTTTCCACTCAATGCATGTTAATTGTTCCAAAAGGTCACTGCTCTCTCTGGTATAAGAAGGCATAGATCGTACAAAAGTTTGCAAATAATGGTCTACATATCTAGAGACACCATGTCCCAAAGATCCAATACTCAAAACTATTGGCCTCCCAGGAGGGGTGACCAAAGTTTTATGGACCTTTGGGAGATGGTGTAAGAAAGGAATGATGGGATGAGCCTCAAAAAGAAATTCACACTCCTTTTGACCGAGGACCCCTAAAAGGGAGCCTCCATCTAGGAGGGACCTAAGTTGTTTTAGAAATGTTGTAGTAGGGTTGCCACGCAGTACAGAGTAAGAGGATAGATCAGATAATTGGCGAATAGCCTCATCCCTATATTGTGTTCTACTCTGCACTACAATGGCTCCCCCTTTGTCTGCCCCCTTGATAATCAGGGTATTATTTGATTTAAGTGTGTGTAAAGCATCCTTTTCAACTTGCTGAGATGGTTGATCCTGCTCTGTAGGGGATACAACTCGAATGTGTATCCCCTAGAGCAGTGGTGCGCAAACTGGGGGGCGCGCCCCCTTGGGGGGGCGCAAGATCTTTTAAGGGGGTCGCAGGGCCGGTGCAGCCTGGGGGCGGCGAAGCATGCTGTGTGCAGGCGGCGGCAGAACATGATGGAGGGGGGGCGGAGGTACAGCAGCTGCAAAATAACCCTGTCAGAGCTGCTAGAGGATTGGAAGAAGAGGGCCAGAACGCAGGAGGACTGCAGGGGAGGAGCATGCCCCAGCGGTCTGACGTGGAATGTCCCTGCTTCCTGTGTCTGCCCTGTAGCAGCGCTGTGCAGACAGAGCAGGAAGAGGACAGATCAGGGGCTGGTCAGGTGTGTGTAGCAGGGCTGTGTGTACTGAGCTTGCTGCATAAGGTAGGTCAGCATTCAGTGTACATTGTGTGGAATTGGAAGAGTTGTTTAGTCAGTGACAGAGCACAGACTGCTAATAAATAAACTCGAACTCCATCACCCCCCCTCGCCCTTACGGCATCCAATTAAAGGTGCAGTCACCGTCCAGAGATCCACTACAATACAGTGAAATCACTCAACAGGCACAAAGTGCACCGATTGTTTCAGGATTAAAGAAACATCTACTAACTTTTCATATATCAGGGAATGTACCCTCTCTATATGTATGTAGCTGTATGTTCTGGCTCACAGTGTTTTGTAGTCCTGGTCTATAAGGGGGTATGTATTAGTCTGGTTATGAGGGCATGACAGCCAGCTGCAAAAGAACCCTGTTAGAGTAGCTGGTGGATCGGAAGAAGAGGGCAAGAATGCAGGAGGACTGCAGGGGAGGAGCAGGCATGTCTGACGTGGAATGTCCCGGCTTCTGGTGCCTGCCCTGCAGCACTCTGCTCCTGCTAATGCTCGTGATCTGGCACCCTGCTTTGCAATTCTCTTCAGTCACACAGGACAGGAGGCACAGCTGAAATTGCAAGAAAGGGTAGGCTATCTGAATTTTACCCAATGTACTCTAATATTACTGAAACACAAGGAAAAACACCCCATCACAGTTAAAAAAGGTATACAAAATAATACTGCTAAGTAGGAGGGTGGATGACAATAAGGGGGGGAAGAGGGAAGGGAGGTAGATATGGGGTGGAATGAATGCCCCCCCCAAATAATTGCCTGTGTGATATTGACAGTGCACCAAAAGAAACAAATATTACCAGATACCATCCAAATAAACAGATAGTGATCCATCTCATAAACATGTTACAGCTCCAAATGTTATGATAAGTGCAATGAATTTGAGAATAAGATTTGAGTGCATTCATGGTTCTCTCATCCCTGTCCTACTGTCTTCTGGTCGCTATAACCCTGCAGTTCTACAGACACTTTACAGTCCATGGGGGATAATAATTAATGTCCCTAACTAAGCATTGAAAATGTAAACAATATTAAAGAATGCATTTGCAGCAGGTGTCTATAGACGTCAATAGAAAGACTGCGGCCCCGCTGGCGCTGACCGCGCTCATGCTTGAAAGCGGTGATGTCACCAGCTCTCTAAGCATGAGCGCTGGGTGTCCTGGCTATTTCGCAAGCGCGCGTGGAGGTGGGGATGTTATTGCGGGCAAGTTGAGCACGCTTGAAAGTTAATTTTTTGTTTACTCAAGCACCTAACTTGAGTGAGCGTGCGTGCCCGCACAGCACATGAGCAGGGACTTACACATATAGATTTATGTAAGTAAAAGCGGCAATTACTGCGCGCTCAGCACCAGCGGGGCCGCAGTCAAAGGGGGTTGAGGAGAGGAGATGATGAGAATCTATTTGAGATTGCCACACATGATATCGTACATATCGATATAATGTTGAAATATGTAAGTATTTATATGTATTTGTAGTCACATTTGTATTGTATACCGTTTAAACTTGTTTTTTTTTTTCATGTGATTTTTGTTCACATCAGGCAGGGGGGGCCCGACAAATATCATTGATGAAAAGGGGGGCTCGGCATAAAAAGTTTGCTCACCCCTGCCCTAGAGAGCAGGGCCAAGTCCCTCTCCACAAGATTCTCAAAGGTCATAAGATAATGTCCCTTCATATGTGTGGGAAAAAAATATTGACTTCCTCCTCAAACCCAACTGTTGTCTACCCAAAACATTAGAGAGATCACCAGTATCAGTCCTTTCATTATCATCTAATAAAGAATTCATTTCCTGTAGACAACATTGTTCCTTGAAGGTGAGGGCAGGAGGCGGCAGAGTGGAGTCCGGAGCAAAACCAGCAAGTCCATCCGAACATAGAGGAACAAGTTCCTGTGGGTCAGTGGAGTCATCTGGATTGCCCCCACCTCCACCCCACTCTCGATACCCATTCCCTCAAAAAAACATTTGAGGGTTAACTTGTGAACATATTTATTAAGATCAACAACAACATCAAACAATTTAAAATTTTGAAATAGGTGCAAATTTCAATCCTTTATCTAGGACAGAAAGTTCCGGTTTCTACTGTCCTAAGTAGTGCTCCAATTCTCCTTTACCTGCTTGCTTACATATTGTGAGTAGGTTTTCAATTTTTCCCTTAGATGACCAAGATCTCCTCAACGTTATTTCATTGTTTTTAATAAATATATTACCTTTTCATGTGCAAGTCTCTATCTATCGTGGCAGATCCTCGCCGTCACTTACCTGTCCACTCAATTCCATCGCACAAATCAGGTTAGGATTGCTCTGTTTGGTTTACCACCTACTAGTGTGGGTTTCAGTGTTACAGTATGTATATTTTTCATCCACTTATTCTGACGTCTATCTGCTCTCATCTGAAGCTGAGTAACCAGAGCCAAGGATATCATTCCATAGACATCTGACATACCAGTGGTTTGATTGCTTTTATTTATTGGGCATCCAATGTTTATTGGGCATCCAATCTCATTGACTATTTTTTATTGGGCATCCAATGTTTATTGGGCATCCAATCTCATTGACTATTTTTTATTGGGCATCCAATGTTTATTGGGCATCCAATCTCATTGACTATTACGATCTCAGTGGCACCCAATGAGTCCTACTTTTCCAAAGCTCTGAAGTTCCTGTTCTATATCCCCTTGCTATTTGTAACTTAATTCCACCTCTTTGCACAACAAGTTTAATGAAAACATAACCAGAATTATAGTTGCTCACTTGCAATCTCCCATTCTCTTTTTGCAGCATGACATCAAATCTAGATTTAGATCATGTTTATTTATGTTATTTGAAAGAACTACTTTATACTTAATCTACAACAAATAATCTGTCATTAAACAAGAGCATGTGGCAGAGACATTGGGCTCTTCCCAGTCAGTATTCCAGCACCATACTGCGAAATATCATAAATTACTACATGTAATTTACTATATTCAATACAGTATGTCAGATGCCAGAACTCAGTTTGCTTGTGCTCCCCCATAAATAAATGGCTGTGATAATAATGCATTTGATAAGGATTAGCAGCTAATCGTCAGTCAAGTGCCACTGTCATTGTATACTCCATCCTTTTCAGACATTCTGAATGCTGATAAGGCCCGGGCCACGGTGCCTTCGCCCGCGTGGAGGCGTGCGGAGGCTGTGAAGTCACCTGCGTGAAACGGGTGCTTTCCCTGTCCATGGTGGACATTCCTAGGGGCGCCACGGAGCTGGTTCGCCCTCATTGGATGAACTGCTCACGTGACCTGCGTGTCGCACCAAGAAATCAGTTTCATCTGACGCGCGCCCCCTCCTACCTCCGCGCGGTCTCCCACCCCATGGACGTCGCCTTAGAAATAAATGCAGTGTTTTTCCTATTCTTATTCTTTGATTTATTTGGTATATATTGTGCATTTGGTTTAGAAGAAAAAAAAACTCCTCTTCCCTCAATTTATTAATGAGAAAAAAGAGAGAATATTGAATGAAATATCATTTGACACTCAATATCTCCCACAAATAAATCAAAACAAAATTCCCACATTTTAAATTAGAAAATGTATAAGCAGCCCTTTATTACATACATCAATAACACTATTGAATAATTAAAATCCCCTAAAACTGCTACCAGTTACTCTAAGCCTATCCCAACACTACAATGTTACACAACTGTACACTCGCATATTGCACATAATATACCATAGAATTAAGTCATTTCTTGACAAACGTTTTATGATTGGGATGTCCAAATTACTGTAAATTCCTTTAGGGGGACTCCACATATTATAAATTGAAGTAATGTATTCAGGTTGTTATAATTTCATAATTGTATTCTATTGTGGATTAAGTGCAATATGTAGTGTACAGATTTGTAATATTGTAGTATTGTGATAGGCTTAGAGTAATTGGTACCAGGTTTAGTTTTTTATTTTAAATTGAATTCATAGAGGCCTATTCAGGTAGCTTCAATAAAATTGCTGCTATTTCTAACGGGTTGGCATGACCCCATAGAACGTTTTGACATTTGTGTTATCACGGTATTCAGAAATAATCAAAAACCATTCCCACAAGTCTCAAACCATGAGGTAGGAAAATGCCAATACCAGATGGGACAGCAGAAATGGTATATCAGCCTTTTTATACGTTATTGTGGCGGTGAAGGGGTTAACCCGGCTTATAATAAAGGTCAAGCCCACTTGGTTAACCCTGACCCATGTGTTAGGGTCTTAGAGTGTCAGCTCTGGGACCCAAATGTCAAAATGTATTACTGCAACTGTATACTGATTTTGCGACATTAAAGAATTATGTGAGTTTTTTTTCCGGGGATGCTGGGATCGGGAGATTTCTAGGCTGTAAGTTTCAGGGTGGATTTGGTGTAGAAAGTCTTTGCAGAATGTGTCTATTTAGCTGGGTTCCGGGTTATGGGATACCCCAAAGGTTGTATACGGAGATTGAGTGATATCCTCTGATACAGCTAAATGCATTACTCCGCCAACCTCGTACCCTGAAAACGCTCTTACGACACCCCGACAGAGTCCCTGATGCAGCATCTTCCAGACAAGGTAAATGGGTATGACGGGGTTAAAAGATATCTGCAGGTATACATGGATACCTTAGTATAGCAAGGGGCTCCCCAGTATAGCAGAAGTACCCCCATACTGTACATGCCCAGGTATCCTGAGCCTAGAGTAGGGGTTCAGGAAGGTGCTCACGCTAAGGTTATGAAGCTGAGCAGATTTGCAGTGTTTTAAAAGTTTTAAAGTATTTTTCTAATGTGTGCCAAGAAGGAGGCTCGTGAATGTCGAGAATATTTACACTCACTCCATGCCTGACACCAGAATAAGGACTCAACTTTTTGCACGCAGCAGACAGGACACCACATCTTTTATTAAACGGGACTAGCTTAATATGTATAGATATTGCTGACCTATATATGAGCTGAGGGCTTTCTAAGTGATGGATTCTGGAAGGCACAGATGGTTACCAGGCTTAGCTCCGCTGTGTCTGTCCAGGGGCCATAATTGAAAGGGCTCAGAGATGCCTAGGTGTTAGGCCCGATGGGCCCTGCCATTATTCTAGAGCAACCATATCCTGGCCTGACACATGGAAACCTAACACCCTTTGCTAAACAGCCAGCCGTTGTGGAGCCTCGCACAGTGTGGGGGGCGAAGGGGCAGAGAGGGATATTTCACCTGCCCGGGGAAAAGGCTCAGGGGTGGAAAACCCTGTATGAGTGTTTTAGATTGGTCGCTAGTAGGTTGCTAAGGTTTTTTGGTTGGGCTGCAGGTTTTCTGGGACTTGTACACAAGAGGTTTGAAAAGCCCTGTCACAGGTCAGATTCATCAGTTCTAAGATTTCCATCTAAGAGTTTCATCAGTTCCACCTTGTGTGATTCACCTGAGATTCAGTCCCATTGTAGAAGTTCCAGCTCTGAGTAAATCGCCTAAATTTCTCAGAGGATAAGTGACCAGAATTCAACAGCAAGAGGCTACAGAAAGGAAAAGTGGCCAGGAATTATTTTGCTGTGCGTTTGCAATTAGGAAAGAGTAGTTTTGTTATCAAAGTTTCCAAAGTAAGTGTGTCTTTTTACTGTATTTTTGTGTAACATAGTTGTGTACGTTCGCTAGGTGAATAAACGCAATTTATTTTTATCTCTCTGCTTGCTCAATCAATGATCCTGGTAATTAAAAGTCTTAATAAGCGGGGTCCACTGTGACAGTTCTCCCACGTACAATCTGGCCGCAGTCTGTAAGAGCTGCACAGAGAGCCGCATCTCCCTGTAGAGCTCTCACAGGCGATCACTGTGTTTTTATTTACATTATTACATTATTATTAGTGTTTTTATTTACATTTTAATAACAGTGTACTGTAGAAAGGGGTCTCCGGAGCTGAACCGCATTAATTTCCGGTCCAGAGAACCCCCAGGCCTGTGACGTCTCATTTGAGCTTAAGAAGCCGACGGGACAACATCCGCCCAATTGGATTACAAGTAAAGAAGACAGAAGAAAAGAAAGAAAAGATTGAAGATCACCAGAGAGACGTCTCTAAAATCAAGATTTGATCACAGACTTCTTTGCATCGGCTGTTGAGGATCATTGTATTGAGGGTCAAGAGGTGTGCTCACGTAGGACTGGGGTGAAAGACATCAATGGTAAGAAAAAGATTGATTGTATTTTATTTAATTGTGGATTTTATGTTTAGTTTGCCCATTGACTGCCAATGTGTTTATCGATGCCCCTTTTGGCCTATAGATAAGCAAAGTGCCAAGCAATGCATTTTTTGGCAAATGCTTTTTTTGTTTAATTGTTATATATATATATATATATATATATATGCCAATGCTACAACATGGCTTCAGCGAAAACCTGGTGTATACAAATGCCATGGATGCATCAACTGTGGTTTTCTACAGACCGGCCAGTCTTTTGCACATCCACATAGTGGGAAATCCATCAGCATTAAGACTGCTATGACCTGTGAGTCGAAGTTTGTGGTCTATTTTATTAAATGTCCTTGTGGCCTTTACTATATAGGCAAAACAAGCCGCATGCTGAAAGAACGCATGGCTGTGCACAGGTCAACTATCCGTAAGGCACTCCTGGACCAAAATGCTGATGATGACCTTAAACTCCTCCCAGTGGCGAGACATTTTAAACAACACCGTCATGGCCTTTCGTCGCTGAAATGTATGCCAATTATACAAGCGAACCTATCAACACGTGGTGGGGATTGTGACAGACTGCTGCTCCAGTTGGAGGCCAAAGCCATTCACGATCTGAGGACATTGTCACCTTATGGCTTGAACGAGGACTTGAGACTTAGTTGCTTTATTTAATTATTTCAACCTTATCAGTTTATCTTACATACGCTCCTTTTTTGCCTCCCCTATACACTTCTGCCATTGTCCTTGACATGGCCCTCAGTATACCCATTGGTCTTTATTGTTTATTATGATTCCCCCTTTTTTTCTAATTTTTTTCTAATTTGTCTGGTTTCTTTCCCTCATTTCCTACCTTCCCCTTTCCCATTATCCTTTTGTAGTTTCCTTTGTTTTTGTCCCCCTGTATGTTGCTTCTCAACCCCCCCCCCCCTTTTCCTTTCCCTTCCTTGCCTACACACTCATGGTTTTTATATCTTGCTTTTTATCTTTATTCAGCACTTTGGTGTTCACACTGTATTGTGCCCCCTCAGGATGCATTATCTCATGCTCATTAATGTTTTCAGTTCAGACACTCCGGGTCTTATAGATTGCATAGCAATGATGTCATTTAGATCGTTTTGTGTATAATTGCTTTCAGCTGATCCTGAGAGGAGGGGCAGGTTGTTAACCTATCACTGTTTGCATGTGGGTATATAATGGTGGTTTTTGTCACATAAGGGTAAGCACTCCCTTGAGAAAGGTCCTGTTTCAGGACCGAAACGTCGGTTGTATGTGCCTTTTTTTTCAATACATTTATATTTGATATCAATCTGAGTGCTGTCTCGGTTCTTGCTGCGTGGTCCTGGACTCCTGGTCTGCCTGGTAAGGAATCTACATTATATATATATATATATATATATATATATATATATATATGGAAAAGAAAAACAGAAAACAGGCGCACTCATAGTGTAGTAAGGTAAAAAATATTTATGGAACTGGATCAAGTAAAAAATGCGCACTCATAAAAAATTCAGGAACAGAAAGCATGTATGAGAATATCTCAATCGCCAACAGCAGCAGAGTTTCAGCTACATTACAGGTGTGGAGAAAAAGTGATAAAATCTGCGCTACTAATTATTAAAACACTCAGAATACTGTGTATATATATATATATATTCAATGTGTAGACCCACCACAAAGTGAAAAGATTGCTTGTGGCAATCAAATATAATGAAAGTCTGTACAAATAGTGAGTACAAAAAAAAGCTTAAACAGGAGAGTCTGCTGCTGTGTGAAGTCGGATGGCTCAACACCCCATAGAACTAGTAAACAAAAAGAAGAAAACACAGCGCACGACTCATAGTGAAATCAATATATTAAATATTAACCAAAATAAAGGTGGTATTATTGCACGTACAAAAAATCAACCAACTCAGGCAATACATGAATTTCGGCACATGTTACCAACACAAATCTGCATTTGACCGGACTGCAAAGATGTAGGGGATTCACTGATAACTCTGCCAATCTGTAGGAGCTCCAGGCACCCTCCAACTCGCTCAGTCACTGATCCTCCGGTTTAGCACCAAATTTGGAAGCACCGCATCGTGGATTCTGCTTCCTGGTGTGACGTCACTCCAACCACGTCATCAGGTCTATACGGAAGCTCCGTAGTTCAATTCGGCATGGAGAAGCAGAAATTCGTGTGTGCCAGAATTAGCCAAATAGATGGCATGTAGGATAGTTCATAAATCAATGGGGATGTAAGTTTAACCCCTTACAGGACGCAATCATCAATATCCAACGCGTTTCGTTAAAACAACTTCTTCAGGGACATGAATGACATTACTGACAGGACCTCTCATATATACCAGATGGGCTGTCTGATTGGATGAGACCGGGGGATGTCCCAACAATCGCAGATCCCCACACTGGTGTGCACAAAATTGGCATTTACATTATAAATAACACACATAGCAATAATATTTAAAATATTCAAACAATTATAAACTCTAAATAACATTTATTAAATGCAAACTAACATTTAAAAATATATAAATTGAGTAATGCTGAAATAGAATAAAACAGTGTTAGTAAAATTACATAACATCAAGATTAAATATTTAGTAGGAGAATATTTATATACTGTATCAAGAAGCCAATTAATGACTTAGGAAATTAATCTATGAACAGATATAGACTAAAAACAGCTGGTCAGACCAATGATACCAATAGAACCTCATAATGACTAACTTAAGATAAATACTAAACTTTTTTTTAAAATAGGATGGTTAAAAAAGTGTGAGTCATAAAAAAACAATAATAATAATAATAAAATTTAATACAGTGACCACACGTCTAATTCATCATTTAAACCTTCAGGTGACAAAGTCTGCATATTAAAAATCCAAAAGCTCTCTTGTTTAGATAATGCCTTTAGCCTGTCACCGCCTCTACAACTTGGAGCTACAATTTGAATGCCCTTATATCGCATTAAAAGTGGATCACTATTGTGATACATTTTAAAATGATGTGATACACTGTGCTTGTCATATCCAATTTTAATGTTGCGAGCATGTTCCAAAATTCTAACTTTCAACTGGCGCTTAGTACGTCCAATGTATTGATTGCCACAGGGGCAATCCAACAGATAGACAACATAAGTGAAACTGCAAGATACGCAGTCCTCTATTGTTAACTCAGCCTCTGTGACAAACGGGACCAAAAATGTCCTCTGTTTACTTAGAAGTTTACATGCTTTGCATTTGCCACAGCAAAAGTTTCCAAATAATTTCGGTTTTAGCCAGCTATTCTTTTGTTTTATAAGATTAGTACCAACATCGCTTGGAGCTAAAGAATTCTTTAAATGATTCGCTTTGTGAAAAATTAGTTTAAGTTTTGTCTCCAGGTGTGGACCAAGCACTGGATCATTAGTTGATAGTCTCCAATGTTTATTAATTATATTTCGTATTTCAGAGCTGGCTGCGTTAAAATTTCTGATGAAAGGCACTGATATAGATGATTTTGTTGGTGCTATTTAGTTTAGTTGTAAATCATTATCATTTATAGTATCAGTACTTTATTTTTACCTCTTAAAATTACATTCCTATCCATTTTAATGACTTTGGATAAAGCTTCAAGGAGATTGTCACTACTGTAACCTCTCTGTAGGAACTTTTCGAACAGCAGAGTGGATTGATTTTCGAAATCTTGTTAGTTACTACAGTTTCGTTTAATTCTTAAAAACTGTCCAATTGGAATATTATCAATCCATGATTTTTTATGGTTACTACTAGCCAATAAAAAACTATTACTATCAACCTCTTAAAAATGTGTTTTACTAATAACTCTGTTATCCATATCAGTCATTAATTCCAAATCCAGAAATTTTATTTTATACCAATCACTTTCTGTGGTGAAAGTCAGATTAAAGTCATTGGAATTAAGGTAGATGGTAAAATTATTTAAAGAATCGTCATCACCTTCCCACACACATATGATATCATCTAAAATCTGTACCAACAAATAATATTCAATGAATAAGGATTATTGTTCCAGATCACGCTTCACTCCCAAGCCCCCATATATAGGTTAGCGTAGCATGGGGCAAAGCGCATCCCCATTGCTGTAGTTGAATAAAATATTGCATTAAAAATAGGAAATAATTGTGTGAGAGGATGAATCTGATAGCTTCCAAGACAAAATGACCATTCAATATATGTAATTTTGGATCCTTCATCAAGAATTGTGTAATCGCATCTAATCCTTCTGCATGTGGAATGTTGGAATATAAAGATTGTACATAAAATGTCACCCACTTATAAGTATCTTTCCACTTAAAATCTTTAAAAAGGCATAAAACAGATGTTGTATTTTTTATATAAGAAGGTAGTTGACAGACATATTTCTGTAGGAAATAATCGACGTATTGTGACAGGTTTGATGTCAAAGAGCCTATTTCTGACACAATAGGTCTACATGGAGGTGCTATTAGCGACTTGTGGACTTTAGGGAGGTAATAAAAAATTGGGATTCGTGGGTGCTCAGAATAAAGAAATTGATGTTCCTTTTTATTTAAAACACCATTGAGTAAAGCGTCGTCTAAAATAATTTTTAGTTCCCCCACAAAGTCATTAGTGGGATCCCCACTCAATCTATATATATATTTCTCAAACCGTTGTATGTGTGTCTGTCCGTCCTGTGTCTCCGTGTCTAGGGGCAATCACATTGGACCTTTGGCCCGTCACTCCGCAACAGGCCAATGAGATGGCTCCCTTGGCCCGCCCACCTCTCTTTGGCCTGTGGCCAACACACCAACACTATATGTACAAAAAAGCCCGGGCGCTACCCTAATGGGATATAATAAGGGGTGGTGAAAATCTAAAAATAGAACAATACAACCTTAAATAGTACTTAAGGGTCCCCTCTCCTTCCGAATCTCTTCCTGTTGCTCGAGACCCCAAATATGACCTATCCAGAGTCCTTAATGGTACAGAAAAACGAACAAAAATGGGGGAGCACAGGTTGAGGAACTAAACAAATATTACCGATACTAGAGTGGTTAATAACTGTGATATGAAATAAAGTGTAAAATAACATAAACACTTACACGGCCTTGTGTAAATGCTTTCACATCAAGGTATCTTTACTTTTGCTGTTGTGTCTTCTGTGTTTCTTCCGCTTGTACCTTTCTTCTCCACTGGTCTGAAGTGAAACTTTTCTGGTCTTCTCTGTAGGGATAGCTTGAGATGTTGTCCTCGGAGTGAAATGAGATAAAAACAAATACGTCAGGGATAAAGCAGAATATACTTATGAGGTAGACGATTGTATTTAAATCAAAAGCGCAGAGATATACTGCGTGCACTCACACTGGCAAGCGGGAGTGGTCTCTGGGGGGAGGTATCTTTGATTACACCTCACTACAGGGCTGTCAAAACGCCCATCCTAGTTTCCACAATGTACAATAGGGAAAAAGAGGGGGGTGAAGGGACAGAGGTGGGTTAATACGTGACTGTGTTAAGGTAAGTAAAAACTCACATGGCCATATGTGAGTAAGGGCTATGATAGGTATCTTTTCCCCTCCGTGGTGCTCCAAAACCAAAAACCTTCAGCTGAGAGTTTCAAAAACTTGCTACAATCCCTGAGTACTTTTGTTCAACTTCAGCCACCGTCAGAAGCAGGAAGCAGGAGCACAGCAAACCATCCGGACGCGGAGAGCTAGCTGCGCACTTGAGTATCCTGCACGAACTTTCTCTGATGTTTTGGCTCTTTTTATGTTATTCCAACTCTTAGTCGTTTTTGACTAAGTGTTTTTAATTGTTTTTTAGTTGTTTTTTGGGACGTTTTCCTGCTGGTGTTTAATAAAGATCAGGACTATTTCACCCTTTCACCTTTGTGCACCATTGTGTGGTTCAGGCACTATTTGAGTGATTGAAACTCTCAGCTGAAGGTTTTTGGTTTTGGAGCACCACGGAGGGGAAAAGATATCTATCATAGCCCTTACTCACATATGGCCATGTGAGTTTTTACTTACCTTAACACAGTCACGTATTAACCCACCTCTGTCCCTTCACCCCCCTCTTTTTCCCTATTGTACAGTGTGGAAACTAGGAAGGGCGTTTTGACAGCCCTGTAGTGAGGTGTAATCCAAGATACCTCCCCCCAGAGAACACTCACGCTTGCCCGTGTGAGTGCACGCAGTATATCTCTGGGATTTTTGATTTAAATACAATCGTCTACCTCATAAGTATATTCTGCTTTATCCCTGACGTATTTGTTTTTATCTCATTTCACTCCGAGGACAACATCTCAAGCTATCCCTACAGAGAAGACCAGAAAAGTTTCAATTCAGACCAGCGGAGAAGAAAGGTACAAGCGGAAGAAACACAGAAGACACAACAGCAAAAGTAAAGATACCTTGATGTGAAAGCATTTACTCAAGGCCGTGTAAGTGTTTATGTTATTTTACACTTTATTTCACATCACAGTTATTAACCACTCTAGTATCGGTAATATTTGTTTAGTTCCTCAACCTGTGCTCCCCCATTTTTGTTCGTTTTTCTCCAACACACCGACACCACTGCCTCAGGCCAATGAGATGGCTCCCTTGGCCCGCCCGCCCACCCACACCTCTCCACCTCTCCACCTCTCCAAACACACCGACACCACTGCCACACTCTCTCAGCCCTCACTGAACTTTGGGAATGCTTCACAGCACCTAACCCTCACTGCTCACACTCCTCACCCCCCACTCCCACCCGCTGCTCCTCGGCGCAAGCCTCACCTCTCCCCCACCAACCCCCCTCCCTCCGGTCACTTCACTCCCACCCGCCGAGGAGCGGCGCCATCCTCACCTCTCCTCCACCAACCCCCCTCCCTCCGGTCAATTCACTCCAACCCGCCGAGGAGCGGCCCGTCCTCATCTCGCCCCCACAACCCCCCTCCCTCCGGTCACTTCACTCCCACCTGCTGCTCCTCGCGGAAGAATACAGGGGAGGGGGCTTTGTGTGTTTGTGGGGGGAGGGGGAGACACAGTGTGTGTGTGTGGGGGGATGGACAGTGTGTGTGTGGGGGGACAGTGTGTGTGTGTGTGTGGGGGGGGCAGTGTGTGTGGGGGGGGCAGTGTGTGTGTGTGGGGGGGCAGTGTGTGTGTGTGGGGGGGCAGTGTGTGTGTGTGGGGGGGCAGTGTGTGTGTGGGGGGCAGTGTGTGTGGGGGCAGTGTGTGTGGGGGCAGTGTGTGTGGGGGGGCAGTGTGTGTGTGTGTGGGGGCAGTGTATGTGTGTGGGGGGGGGGAAGTGTGTGTGTGGGGGGGCAGTGTGTGTGGGGGGGACAGTGTGTGTGGGGGGGAGGGCAGTGTGTGTGTGTGGGGGGGGGAAGTGTGTGTGGGGGGGGGGCAGTGTGTGTGTGTGGGGGGGCAGTGTGTGTGTGTGGGGGGGCAGTGTGTGTGTGGGGGGCAGTGTGTGTGGGGGCAGTGTGTGTGGGGGCAGTGTGTGTGGGGGGCAGTGTGTGTGTGTGTGTGGGGGCAGTGTATGTGTGGGGGGGGGAGTGTGTGTGTGGGGGGGCAGTGTGTGTGTCGGGGGGATGATAGTGTGTTTGGGGGGGACAGTGTGTGTGGGGGGGAGGGCAGTGTGTGTGTCTGTCTGTGTCTGTGTGTGTCTGTGTGGTGGGAAGGACGACAGTGTGTCTGTGGGGGTTGCAGTGTGTGTGTGTGGGGGGGGGACAGTGTGTGGGGGGGGCAGTGTGTGTGGGGGACCCTGTGTGTGTGTAGAACACTGTAGGTGGGGAACGGAGCTGTGTAGGGCGGGGTGACACAAACAGAGAGGGGGGAGTGGAGAAACAGACAGGGTGAGTAGGAAATTGTACTCCCGGGCAACGCCGGTTCTCTCAGCTAGTTTTCTATAAAAAACTGGGTCCTCTAAGATCCTATGGGCTTCAGTTAGATAATCCACTATATTTAGCAAGACCACCCCCCTCCCTTATCTGCTTGTCTTATTATAATTGACTTGTCACTCTGTAAATCTTTTATAGCTTGGTTCTCAGATTTAGTGAGGTTATGCTTAATTTCATATGGTCTATAGTTACCAACCATCCTATTAAAATCATTATTTACTACTTTACTAAACGTGCAAATAAAATTCCCTTTAGATTGTGAAGGGTAAAATTTAGATTGTGGTTTAAAACTCGTGTATTGGCATTTTATTGAGTCTGGGAACCTTCCTCCTTATCTACAATCACATTCACATCAGTGCATTTTAAGGCCTAAAATCAAATTACTGACTTGTTTCAAACTATATCATTTGCTTTATCACTTAGGAAAAAGAAAACAGCACCAAAATAACACAATGATACATTGTATTAAGGCAGTGAAAAAAGGGTCAACATTTCTGTCCCATATGGGACAATAATAAGGATTTGATGATGGTCCATAGTGAAATGAAACATTGCTAATGTTTTCCACGTCTTAATATCATTCATCTTTATAATACGGTTTTCCTTTATATTACTGATCTTTTCTTGAAAGATGAATTGTGTTAGCATGATTTTGCCATTGAAGTGGATACTTTGTATTTTTACAGTTTTTTTTTTTTCTTTGCTCGAGTTCGTGAAAAAGCAATCAAAACAAAGGAAGGTCTCCTAAGAACAAGCACATTGAACGGCCTTGATTGGTTATGTTGAATATGCTTCTAATGACATGTGTAAATATTATTATGTATCAGCAACAATGTGACTAATAAAAGATCTAGTGCAGAAGCTCCTCAGTTACAACCAACTGAGGAAATCAGCTGAAACAAACCACAAGAAATACCTCCTATTTACAGGTATAAGAATATTTGTATATGAATTGAAAGTAGGTGACCCCTATATAGGAATGCAAATATTCAGCAATCTGAACTTGTATAATTCATGACTCATCCTTGTGATTATCCTATTTACAGATGTAGCCAATGTTATTGCATCCGGTGGCATGCTCCTGCGAGTAAAATAATGGGCGTGGCTGGTTCAAAACAATGGCTGGAGCATTGTGCATGTCCCGCTGCAGCACGGAACGGATTGCGAGAACGCCGGCTACATCTGTGTGTTATGGAGACTCGCGAAGATAAATTGTTCACGCGATGTCCCACCAATTTTCATCAAATACTGATTGTGATGGAATCACAATAAATGTAATCTATAGTGTACATGTGTAAGCCTTTGCATCAAATCCCCGTTCCCTACACTCTTCATTGTCAGGCTGCTGTCAAAAGTATTGTTAAATTGAGCGATTATAGGATTTTACAGATTTATTTTGCTGTTAGATGACCGATCCTTGTGCTCGCTGTAGTTCAGAAATGCACCCATCAGGATATATTAAAACAGCTTAAATGTAAACACACCTTTCAGTACAGAAGAGCTAAGTTTGCAAGGCTCTAAAGCACAGCCTTGCGTAGACAACATGCACTTTGTTTAGAAAATATATTATTTTTTTTCCATTCAGATTATAGTTGTCTTTCCTCAGAGTATATCCTCCAAATTATACCTTTTGCCTGCACAACTACATTTATGGTTACCATTTGCTATTTATTAAAAAAAAAAAAAAGGATGGCAGAAAAACGTTAAAGCCAGCAGATATGTGTATATATATATAAATAGCCATGGATCTAAACCAACAATCCACAGGCAGACCTAAAAAAAGATTCAATGTTTTTGAATTCTTGTTTTCACGGTTTTAATATCCTGCATGGTTCTGACATTTCACTTTTGTCGTTTTCTTATAGGCAACAAGAGACTTACTGATACATGTGTCACGTGGCAGTTAAAACATTTAGATCCAGAATGTTACCCTTTATTTTATCCAATTCAAATTCGCTGTTGGTGTCTCAAACAATAAATCAGGAGCAACCGTACATGGTTAAAAGTATAAACACCCCAAAAATGTCAACTAGAGGGATATACTTATAGAGGAAAATTCCAGACATATCGAGCCTACAAGTTAAGTGATAGAGTGGAAGACACACAGGCCCATATTAACTCAATGGTGCTAGGCCAGATGACACCTTCTGGCTCTAGAAGACATCTTACATCTGATTGAAGTTAATGGGCCAGAAGGTGTCTTTCTAGAGCTTGAAGGTGCCTCGAGGTATAACACCACTTAGTAAATATGACCTACAATGCACAACAGAAAGTGTGATATAACAGTATAGACCTGGGCTACTAAAATGGATACAGTGGAAGACATACAATGTGTAATAATAATTGTAGAGACCTGAGCTGCTGAAATGAAAGACTCTGGTCAAGATGGACCTTAAGTTCTTTCTAACTTTGCTCAAGGAGCAAGCCTTCCCATCTTTTTATTACTGATATTTTTGTAACCCCCCAACACATTCACAAAATCTTTTCTGCTTCATCACATATCTATTTTATCCTTTGAGTGCCGAGAGGTTTGCGGTACCAGAGTGCCAAAACCCTTCCTGCAAAGTGCAGCTCTTAACCTGGAAACAGAAGAGGAGGAGACCTTCTCTTCCTTTTTCCTTCCTTCAGATTGCGTCTTGTGAAAGCAGGAAAAAGGCTTTCCTTGGGCATGATGTAGCCACTACTTCATGGGATTCCAGGAGTGCCAAACCGCACGATGTAGTGACTTCATCTTGGGCAGCGGCGGACTTCCAAATTTCCCATCCCTAGGTACTTGCCGGTGTCTGCCGCCTCCTGGTGCCGCCCTAATGCTCCTTTGGAATCCCGGTGTTATTTGATGTTGCATTGCCATGGCAAAGAGACGCCATGTGATGATGGTTTCATTGAATAGGGCCCTAAAAGACGCGCACACACACACACACACACACACACACACACACACACACACACACACACACACACACACACACACACACACACACACACACACACACACACACACACACACACACACACACACCTAAACACTCAGTACTGTACACCTTTACAGCAGAAAATAATACCTGTACTAGTGAAACACAGTGTGTCCTGGATGCTTTGCAGCCTGAGCTTAATGCAGTGTAATGTATTGATATTTTATTCTGTGCAGAACATAATGTACCATTTTCACATTGGTAGTCTGTAACATCATGTGTATGAATGCATCATTAGCATATAGTGGAGGATTGATACCATGGTTTATTACTAATGTGAGAAGAGAACCACTCCAAAGAATTGTTATACTGCAGTGTCATCTTAACTGTTATTAGTATCCTAATACCAGAAGTGGCATGACACCAGGTTCCAATCACCACTGCAAACACACCCGAGATAAGTTCATCTTCCCAAGAAGCAGCTGTACCTGTGTCACTCTTCATAGGAAGGCATCCCCCACAGCTGGTTACTGACACTCAAACACACTGCCGTTTAAATACAATGCCTGTAGAATGTTTGGATTATATATTAAAATGCGATAGTGCAGATCAAGGCTCTACAGCTCAGAAACTCCTATTGATGTCAATCAATTATTGATTGGCAATATCACAGCTTAAAGAATAACCTGCCTATCATTTGTAGTCACACAACTTTACTATATTCAGTTTTTCTAGAGAATTATAGTGGTGAATGGTTACGGTATAATACATTTTTTTATTTCTGTAGAGAAGTACACTGTATATAAATTCCGTTTTTTCCATTTCCCTTCCCAGAACAAAATAAAAGTGAAAAGGCACAGAAACATTTTATTTTACTCGATGAGAAGTTTGCAAATTCCATTTTTTGGAGTTCGTTGCAGGTCTGAAAATGTTCATCCTCCATTGAACAAATAACTAACAATTTGTAGGTGGATTGTGAAAAAAAAGTTACTTGCTTTAAAATACAGTAAATCAGTACAAATATAACATTTTCTGTAGATGTCAAAGTTGTTCTTTTCACTCTTAAAAACATAATGTTCTAACCATTTCTAGCCTTCAACAAAGGCCCAGGTGTAAAAGAATTAAACATACTGTTGACTTCACTTTTTGGAATTCACAATGTGCTCTATTTAAACAAAAGCTGCCTCCCTTCTAATCTTAGGTGTTGTTTGTGGATCTCATCCACATGTATTTTTTTTAATGTTACTTCCTTTACCTTTATCCTACAGTATTTGCATCCATAATTAAAGCTTTTAACAAGAGCGCTAGAGGGAATGATATTGAAACATTTCAAAATGCACTTTCTTTAGATCTTTGATCTTTACATTTCACAGGAATTGTGGTTGCTGTTTTGTTTGTATTCTAATACAACTAAATGTAGCATTCATCTTAGTTTGTTAGCTCCAGGGCCACCTGTATTATGAAATGCCAACGGCAATCGTGCTTTGAAAAACTGTACTAGGGCACAATTTGGTATTAATCCTGATGAAAGGAGTGTCAGCCTGAAAAAAAAAAATTGATTCTTGTCGCCAGTACTGGTCACGTGGAACCTATATACACTGCAAACGGGGAAAAAATGCTCCTTCGTACTTGTCTCTGTTAATATACAATTTGGTGTTATATCTACTTACAATGTAGACTTTGTAATGACACATGTACTAGACATGTAAGTAGGACTTTGGTGGATTTAACATAATTTTTCAAAATGATATTATAGATCAAGGCACTAAGCTATTACTGCCTCGAGGGTAAGTTAACTAGAGAGGAAATTGCTCTAACTAGTGATGGAAAAGTCTTTATTGTTCCTTTTGCTTTACACT
This sequence comes from Ascaphus truei, assembly GCF_040206685.1. NCBI lineage: Eukaryota > Metazoa > Chordata > Amphibia > Anura > Ascaphidae > Ascaphus > Ascaphus truei. The sequence goes on from NC_134490.1 coordinate 87,988,189, forward strand.
CATGTTTTGTACTTTTGATTCACCGTGCATGAAGTTAATTTTTGTTCGTGTGTTAAAGCACTTACTTAGACTTTAAAATGGTTTCATTATTTACATAGAGGTAGGGCCTCTAAGTAAATTGCATCTTTTTTTAAAGGTGCAATGGCACAGAGCTGGCCAAAAAAAAAACCTTTTGTAATCAATTTTACAATTGGCTTCCTTAAACTAATCTAACCTGGCTAAAGGCAAATATTTGGATTCTTTTTTTTTTTTTTTTTTATGGAAATGAATTACACATTGCATTCCTTATGGGCCTCGAAATGTGGGAGTGTTTGTCAACCAAGGGTTTAAAAAATAATAATACTGTGTATAATGGCCATTAAATCATTATGCTCCAATGTCTTTTTTTCTTATGGAGGATAAAGCAGATATTTTTGAGCGTCCTCAACATCCCCACAAATTATGAAGATATCCATTTGTGCTTATATATGTAGCACACGTATGTATGTATATCTATATTTATAAGTGTAGCGGGGTACCCCCTGGCTACTATTCTACCCAATGGGCTGGCAGTAAACCCTGGTATTCACAGGCTTGCCAGTAGGTGGTATGGGGTTTTCCTCTTCACCTTTGGTACTGCACTTGAGTGACAGCAGAGGGTGGCACATCCTGTTGTAGCTGGGACAACAGGGTGCCCACTTTCTGGCTCTACTTAAGGACAGGACCACCCTAAATTTGTAGGCTGTTCCTTCACCCTGAGGAAGGCAGGTCACACGTCTGGGAGCCTGAGATTGGGGCCTACCCATGTGCTCTTCCCTGTGGGGAGGAGTGAGTGTGATTATACTTCCGCCCCTGCTAGGGAGGTGGGGAAGAGTTAGAATGGCTGCGGGTGCCCTTGGCCTGTAGTGATGGTCCAGGGACCACCTCCAGTGATAGCTGCGAGTAAAGAGACTGTAACCGGCAGAAGACTGCTGAGTAGCTATGTGTTACTGCAAAGACTGTAGGAATAAACTGTTCCTGTTTGCAATATACCTCCAGCCTGGTGTGTGATCTAACTGGGGGTAGAGTTCAAGTTCTACTGTGGGAGATCATCTCCATACATCCCTGGAGCCTACAACAGATGGAGGCCCCTGCACTGCTACGTATTATGTGGGGTATGGACCCCAGAAGCCTGTTCCTGTGTCCACAAGTCATCGCGGATGACTCAGCCCTCTTGTTACGAGCAGGTATGCACCACATACACCCTGTAATGGCCCGTATGTGCGATTGGGGGGGCGGGGGTGGCGAGGAAACACCGTTACATAAGCATAGCCCAATTATATGAAACATATTGGGAAAAAATACTTCAAACATAAAAGTTAATAGGAAGAGGTATCCTTGCCCCGAAAAGCTTACACTTTAAGAGCTATTTTGGGAGAACTTACAGAGATAGTAGGAAGGAGTTATAGTTGAGTTTGGAAGAGGTTATAATAGATGCATATGCTTTGATAAAGTGGTGAGTTGTGAGATGGGCCTTAGAAGGAGGAGCATGGAGGGGCTTTATGGATAATGAGCAGAGGGGCATTCCAGAGATAAGGGGCAGTAAGTGATAGCGGTTTTAGGTTGGATAGGGTTTTAAATACAAAAGAGCTAGACAGAAGACATCCTTGAGCAGAATGCAAGAGGCAAGCAGGGGTATAGTGAGCAGTTAGGGCTGCGATATAAGGAGGGGCAGAGGTGAGCAGCAGGAGAAAAGCAGCGACAGATTTAGGATAAAGTTAAGTGATTCAATCAACAGCGTTAATGATTGTGGGAGAATGTTACAATAGTCAAGACAGGAGAGAATGAGGGCATGTGTTAGAGGTTTAGCAGTAGAGTAACAGGAAAAGGCTCATCTTCGCAATGCTGCAGAGGAAGAATCTGCAGGTTTTATTGACTGCATCAATGTGAGAAGACAATGTGGTGGAGGTGTCAAATATGACACCTAGACAGCCTGTTTGTGATATTTGGTCCGTGATAGAATGTCAAAATGTAATGGAGAAGGAGGCAATATGGACAGACATGGGAGGAAGTATGAAAAGCTCAGTTTTCAACAACAGCAACAAGTTTCTGAGACTTTGGTCTGGACAGCAGTGTAAGGTCTGGGGTTAAAAAGTTAATTTGTGTCTCGTCAGCAGAGAGGTCATATTTGACCTCAAAAGATATGAATGCAAGAGTTTGGGGAGAGAAAAAAAGAACAGGTCACAGGACAGACCCATGGGGTGCGCCTGCAGAGATCGACAGAGGAAGAGGAAGTGTTAGCAAAACTCACTTAAACTATGATAGAAGTAAGTTGAAATCCAGGATAGAGCTTTGGTATGGCTACAAGAGTATGGAGGATGAGAAGAAGGTGGTCCACCGAAATCTGTAGTGATGTTAAGTAAAATAAGCCGGATGTAATGACCTTGGTATTTGAAGGATATTCATTTTTTTAGTTCGCAAGTTCAGTGCAGTCAGCTGTGCAGAAACCAAATTGTAGGGGTTCTAGGAGACAATAGGAGTTACGAAAATGGAGCAAATAGTCTTGTTAAGATAAGCAGATCTTTTGGGGGGAATTGGTGCATTATAGCAGGAAGGATTAGCTGCTTAGGGCTATACTCTTTACTAGCGTATGAATAACAGAGAAGCACTTGCACAACCTTATTACTGACACAGCTTGTTTCTACTGGAAATAGATGCACTGATAATGTGCTGTGGTAGGTCTTGGGATGAGCTGTTAAATTAAAAATGTATGTGACCAGAATTTTTAAGTAGAAAATGAATAGAAGATACATACAATTGCACAATAGTGTTGTTTAAATGTTGGCAGCCTTTATTGTACCACTTAAAGTGAAGGATCATTTAATAGATAATTCTTGTGAAAAAATGCCAATCAGCCGTGGTTTGTATAACCAAAATAAAACTGAAGTCTTTTGGCTTTTGGCAAGACAGTTTATTGTTTTTTACTGTTACTTGACTTTTCAGACAGACGCTTTCCCTACACCGCAAATGATATATTAATTGATCAACAGGCAACATCAAATCAGTCAGAAAAAAAATACATTTTCTTTCTGATCTGCAGATGCTAAGAAACAATTACATTCACTGTTTTTCTGAGTCCTCATATAAGTAGCAATATAAACAAGAGCAGCTTCTAAAGCTGCAGTTCAAGCAATATCCTATACGTGTTTTTTTTTTAAAAATAAATCAGATCTGAACTATGAAAAAATACTTGTAGCGTTACATTTTTTTTAAAAGAAATGTTTTATGTATTCTAATGTAACAAGCATTTTTGTTGCTATAGCAACCATTTACAACGTCACATCCCCTTCCTCTACAGAGACAGGCTCTGGCTCTTGAGCTCTGCCCCTCTCTAGCAGTGCACCAATTGTATCTAGTGCCTGTCTGGTGACATAAATCTTCCACACAGAACTTTGCATCTTGGGTAATCTTCTGCAGTCCTAACAGTGATATACAGAACCTTCAAGCCGAATCTTCAGTGATCAATTACAGGAGAACAGATCAATCGGCAATTTAGCTAATCACTTGTCAGGGTGCAGTTTGATCTGCAGCTTTAAAGGTGCAATTCCATGTAAATAGCCAGAAAACACCCTTTTCTAAAGAATTGAACAGTCTTATTGGGTTCCCTAGACAAATCTAACCATGCTAATAGCAAAAATTGTGCTGCTTAAGTGTGTTTGGGGGTTAATAACAAATTGCCATGTCTAGGAGCCTCTGCACGGGGAAGTGTTTGTCAATCAAGTATTTTCTTTATCTTTAGCCCCCCCTCTCCTTATGAGAGTGCAAATAAGGGTAGGGGGAAGAAAAGGGCGGCCTTTGGCTGACTTGGCTGACCGTGGCTAGCTGGCCACTTGGGCTACTCACAGCTTAATATATTACAAAGAAGATAAAGGTTAAAGTCACACCTAACGCCAAGATTAGGTATGATTTGTTAAACGTAACGTTATTCCTCCAAATGAATCTTAACAGAGGGAATAGGGTACTGTATATGACTCATTGACATATCATTTGCATATCTTGTTTATTAATGGCCCTAATATTAACTCTATTCTTTTTACATAATGTTAACTTAAGTTATTTTATAGAAGTCAGATGTCTGCACCATTGGAGTGGTGTTGTGTGCTTCGTATCTCTCTATAGTACAGCATCTACTGTACATTTCCGCAAGAGAAGGAATACCCCTGAAGAGAAGGCAACCACCTCCAATGGACACTTATGTACTTTTGTTTGGACTTTTAATTGACATATTTTGATCATGTACAGTATCTCTCTATTGCGCATATGGGTTAATTTCATATTATTTTAAACATGAAATCAAGATGTAACTATAAAATAGATGTAATGTATCCACATTATTGAGAAAACAACTTTGTCTGCACATTCGAGGAGTTAGAATATATTCTCTTTACAGAGGACACAGCAAATAGGATAGCTAAGGAAAAACGTAACAATGCTGCCGCTGCCTACTTTTATTTGGCAGGTATGATGATTCTGCCTTGTTCTGTGCCAGATTTAAGATATGAATGTTAACATGAACTTGTTAAATAAAAAATATGCTATGTTCATGGGGGGTATGCAGTGGCAAAAACGCTAAACGCAAAGCAAACCAAACATGGTCTAACGTTGCAATACTGTGTACTGTAGGAGCAAATTAAACTAACAACGGTAACATGTTAAATACGTTAAAACTATACAATTAATATATTTTACAAAACCAGGCAAATATGAAGTATATTGGAAGTCTGGAAATGATCAATTTGTTTGGATGCATACATTAATCAATTTATTCAAACAAATATACATTCTATGCATAATAACTAACCCATAATCAAGGAAAATTGCAACGAAGAGACAGGGCAGTTATAAAAGAAGTAGAACGCACACTACAGTAAACCTCACGTCTACAATCATTGCCAGGGAAATCTTCAAAAAATAGTTAAAAATACTTTTTTTCTAGCTTATAATCATGTACCTTACCATACTACACATATCACTGCCATAAATTACATTTGACCCTTTGTTAAAGATATTTGGCACGTCATAAGGCTTCAATACTCTAATTATGACAATATCTCTATTTTATTTGCCAATAATCAATGCAAAGATTGAAAATTGATATGAACAGGCAGTAATGGTTCACATAATATGATTGTGAAAGAGCTGACTTGCAGAAAACCCTCAGGAAGGGGTGTGTGATTTTTTAGCTGAGGTGGGATTTTCGGATTTTTTTGGGGACACATTTTTCAAAACCACCGTGTAATCTGAGGTTACTTTGCCGTGTATACTGCCATTTTTGCTAATATCCAGTGCAAAATTAGATGCAAATCTTGCATTAATTTTGGGTAACATTATAGCATTTTTGCACATTCCTAAACAATTTAAACTTTCAACAAAATGTTATCCCAAAAATGCTACATTAAAGAGCAAATCACAAAATATTTTTTAAAGAAAAATGTAAGACTTTTGAACAACTGTAACTTCTTCCAAGTGAATGCCCTACGTGTCTTGTATGGACCTTATGTTATTTTATTCACCTTATCTATTTACTGATTTAGCCTGTTTTATTATTACATCAAATTCTTTTTTTTTTTATGATTATTTACAGATTTTTATGAACATTGACATTATTTTTATTTTATTAAATAAATCTTTGTTATACAATGCACACATTCATTTGACTACCATATCTGCTATTTGTTTATCATTGGCTTTTTATTTATTTAGAGCACTGTCAGCGCACGCCATAAGATCTGTTTGTACTTTGTAAAATGTATGTTGGTACTTTAATGAGAAAATATTTTGCACAATTCAACTGATCCATAATATTTTGTACACAGGCGTTGTTCCTGTGGTGAGGACGAAACTTCAAGATGTGGTGAGGGTTGAAAATAAGGGACGGAAGCTGAGTGAAGAGTCAAAGATGATATCTAAGCAATGTGTTCTGGAGATGGGAAGATTGCAGAGCTACGCCAGGCTTCAGAAAGTACAGATATACCAGCCCTAACCTACTCCAGCTTTAACTTAGTTCTTGGATCTGCAGTTTGAAACTGAAAACAGGCTGCAAAGCAGACATCGTACAGGGTCTTGTGGGTAAATTAAAAAGGACAACCCTCTTTCATACAGAGAAGACAAAATACATTTAAAGGTACAACCACATGGCTCGCACAGGTTTTCCAATCTTGATACAGAGTTTTTACTTTCTATACAGTGGATAAAAACACAGTAGTAACTGTAAAATCTGCTTAGTGTGAAATTTTAAAGCTTTATGAAAATCCCTATAAAACTATTTTCTGGCGGTTAGTAATTAAAGTCCTGATGTTGCATAGCTGGCGTAAAAGAAGTACAATTTGTATTACTTTTTCTGCGTTGCAAAAGGACAGCTTATCTGCCCCAATCACGGCTAAGCATCTTGATATCTGCCACTTAAACACTGTGTCATTTGAAAATTGGGGGACCTAATTGGGATGCACTCAGTAGTTGCATTTTCATATAGTTTTATTATAAGAAGTCCAAATGATTACATCTGTATGTGAATACAAGTCAATACAAGAACACATATTTCCATTCACTTGTTTTAGTTTACTTCCATTAATGTAACAATATTAATAAACTCCTTTCACTGTTGGAAAAGCATAAACCCACACTAGCCCATATTATTGATTTAAATAGCTGCTTTAAGCTATTCGTGCCACTTATATCATTGTTTTTTTTGTAATATGTACTACAAATAGCACACCGAGATGAAATTTTCAATTACAAATATGCACGGCACACCACCCACTTTCTCATTTTAGTAGTATGGTCTAGTATTTTTGACTCTGTTTTTTTTTTCAGTAAGAAATGCATTGCTCTTAAATAAACATGATTATACCCTGCATGGATATACAGTTTAATTCAAATGCTAAAAATAAAATGAGAGACGTCAATTAGATCTGGGCTGCACAACAATTTAAATTCTAATTGGCTTGTGGTTATTCCACAACTGGGAATTTAACCCAGCAAGTTTGAAACAGGATGAAGGTCTATAAAAACAAGCACCCACTATAGTGCAGTGTCAAAATATGATTCTTCAATGGAATGTGTAAGAGTTTGTTACTTTACTGAAACGCAACTTTTTTTGTGAAGAGCTAATAATGTAAGAAGTTGTAATAACAACACACGTGTTTGCATTTATTACAAGTTCTCTTTAAACATAAAGGGCCTCATTCAGAGAAGGTTGATAAAAATTATCACCAGGGCATTTAAAATGCCGTTTTTTTGGGCGTTGCTATCACGGTATTCAGAAAGCCTCGATTACCTGTGATAGCAAAATTCCCAAAACGGGCGAGTTGCTGCCAGCGAGAGCATCGAGCCTCTGAAAAGGCCTAAACCGGGGATTCATTTCTGCTGCAGAGAGAGCGGCTCTGAGAGAGCCGCCTCTCACAGCGGAAATGTTGCCCGAAAATTATTTATTTAAATATACATTTCTTTCATAGTGTAGATGTGCAGGGGGTCTTCGGAGCTGAACCGCGTTGGTTTCAGGTCCAGGGACCCCCTGCTTCCTGAGATACAGGCCCCTTTATGGGGTGCCGGTATCTCCTTTGCAAGGAAATGTCCCGGTCACGTGACGCAAGACATTTCAATGCAGAGGGATACCGGCACCCCTTAAAGGGGCCTGTATCTTGGGAAGCAGGGGGTCCCTGGACCTGAAACCAACGCGGTTCAGCTCCGGAGACCCCCTGCACATCTACACTATGAAAGAAATGTATATTTAAAAACATTTTAATAAACATAAATAACCCCCTCTGCCCAAACCCATACAGTACAGTAATGGGCAAAATAACTATTATCCAGATATGGATAATAGATTATTTGCCTATTAATAAACACTGCATTAGCATACATAAATACAGTAAATAAATACAGTTATACTTACTGTAACACAACAGCAGGTCCCTCTGTCCTCCGTAGCAAGAAAGCATATACAGTACATAATAAAGACATTCTAATGGCCCCTAACACCTTAATCACCTTAGCGGTTACTAACCGCTATAGTCATTAAGGGGTTAACCCACCCTGCCCCGATACAAACCATTTTGAGGCTAAATGTGACATCACAAGCCCTATTTAAAGCCGTGACGCCTCATTTGAGCCCAAGAAGACGACGAGACAACATCGGTTGGGATTTACCATGTGGCTTTTTGGATTGACAGATGAAGACAGAAGATATAAAAGATCAAGAAATGGTGACAGATGAAGATAGAAGAAGGTGATTAAAGAAAGAAAAAAAGAAGATTTGGGTACCTGATCCGGATCTTCATGCCGGATGGCATCGGATGCTGTTGGAGGCCTCCAAGGTAAGTGAGCTTCCTGTTTCCCCGGGAGTCGGAGGGCCACCGCTTCTAATGGTAAGTAATATATTCAATGTTTGTAAATGTCTCTTTTTACAGTTTTTTTCATTGGATGTGTTTTTTGTTTTTTTGCGGGGAGGCACATTGACTGATATTATATTAATCTGTACCACTTTAGGGTGCAGATTAATACATTATTATGACAATATTTGGGGGGCATTTCTGGCTTGGTATTGCTGTTTTTTTTTTAATGTCAGTTTCTTATGTGAATATCATTGTTTGTTTTTTTTCCTGCTTAATGGTAATACAACGTTTGCGATTGGTGTTAGTTTTTAGTTAATGTTGTATTATGTTAGCTAATGCGTTTTATGGTTATTTCAGATATTGTTTGAATTTCTTTCTTTGTATTTGAATGTTTAAATTCATTAATGTTGTCGTAATTAATTGGTTTGATTGGTTAGTGTTACTATTCATTTTGAGTTGGTTTAGGAATTAATTGTTTTGATTGGTTAATGGTTTAATTAATTCATTGTTGATGTTGTTATTGCTTATATTCATTGGATTAGCTGGCTACTGTTTTTATTTAGTAAAGTGTGTTTTTTTGGAGTTATGTTTTATTATTGTGTGTCCTGTGTATTAATGTATTGTAATTAGGGTGCCCATTGAGTGCTATAGAGGCATATCATGCCCATATTATTATTATATGGGTATGATGTACCACTATACTACTCAATGGGTACAGGTTGGTATAGTCAGTCTGGGGTGGGTGCTTAGGCCTCAAGGATGGGTGAAGGGTGTATTAGCCCTAAGGATGGGTGTCTAGACCTTGTGGGTAGCGGTTAGGTTAACCCCTTTATTACCTTAGCGGTATTAACCGCTAAGGTAATGAAGGGGTTAAGTCCCCCCGCTCCAGTTGCGTAAAAACTAAATAATTTTAATGATCAAAAACAAAAAAGAACTTATACATGGTAGTGTACCTCTGACGCATTTCGTTCTATTGTAGAACTTAATCAAAGAGTAAGACCCTCTCCGTCCTTCTCACTCTAATTACATTAAGCCATACAGACATTGGTCAGAATACATCACATGACCCATCTCGGCTAATAGGCTGAGATGCAATCAGAATAGAGTAGTATGGGCTGTATAACCATTGGTTAAGAATAACCACGTGACCGTTCTCAGCCAATGGACTGAGAACCAATCAGAATAGAGAGATATCGGCTTGTATCCAGAGGGAGTAGGAGGTGCTCGTGAGTGTTCACAACGAACACAATATGTTACGGGATAACTACATGAGAACCACATTACAATGTTACAAATTAGACAGACAATACAAGAAAAAAAGGGAGTTTAAAAACAACGAACATGTGGAGCAAATGTAACATTAACCATTCTGTTGGCTCATCCTAGATAATGTACGCATATATACCAAATGAATCATAATCGCTATAACAATTAGATAGCTATATAATCATTAAATAATGTACACATATATGCAAATGCATAATAATCACTATAGTAACGTAAATAGAGCCAAATGATTATTAAAGAGCCATTACAGAAAAAGTTAATGACCCTCAACGCCAGGAGAGTGTCATTCTCAAAGCAGATGTGCATAAATGGAAGGAGGACTGCAAGAAGCCCTGAAGAATACAGAGACTGAAAAAAGAGAAAATTCAAGATTAAAAAGAGAAAACTTAAAACTGAAAGAAGAAAATTTTCAGTTGACAGAAGAAGTCAAGGAAAAGTTTGAAGCAGAGCACCGACTGCAGAACCAACTGCAAGGTCTGCGTACACACCTCCAGTATGTTGAGGAGAAGCAGCAAACGCTGCAGGAAGAAAAGCTGCAGGCTGCTAAAGAAATTCAAGTGCTGCAGGAACGTCTGATGACCCAGTATGTCCCCGCAAAGCAGCATGAGAAACTGAAGGCTACCCTGAGCATCACCAAAGCAACGCTAAAAGCCAAGCTTAGAACCCAGGTGACGCGGCACAAAAGGGAGCACAAGAAGGTCCAGAAACTAAAACAAGTAACTGTGGCCCAAGCAAAGAAGTTCATAGTGCTCCACAATGCAATAAAAATGTGGAAGCAAGCTCAGAGCAAGCAAAGCATGCAGATAAATTCCCTGAGAAGAGACTTGCAAGACGCACTCAAAAAACAGGGATCTCTCGCGGATAAGATTACAGTCCTACAAGGACAAGTATTGACCCTGACTAAGCGTCAGTATCCCACAGCCTCAAAAACCCATGAAGACAAGGGTACAGTGAGAGCTGGGAATACCGCTCATCTGGAAGACAAGGTTGCAAAATTTGAACCACCTAAACAAGCACTAGCAAAACTTTCAGCCACCCAGCAGGCAACAAAAGAAGGTACACGTGCTTGTGAGGATTCAGGGATCGCGGCATCCGCGCCCTGGTCTCCCTTCTCCTGCGGTTACTCCCGCTACCGTGGCGCGCGCCTCTCGCTGGCGTCACTCACCTTCGGCGGTCCTGGGGGTTCCCCGCCGTGCTCTGCGTCCTCGGATGCCCGCGGGGTCTGCAGTCCCGCATGCGGCCGCCGTGTTCTCCAGCCGCGCGCCTGAACAGCGCGCGCCGGGTGAGGTTAATTTATTCACTGCTCTTGCAGTGAAGACCCGCCCCCAGCACACTAAGAGGACCTCCTACCAAGACAAGAGTCCTCACCTGCCTGCCAATCAAGGGGACCTATCCAGGATAGCTCCACACAGTCCTCCAGGCCTGCCCCCACCTCTGATTGGCCAGTCACACTTTATAATGCCAGTTCTTCCTCTTACTCATTGCTTGACATAGTTTTCACTTGGATTACTACTTTGGCGTTTCCTCTCTCATTCTTTCAGGTTACGACTTGGCTTGGCGGACGTCTCTCTCTGGCTCTAGACCCCTGCTTGGACAAACGACCTTCCGGAATTCTCCAATCCCAGACTTTGGCTAACGGCAATGACAACGGCATTTCTACACCGGTACCGGCAAGTATTGCTAGCTAAATACACCTGGCCTGGCAACGCCAAAATCACCACACTCCGGACACGCTCCCTTTGCTGCGGGTGCGTGCGTCTATACGTTCCTCACCTCAGTGAAAGGAACGGGTCTGGTCTGCGGGCAGCACCGGCGTAACATTATGTCGAGCCCACAAGACGCAGACCAGACTGTGGACTCTATGATGACGGCCATGTACCAACAAATACAGGCCTTAACGGATCAAGTGGCTCTCCTCTCCCAACAGGTATCGGACCGCCCTTTACAGGCTATGCCTGCGGCTGCACCCCCGGCGCAGCCTGACTTATCTTCCACTTCATTTTCAGTTCCGAAGATTTCGGCTCCAAGGCCCTACGCAGGGGATCCACACGCCTGTCGTGGCTTTCTCAACCAGTGCGAGATCCAGTTCGAGATGGCTCCCCAGTTATATGCTACTGGCCGGAAAAAGGTAGCCTACGTATATAGTCTGCTCACAGGTAATGCACTGGCATGGGCCTCTCCGATTTGGGAACTACGCCCTGATATTACCCGCGATTACGCGGCCTTCAGACGGGACTTTCGACAGGTTTTTGATATCCCCGCACGTCAAGAGACTGCTTCTGATACCCTGCTAGAGCTTACACAGGGACGTCGGCCTGTGGGTCAATACGCCTTGGAATTCAGAACTGTAGCAGCTGAGACTCATTGGGGTCAGGAGGCTTTAGTCGCCGTCTTCTGGAAAGGTCTATCGGAGTCTCTGAAGGATGAACTTGCTTCCCACACCAGGCCAGAGTTACTGGAGGATCTCATCACCCTGGCTACTCGTATGGATCAGCGCCTTCAGGTACGCCGCGCTCAGCGTCAGCTTCCCCGGGCTACGCCTTTCCGTGCTTCCTTTTCCAGGTTCTCTACCAACCAGAGACCCGTCGTATCCCCGTTACCGGCGCTGGAGGCTCCAGAGCCGATTCAACTTGGAGTTCAGCAACCTCGGGTACCATCACGACAACTTCGCTCTACTGGGGAATCGTGCCATCATTGCGGAGCTTCTGAGCAGCGTACCCGTAACCATCCTCCATCTCCGGGAAACGACTAAGCCCAGTGAGTACGAAGGGGCGCTCTCTGGGTACTGAATCTCCTTGTCCCCCTCCCAGAAGGGAACTTCCCAAAAGATTGACTATTCCCGTCTCCCTTTCAGGACCGACTTTCCGCACCTCCACTGCTGCATTTATCGATTCCGGCGCAGGAGGGAATTTCATAGATCAAACCTTTTCTGAGCAAAATCAAATTCCGCTTTCCAGGAAGGACTCTCCCGTTGCCTTGGTCGGGATTGATAATCGACCTCTCACCCCGGCTTATATCTCCTTAGAGACCGGACCTATCACCCTTTCTACTCATTCTCACAAAGAGACTCTGGGTTTTGATGTTATTCATGCCCCAGGAACACCTATCACGCTTGGCTTGCCCTGGTTACAGAAGCATAATCCACTCATCGATTGGGTTTCTCCTAACCCTATTAACTGGAGGTCAAGGTCAGAGAAACCTTTTTCCTCTATCAAGCAACCATCCTTCCTATTAGCCAATACATCAAGTTCTCTGAGGGAGTTACCTTCTCCATATGCCGAATTCTTGGACGTTTTCAGCAAGGCTCAGTCTGAACTTCTACCTCCTCATCGTTCCTACGATTGTCCGATTGATCTGGTACCTGGTTATACCTTGCCTAAAGCCAAATCTTATCCTCTCTCGTTGCCCGAGACCAAAGCTATGGACGAATATATTCGTGAGAATCTTAAGCGGGGCTTCATACGTCATTCCAATTCTCCTGTGGGGGCTGGATTCTTCTTTGTCAAAAAGAAAGATGGTACTCTCAGACCATGTATTGATTACCGGGGTCTGAACCATATCACGGTGAAGAATCGTTATCCACTCCCACTCATCTCCGAACTCTTTGATAGACTTCAGGGGGCCAATCTCTTTACTAAACTGGATCTCCGTGGGGCATACAACCTCATCCGCATCCGGGAGGGCGATGAATGGAAGACTGCCTTCAACACCCGTAGCGGACACTACGAATATCTAGTGATGCCCTTCGGGTTATGCAACGCACCGGCAGTTTTTCAGGACTTCATCAATGACATCTTTCGAGACGTTCTTAATATATTTGTCATTGTATACCTGGATGACATCCTTATTATTTCTCAAAACTTACAGGATCATATCATCCATACGAAGTTTGTGCTTTCACGCCTCCGCGAGAACCGGTTGTTTGCTAAAATGGAGAAATGCATTTTTCATCAGTCTACCACTTCTTTTCTCGGATACATCATCTCCAACAAAGGTTTGGCCATGGACCCAGAGAAGCTAAAGGCCGTCGTGGATTGGCCACAACCCAATTCCCTCAAATCTGTTCAACGGTTTTTGGGTTTTTCTAATTATTACCGGAAGTTTATCCGCAACTTTTCTACCATTGTCGCTCCTATCACGGCACTGACCAAAAAAGGTGCAGACCCTTCATCTTGGTCTCCAGAAGCTGTCACGGCATTCGAGACACTGAAACAAACTTTTGTCTCTGCTCCCATCCTTCGACACCCTAACACGAATTTCCCCTTCACCTTAGAGGTTGACGCTTCGGACTGTGGGGCTGGGGCGGTTCTGTCGCAGAAATTTTCTTCCCAGGATAAACTTCATCCTTGCGGGTTTTTCTCCAAAAGATTTTCATCGGCAGAGAGGAATTATGACGTGGGCAATAGGGAACTTTTGGCCGTCAAAATGGCTCTTCAAGAATGGAGACATCTTCTGGAGGGGTCAAAAGAGCCATTCACCATCCTTACGGACCATAAGAACTTATTGTACATTGAGAATGCCCGTCGCTTAGGTCCTCGCCAAGCTCGCTGGTCGTTATTTTTCTCTAGATTCAATTTTGTTCTCTCATACATTCCCGGCACTTAGAACGTCAAGGCGGATGCTCTCTCCCGGCAATACTCTTCTGAAGAGAGATCAGAGAAAACCACTGAGTCCATCCTCCCTAAACAAAGAATCTTAGCAGCTGTGGCATTCAAGAATCTGGAGAGGATCATCAAGTCTCAAGAGAACCTCCCGTCCGGTCTTGTAGTTCCTAAAGACTCTTTGTATGTGGAACCCAAATTTATCCCTGAAATACTGGACTGGGGACACGCTGTCCGTTCGGCAGGGCATCCTGGATTCAAGAAAACCTTGGACCTCATCCGTCGTACCTTTTGGTGGCCCAATATGGTTAAAACCATTCTGGAATTTACACGGTCCTGTCCGGTATGTGCGTGTAACAAGATTCCTCGTCAGAAACCTCAGGGTCTTCTCTTACCTTTACCTATTCCGGAGCGTCCCTGGTCCCACATTTCGATGGATTTTATTGTGGAGTTGCCTAGGTCGAATGGCATGAATACCATTCTTGTGGTAGTGGATCGGTTTTCCAAGATGGCACACTTTATCCCTCTCAAAGGATTACCCTCCTCACCCACCCTTGCGGATATTTTTGCCAAAGAGATTTTCCGGATCCATGGGATTCCCACATCCATCGTGTCCGATCGGGGTTCCCAGTTCGTCTCCAAGTTCTGGAGAAATTTCACCAAGAGACTAGGTATCTCGTCTTCCTTTTCTTCTGGATATCACCCTCAATCCAACGGACAGACCGAGAGGGTTAATCAATCCCTCGAGAAATACTTAAGGTGCTTCGTCTCTAATTCTCAGGATGACTGGGCAGAATTACTTACCTGGGCTGAGTACGCATTCAATTCTTAAAGGAATGAGTCCACTCACGAGACCCCCTTCTTTATCAACTACGGATTCCATCCGGCTCGCCTACCTATTACTAAAGAATCCTCTGGGGTACCAGTCGTGGACGAACATATTGCTCTCCTACAAGACTCTTGGTCCAGAATACAATCTGCATTACAAAAGGCATCCTTGACATCTAAAAATCAGGCTGATCGTCACCGTCGTCCGGCACCCGAATACAAACCCGGGGACAAGGTTTGGCTATCATCCAAGAACATCCGTCTCAAAACGCCTTCCCTCAAATTGGCTCCTAGGTTCCTGGGTCCCTTTTCCATTTTGGAGCAGGTTAATCCGGTTTCTTTTCGACTCCAACTTCCTCAAAGCATGAGAATTCCGAATGTCTTTCACACCTCACTTCTCAAACCTTTTATCTCCAGTAGCCTCTTTCCGGATCACACTTCTAAACCAGATCCTGTGATGGTACAGGGTAACGAAGAGTATGAAATACAGGCTCTACTGGATTCCCGTCTTTCAAGAGGTAAAGTCCACTTCTTGGTCCACTGGAGAGGTTTTGGACCCGAAGAGAGGTCATGGGTACCCCTGAAAGATATTCATGCTCCAGGACTCCTCAAACGCTTTCGTAAGAAGTTTCCATCAAAACCATGGAAGGATCGTCCTGAGGCCGATCCTGAAGGGGGGAGTAATGTGAGGATTCAGGGATCGCGGCATCCGCGCCCTGGTCTCCCTTCTCCTGCGGTTACTCCCGCTACCGTGGCGCACGCCTCTCGCTGGCGTCACTCACCTTCGGCGGTCCTGGGGGTTCCCCGCCGTGCTCTGCGTCCTCGGATGCCCGCGGGGTCTGCAGTCCCGCATGCGGCCGCCGTGTTCTCCAGCCGCGCGCCTGAACAGCGCGCGCCGGGTGAGGTTAATTTATTCACTGCTCTTGCAGTGAAGACCCGCCCCCAGCACACTAAGAGGACCTCCTACCAAGACAAGAGTCCTCACCTGCCTGCCAATCAAGGGGACCTATCCAGGATAGCTCCACACAGTCCTCCAGGCCTGCCCCCACCTCTGATTGGCCAGTCACACTTTATAATGCCAGTTCTTCCTCTTACTCATTGCTCGACATAGTTTTCACTTGGATTACTACTCTGGCGTTTTCTCTCTCATTCTCTCAGGTTACGACTTGGCTTGGCGGACGTCTCTCTCTGGCTCTAGACCCCTGCTTGGACAAACGACCTTCCGGAATTCTCCAATCCCAGACTTTGGCTAACGGCAACGACAACGGCATTTCTACACCGGTACCGGCAAGTATTGCTAGCTAAATACACCTGGCCTGGCAACGCCAAAATCACCACACTCCGGACACGCTCCCTTTGCTGCGGGTGCGTGCTTCTATACGTTCCTCACCTCAGTGAAAGGAATGGGTCTGGTCTGCGGGCAGCACCGGCGTAACAGTACTGAATTAAAACCAGAAGAATCCTTAGCTGATGAAGCTGAAAAGATGGGACATTCTCTGGAAGTGGGTGTGGAATTGCAACTTAATCTAAAAGGGGCTGAACTAGCAACCCCATTGAGTGGGAAAAGGGCTGTTTTTAAACGCTCTGCAACTGCTGCCATACAGTATGCCTACAATAAGACGAGCACCCGACGCGTGGGAAATCTCATGACCGCGCACATAGAAAAAAGACTATACTTGGAGAAAGTCCTCCTCGAGCGACTGAGGGGTGCTGATCTCAAACACCTTCAGGAGGAGACACAAATAAACTGGAGAAAGGGCTCCAATCCCAACAGGACTGAGGGTTCTCTTCCTCCATCCACTCTCATTCAAGTCACTGAGATATCTAGAATGAGAGTGGAAGGATGGTCTTTGGCCGTGGCAAGCCCGAGCTTCCCACAAACAGGGGAGGTATGTAACAGGGGAGTAATCCCTGTTCAAGTAATGTGCCTTTAATCTGGCAGTGTGGTGGTTAACTGCTGGTAGTCAATTAATAAACATCACCTGCCTGATTGCTTACAAAAGCCTGTCTGTTGAGACAGGAAGTGACTCCTTAGCTCTGAATGAGAGCTGACCTTTGGAGAGACAGAGGAGTGTTCTTGAGACTCCCAGGAGAGACTGACCAAGAGAACACACATCTCTGGAGCTGACCGGTCTTGAGCTCTGCCCAGCATAGCTGATTGCAAGACACCAAATAAGACTTCTAAACCTGGATGCTGATATTTTCTGTGCACGCACGGGTGCGGTTCCAGGAGAGCAGAGAAGCTTACTCTACAGCAAGAAACAGATAAGACTTTCATTATTAAGAGACTGCTTATATCTGCTTATTTTATGCTATATGTTTTGGGGCTGCGAGACATGCTTGACTTAGGGAGTTGTGAATTAATTGCATGGTATTTTCACTAGAGATACTCCCAAGTGAATAGAAGCTTTGTTCCCCCCCCCCCCTGTGTTTGGATGATTTCCTGATGAAAAGGAAAAGGCACAATAAAGCCTATTATAATTTCACCTTATAAAAGCCTCCAATTGTGTACCTCTGTGAACGTCCATCTACAGGGTGTTATTCTAAAATTTCGCCTGGTGTACCATTCGGAATACCCCTGTCATGGCGCGTGATGTTTTCCAACCGTACCGCGAGTGATGAGAGTGCGGCGAGTGCAGAAAATGGCATTTTAGAGTTCTGTTTTTTAAACACCTTAAATTGACACAGTAGCACAGTACTGTACACATTGCAATTCATTCATTTCATTGCACCCAAAGATACAGAATCCATGAAATGCAACAAAGCAATCGCGGTAAGCACGGGAGCCTGGGGCGATTGGCTGCGTTCATGCTGCGTGGAGTACAGCAGAGCACACGAAATCGGTGCCGTGAAGTTTTACAATAAAGGCCGCTGCAGCTGTATATATTTTATTTTGTGTTATTTTTTTTTAGGTTGCCCATTTTCAGTGTGAAAATCCATCTCCATATATTCTAGGCATGGATTACCACAGTCACAATCATTGGCTTTATTGTAAAATTCTTGGTTTTATTTGAATATCATGTATTTTATTTTGTCCCTTTTTTTTTAGATTGCCCATTCATTGTCATAGTGGCAAACCATGGCCATATTATGGGCATGGTGTACCACTGTGCCAATTAATTGGTTTATTGGCATTTTTTTGTATTAAAAGATAAAGAGAAATGTAAGGGGAACGCAGAGTGTAGCACAAACAGATAATGGTGAGTTGGCCAAAATACAACTAAACCAGTGAGACACAAGTGCTACAATAGCAACAGTCAATGCAATTTCACAGTGATATAATATAAGGCAGGGATAGTAGCAAGTAATAAATAATGAATCAAAACTACTTACACGGCCCTGTATAAGCAAATTGTTCTATAATAGTATCTTTGTCTTTTCCTCCCACAATAGACTCCTCTGTGGTCCTTTGACTGGATACTTGTCCCGACACTAGGTCTCCGTTCACCCCGTCACAATTTGGGTCCCCAGAATAAATGGGCCTGTATGGAGCATGTGTTAAAAAGATATCATAAACATGTATTCAATATTAAAAGTATATACTCACATGTTAACATTCTTTAGCCTTCACAGTCGCGTTCGCCGCGATGATGGCAGGTCCTCACTACCGCGTCCGGTATAGCGTTTGGAACGCAGCTGACACACAGGGGAAGCAAACAGCCACTGTGGCTGCCAAAGTCCAAACTAGTCCCAGAACACAGAGCAATGCGTTTCGCAGAGGGATCGGCTTCCTCAGGCTCAGTAGACCGCCATGGTTACGACTGAAGGGTTTAAATACCCCTTCTTTACTCTCTCTTAAGTAGCTCAGCTGTTGGTGTTTACAAAAACGTCCTTCCCGTGTATCGAGGCACTCTTGTAACTCCTCTGCTGCCCGTGGTATATAAAATGCATATCCAGAACTGCACTAAATTGTACAGCAGCTAATACAGAGTCAAATCACTACACTTGATAACAGCAATTACTATCTGCCCTCTTAATGTCATGCAGATCTCTCAACTGAATTACATTAAGGCAAGCTAGAGGGGTGTTTGAGAAATCAAATACCTTTAACAACTAGATAAGTATAAAATCCCTACCTCTGTATTAAACTACTACTGTACATCCATAATATGTAACTGTATTTGTAAACATGTATTATTTGTCTTAACTCTGTGCCCAGGACATACTTGAAAACGAGAATTAACTCTCAATGTATTACTTCCTGGTTAAATATTTTATAAATAAATAAATTCAGAAAACACACACTAAATGTATTGATACAGAGACAGTACTAATGGACAACGCTAATTGCAATTCTGGCTTAATAATACATTACTGCAATTCAAACAAATAAATGCAATAAAATAAATTAATTAAATCCATACCCATATAAAGGGAAATACCTTTCAACAACACGTAATCGCAATCAGAAAATAAAACAGCAAACACTAAAGATCCCTAAGGTGATTGAGGCATGGACCTAGGAGGAGCAGGGTGAATAGAAAGGGATAGAAATGGACAGGATTAATAAAGGATCGCTACACGTACCTACAATGTGTCCCTAAAAACACTATAAAATATGATCCCAATAAATAAAAAATAATACAAAATTGGCCTAAAATATGATACCAATCAATAAAAAATTTGCCTAAAATATACTGTACGGCCCTGTAGTGCAAAAAAAGGGGGAAGTGCACTACAAGCTATCAAAATAGCCCCTATTAAAACAGTAAAATATGATAACTTCTATCAAAGAGCACTAGATGAAAGCCCCTATGTCTATGTCCATGTTAAGGCCATGTGGAACAAGGGACTTAAGCTTGTAGATCCAGTAAGTCTCTTTTTTACAGAGGTTCTTCAATCTGTCTCCCCCTCTCCAATTCTGGGGGACACATTCGATCTCTCTGAAAGTCAATCCTACTGTGTTACCAGCCTAGACCATATCGAAATGCAGTTAGACACTATGGGTGGCCAGGTTTTTCTGTATGTTGCCCATCTGCTCCAGTATGCAGACTCTCAAAGGTCTTGATGTTCGTCCGACATACTGGAGTCCACATGGGCATTCTAATAAATACACCACAAAGGTGGTTCTACAATTTATAAAATCTTTGGTAGTAAATTCCTCCCCCGTAGTATGGAAACTAAATTTGCTCTTTTCCTTTGATGCATGTGTGCATGCCTTACAACCAAAGCACCCATGGAACCCAATAGGTTTTGGAAGCCAATGCAACTGTGTCGCAGTCGCTTTCTCCTAAAAGTGCTAGGTGCAAGCTGGTTCTTCAAATTTACAGCTTTAGTGAATATCACTTTATGTTGATCAGATATATGTCCCTGCAGTACTGGGTCCTCCGTAACCAAATGCCAATGTTTCTTAACAATTTGTGTGATCTGTTTAGCGTCTTTGTTAAATTTGGTTAGGAATGATGTGTTATACTCCTTGGATTGTTCATTCTTTCTAGGCACCAGCATATCCCCTCGCTTCAGTGTGTTAGCTATTATTATTGCATTCTCAATTACATCTTGATTGTACTCCCTTTCCAAAAATCTATCCCTCAGTACAGTGGTATGTATGTATGTATGTATGTATGTATGTATGTCTTTATTTATATAGCGCCATTAATGTACATAGCGCTTCACAGTAGTAATACATGTGGTAATCAGATAAATAACAGATAATATAAATAACAGATCATGGGAATAAGTGCTTTAGACATAAAAGTAACATTAAGGAAGAGGAGTTCCTGCCCCGAGGAGCTTACAGTCTAATTGGTAGGTAGGGAGAACGTACAGAGACAGTAGGAGGGAGTTCTGATAAGTGCGTCTGCAGGGGCCCAAGCTTTATGTATCATATGTTCAGAATATCGACAGTGCTATTCATATGCTTCTTTAAGCAAGTGTGTCTTAAGGTGGGTCTTAAAGGTGGATAGAGAGGGTGCAAGTCGGTTACTGAGGGGAAGGACATTCCAGAGGTGTAGGGCAGTCAGTGAAAAAGGTTTAAGGCGGGAGAGGGCTTTAGATACAAAGGGGGTAGAAAGAAGACATCCTAGAGAAGAACGCAAGAGTCTGGATGGTGCATAACGAGAAATTAGGGCTGAGATGTAAGGAGGGGCAGAAGAGTATAGAGCTTTAAAAGTGAGGAGAAGAATGGAGTGTGAGATGCGGAATTTGATCGGAAGCCAGGATAGGGATTTCAGGAGGGGAGATGCTGTGACAGATCTAGGAAAGAGTAGAGTGATTCTGGCAGCAGTGTCTGTTCCTTGAAAACTCTATCATCGTTACAGTTCCTACGCAGTCTTCTAAATTGGCCAAAAGGGATGTTTTCGATCCAATCTCTTTTATGGCAGCTCAAATTCAACAAAAAATGATTAGAATCAACTTTTTGGAAAACAGTTTTGGTTTTAATGACCATGTTCTCAACATAAATAGATCCTCTGTGCTGTAAAAGTTATGTTGACATTATTCTCATTAATAATTATGTTAATAATTATTAATGTTAGAAGGAATCCAGCTCTTGTTCACTGTCCTTCCAAATGAAAAGCACATCATCGATGTACCGCCTCCAGAGGACTAGGTTTGCACCGAATGGATGATCTGACCAGATCTTCTCTGTTTCCCAATTTGCCATAAAGATATTGGCATAGCTCGGTGTGAACCCGTTGCGTGCCACATTTCTGGAGATAATACATACTGTACCATTAAACCAAAAGTCATTGTGGTCTAATATAAACTTAATTCCATCTAACAGGAATTCTCTTTGGTCACGTTGAACCATTTGATCCCCATCAAAGATCCTCCTAATCGCCTCACAACTGTCCCTGTGGTTAATGGATGTATACGGAAACGTCACATCGCAGGTGACCAGAAAAAATTATTGTTGCCAAACGATATCTTTTACAATGTTTAAAACCTGTGTTGTGTCACATAGATGTGACCGAGCCTCTTTCACATACTTCTGAAGGAAAAAACAAACAAAAAACCTCGATATATTCAGAAAGATTAGAAGTTAATGATCCTATTCCCATGATAATGGGTCTTCCTGGGGGGTTGTCTAGATCTTTGTGTATTTTGAGTAGAAAATAAAACACTGCCATCAGTGGTTTCTAATTCATTAAAAACCCATATTCTTTTTCTTTTAAAATCCCCAAAGACTTGTCTCTGTTTAAAATCAATGACAGTTCACTTTTGAACTGACTCGTGGGGTCCGTACTCAATTTCTCATATGTTACTGAGTCACTTAAAATCCTTTCGGCTTCCTTCAAATAATACATTGTGTCCATAATGACAACCACCCCCCCCTATCAGCCTGTTTTATCATAATATATTCATCTTCCATAAGTTTCTCAAGTGCCAATTTCTCTGATTTAGTCAGGCTCTCTCTAAATCTCTTAGGAGTCTTGGAAAGTTTTTCAAAATTTCAATCAAAGATTGGTAAAGAAACCTTCAGATAATGTCCCTTGCTCCCGCTAGGGTAGAACTTAGATTTCTCTTTGAGATTTGAATGTAGAAATACTGGTTGTGTATTGTGGCCTTCAGCAAGGTTATCTAGTCTAGTAACAGGATTAGAGTTATTCATACTCCCTGCTCAAAGCATCCCTATTGAGCAAGAACCTCTTGACGGTCAATTGTCTGATGAACTTATTTGCATCAATAAAAAGACTAAAGCTGCTTGGTCCGTGCTGTGGGACAAAACTAAGTCCTCTAGCAATAAGTTGATTCTCTGTGGGTGTTAAAACTTTTTTTACTAATATTAAAAACACTTCTCACTTCAGTTGCCTTGTTGGCCGCAGATTTCCTTCTTCCTCTCTGCCCTTTTTCTTACTTTTTCCTCTGGCCTTTCCTGAATCCCTGGATCCCTTAAACATGAATACCTGTGTAGCCCTTGTACCCCCACCCTAAGTGAAATTGGGGTCATTTGCTTCTCTGGCTACTCCATTTAGGTGTTCTGCTGTACCTGTGTGGCAACAGAAGGGGTGAGTGCTCTGCGGTGTTGTGGGGAGAACAGGACAAGTTTACAGGTTACCTTAGTCATGGGTGCAGCGCCTCCAGTCAGCATGGGTCCTTTCGATGGAAGGAGAATCCATACTGACACCTTGTTCTTGATTCTCAGACAGTGATCACACTGGTGATGGTACAACTCTGTTTATTGGCAGGTTCATATCTCACAGCATGGCATTGCTTTCTTCTTTGCATGGTGCTCCTCCTTAGGCCTCCTAGTGAGACCCAGGGTAGCTGGTACTCACTCCACATGGGGAGAAAAGAGACACACCTACTTTTGTGAGAGTGCCAGTATTTATACCCTTTGGGTGTGATTGTAACTCAGTCTCATACAAAACAAATCTGGATACTGATAGGCCATCACATCCAGTATGTGACCCAATCAGTACCCACCCCTCAGGCTGACACTCTCTGGCTGTTGCTAGGCCCACCCTTGGATACATCTAATGTATTAAAGGCTGCAAAAGCACACAGGGCCTTTATGAAGGAATTAGCCAATCCACTGCCCGCACCTATCAGGACTTACACTGGTAGGGCCCAGGAAAAGAAGTAGCGGCCGGAGGCTAGGCTACATTCTCCCCCTGGTGCAAAAATTCCAACGCCCATGCTTGGACTACAGTAGGCATAACATCCCATACTGTACAACAACCCGTGAATTACATAACATAAAATGCATTAACATTTGCATATGTTAACACATTGCAACGCACAGTACCATACCAAATATCCATTACCTATGGACCCCCCAACTGCAGGGCCGCCAACAGAAATCATGGGGCCCGGGACAAATGAAAGGATCAGCCCCCCCCCTGAACCCATAGCGTACCCCCCCAAACCCATAGCGCACCTACCACGAAAAAATATCTTTTAGCGCACAACTTTTACTTAACTGTTTTTTGTTCTTGTGATACAGAAAAAAACATTACAATGCAATCTATTTATTTTTATATTTTCAACAAAAGACATGTTACTGCCTGCCTGGGTGGCTGAGTGGGTGGGTGGATGACTGGGTGGGTGAATGACAGTAGAATGACAGTTGGGTGAATGATGGTGGGTGGGTGAATGATGGTGGGTGGGTGAATGACGGTGGGTGGGTGAATGACGGTGGGTGGGTGGGTGAATGACGGTGGGTGAATGATGGTGGGTGGGTGAATGTTGGTGGGTGGGTGAATGACGGTGGGTGGGTGAATGACAATGGGTGGGTGGGTGAATGACGGTGGGTGAATGACGGTGGGTGAATGACGGTGGGTGGGTGAATGACAGTGGGTGGGTGGGTGAATGACGGTGGGTGGGTGAATGATGGGTGAATGACGGGTGGGTGGGTGGGTGAATGACGGGTGGGTGGGTGAATGACGATGGGTGGGTGAATGACGGTGGGTGGGTGGATGACAGTGACTGAGTGGGTGGATGACAGTGACTGGGTGGGTGGATGACAGTGACTAGGTGGGTGACAGTGACTGGGTGACAGTGACTGGGTAACAGTGACTGGGTAACAGTGACTAGGTGGGTGACAGTGACTGGGTGGGTGGGAGACTGACTGGGTGACAGTGACTGGGTGGGTGACAGTGACTGGGTGGGCGACAGTGACTGGGTGGGCGACAGTGACTGGGTGACAGTGACTGGGTGACAGTGACTGGGTGGGTGACAGTGACAGTGGGTGACAGTGACTTACCTTGACCGGGTGGGTGCAGCTTGCCTCCGGACTCTTTCCCCTCCTGCCCTGGATATCCCTGCAGCAGCTGCCCGGGAGGGGAGGTGGGCTTGGAGCATGGGAGGTGGGCTCGGGGGGGGGCACGGGAGGTGGGCTTGGGGGGGGAACGGGAGGTGGGCTTGGGGGGAGCGCGTGAATCTGGCCACGGGGGGAGCGTGGGAAGCTGGCCGCGGGGGGAAGCGGGGGGAAGCTGGCCGCAGGAGGAGCTGGTACTTCCCCCTCCGTCCCACGTTGGGAGCGGAGTGGGAGGGGCCGCCGCAGGAGGAGCTGGTACTTCCCCCGCCGTCCCACGTTGGGTGCGGGGGAATCGCCGCCATTGTTTTTTTACTTTTTTATTTTTTATTTATCTAATTAACTGGCGCCCGGCCGCGCAGGGGACCTGGCCACCAGGCCCCCCTGATCCATGGGGCCTGGGACGCCAGAACCCTTTCTCCCCCGCTGTTGGCGGCCCTGCCCAAATGGAACCTCGGTAGTAATGAGCCGGAGCAGGCTTTTTAATCATATTACCCTAAACGTCAGGTACTTTGACAGAGTAGCACCTCCTTTTTCCAGACTCTGAGATAAATTCCACTCTGTGTGTATATTGCGGCGCACTACCCATAACTTGAGTAGGTGTTTTGCTCTATCAAAGTCATGGTACCTGGAGTCTCTAGCAGTATTGGCTAAGTGTGCTACTATAGCCTCCTCCACCCTCTCCATACGGTGTTCCTCAGCACTTCTCATGAGGATCTCTGGGAGATATGGGTACTCATATCCCATCTTACGGAACCTGTGTACTAGCACTCTCTCTGCTCGGCTGTACTTCATTAAACCCTTCTCTCTGTCTGGCTGTTCCAGGTAGCACCCAAAACACTGCCTCTTTCCATAAAGGTGGTTCTACGGTCACTTCCCTAACCGGAGATAAGGCAGTCACTGACCCTGACAGACTACTCTTAACTGACAATTTCGATACTGGTTCGGGTGAAGACTTCTACTCCTTTTCCACCAGGTCCCCCCATGGTACAGAGTTCTTCACAAGTGATACAGACATAACATGCATGGCAGACATATCACAATTGACATTGCTGTTTGGGGCCATGGGACTCACCAGGGATAAGGGTCTAGGAGTCAAGGGTCTTACTATAGGATTGGTGGTGGTAGTGAACGGCGGGACAGAAGGGGTAAGTGCGACAGTGACTGGGGAAGAATGGGGCAAAGTGGAAATACTAAAGTCTCTGTAGAGGAAACTCTTGGGAGTCTCCCCGGGAGGAGCGATAGCAAAGTCCACAGTCCCGGCTAGGTCTAGGTGACCGCGGCTTTTAGCCTTAAGGTATCGGGCTTCAGCCATGGCAGTGGCACTGAGAGAGTCTCGTTCCTCCTTCCGTTCTCTTCAATGAAGAAGGAAAGGGTCCGCAAAGTACCTGTCACTCACCGGAGCGGTAGTGGTAGCAGGTAAGCCCATCTGGCCAGCTGTGCGGCCCTCTCGACTCCCGGTGGTGGAGCTATAATCATGTTGACATCATGGACATCTGTGGTGGTGCCGGCTGGCACTTCACAAGGAAATTGCTCCAGCAGCCTCTGCGCATCGTAGTGGCACTCCGCAGCAGTCACATAGGCGGCAGCTCTAGCGCGGGCCTTGCGCATCTCCTGTTGGCGGCATAGATAAAGATCTGCAGCCTTCTGTGCTTGGTCCCAACGTGGATCAGCGTAGTGGATCTGTCTTGGGTCTCCGGCAACGACTACCGGAACCTACAGCTCCGCAGCAAACTTGGGTACGTAGGAGGTCTCTGCAGGTACCTCAGGATGTCATCGGCCTCGTCCTCCGATTCACCGATGGTGATCACCTCCGCAGATTCCTCCCTCTTGGGGCAGCGTACTAGAGCGGCAGTAGAATGCACCTCACAGAATGGTGGTGCGGCTTCTCCGCAAGGCTCAGATGGTTGGATCCTTGGCATAGGTGTCACACCGGACATGGTAAGGGACAGTTCCGGCTGCGAGGTGGCATTGGTTACATTCTGAAAGGCACTCACCCAGGCTGTCGGGCCCATAAGGGAACCTTCTTTCCGCCCCACATGGCGCACGGAGTGTAACTCCATACTCAGCTCGGATTCTGGATAGTCAGTCAATCACCATTTGTAAATCAGGGTACACCAGGGCTAGATAATGCTGGGTGGCATCGCCAGCAGGTCCTTGAGCTAAGGCAGTCAGCTTGCTCACCAAGGTGTAGAGCGTCCGCAGTTCATGTCAGGATTGGGCCATAAATTCTCCTCTGGTTTAGGCCGCATGAATGACACAAGACACACTGGACAACTCCCCATCTCATGTAGCTGTCCACCTGGATAATTATACAGTGGGCAAACTCCTAGCAAGAGAGTCTCTTTTGGTTCCTTAATCACCAGGACTCCACCGGTCAGCTCGTAGACTTTACAAATTTCTTCCATAGTGAATAGGATGAAGCAGGATGAAGCAGCTCTGCATACATTTCAATGCGGTTAGAGTACACGTGCAATCTGGCTCTTCACATCCTGTTTGCTCTGTTTGGGCATACCCAGCTCCTCCCCCTGGTGAACACAATAGTCCAATCAGGAGCAAGGAAGGGGTTGTAGTTTCGGCAGTTCGCGCTGTTTTCTTGTAAACTGTAGCAGCAAAAGCTTGCAACTGCAAGAAGCTTTTGCAAAACACAATGCGGCTTCCATGGTATCATCGGGAACCGCAATTTTGGAGTGCTAAACAGTACATGTGTAACTCCCTTGTTTCTTCAGGAGCCACGCACATTCTTCTTCTGTACTTGATAACAATATGTGCCACGCTCCCTGGTGGCGCCTCGGGGGAATGCCCCACTGTTCAGCTCATCAGTACTGCGATGAGAGGGTGCACAGGAATCCCTGGTGACGCCTCCGAGGCCCTGTCCCCAAACTGCTTTTAACAAGGGTTCAGGAGGTGCCCATTTATTGCCCCTGTATTTATGTATCTCCATATGGATATATATATATACAATAGGGGTCTGCGCTCGTGTGTGGAACGCCAGAAGTATAGGATATATAAAATCAATTAAACCGGTAATAAATCATAAATACATCAACATAATATTAATGAATTAATATAATGATATACCAATGCAATATATCCTAAATAATGAAATTAATTAATATACCAAAAATGCACTGTGAATGTCCAATATAAAAAAAAAAAAGCTAAAAACATACAATTATACAAAAAAAAATTATTTTTTGTGTGGTGCTGTGAACTTTGCCTTAATCTGCTCAATGCAGATAGTCCTCTAGAGTCCAACAAATAAGTCCAATAATTGGGGAGTGACAGTGGCACTATTAGGACCAACAGGCAGCTTCTTAAAAGGGCACAACGACCTCCCTCTCCACCTGCATAGAAAAATATAAGAAAAAAAAGCGCCAAATCCTAGTGCATTACTGTGCAAAATAGATATATTTAATTCCCAAAAATCTCAATAAAAATGAACTCACAAACATAAAACAATTAAAAGCATTGTATGAGTAATACTCATGCTCCTAGGACCAGGAAACGCTGCTTTGCTGCTGTAGTCCCTCCGTGACTCCACTGGAACAGATTGCTGCCTCCGTTGTTCACTGCCTGCAGGAACTGACGTATCAGGCACTCCACGATGGTCTCTTCCCCGGTATACACCAAACAGTTGATCTTTAGTTCCCACCGGGGACGGTTGAAGTCGCGGACCAGCGGGTGACGTCACGGGAACAGTTCTAATTACCGGACCGGTATAGATACTCAGCAGTTCAATGGCAAGCGTTGCAAAGTCCACTGCACACCTTCCCTACGCGTTTCATCTGATTTACAGACTTCTTCAGGGGATGAACTATGGGTGTGTGGTGTCTCATATTATATACCTCCCAAATCCAATTAGCTTAATTAGTTAAAAGGCAAAAAACAATGTGTTGGCAATTTAAATTGTACGTGGAACCGATTGAATACACATGTGAACACCTAATGTTGCATCCACATCACTAAATACTTGCCAGCACAAAGAAATATATATACAATACTGATGAATACCAGTTATACTATAAAATTATTAAAACAAATATATAGTTGATGTCCTTGTCTATGTTATTTTGTTGTAATTATACGGACTACAAGGGTGTATCTAGAGATATCAAGAGAATATACTGTAGTTGCCAACACCTCAATATAAATGATATTTAGCAACAGTTATACATTTCATATGTTAAACAAAAAATTAATATTATTATTCTTATAAAACAAAAATTATTTCATAATCAATGTCCTTATTTGTTTTAGTTAAACATACTATAAGGGTACATCTCAAGATATCCTAAATGCCCCAATGAACAGAAGAGTTAGATATTTATTCAATACAATATAAATGTGGCTTAAAGAGGGTAGATCAATTAATGAACAAGAAAGAGCATAATAGTCTCTTATATACCAATTGATTTTTATCTTGGTACATTATTTATATTTTACTTAGTATTATCATGGATAAAGATTGAAACCATAATCCCTTATGAGTGGTTTTAATCTTAATATTGCAGAACCATTTGTGATATTAAATGAGTGTTAGTCAGTGTCCCATAAGATGGAGGTTAAAGTATCTTTGTGTTTATGTATATAAATCCAATTTGGACTATAAAATAGAACCAGCGTGGAAAAGAGCAGCATTGAACTCCATAAAGAATATAATATGGAGTTAAGAAATATATTAGGAAGTTTAGACCGGGCATGTATCCTAGGTCACTTGAATCGTCAGCCCAGTAAGATTGCATGGTTCAGCTTACTCCCAACACTCCTCGATGGGGGGGAAGGGGGGGGGGTGGGGGAATAGAGGGGGGAGAGGGGGGAAAAAAGTGATGGTGAAAAAATAGAAATCTATGTGTATGTGATACGTGAAATAACAAATATAAATAAATATTAATAAATGTGTCCTAGTATGGCACTGTGTTATATGTATATGTATGTGCTATCAATAATATAAACCCTTAACTAAATGTTTATGTGCTATCATAAATTCTTAACACCATAATGGGTGAATTTATATTAATAATCACCTATGTCAGGCGATCACGAAGGGAACATGTGACCATGTTCAACCCAGACCTCCGTGGTCACCAGACTTATAATGGTACCTATCCTACAGTAACAAGGAGCAAAAAGAAAAAGAAAAAAGGCAAAGAAAAAGGCAAAGAAAAAACAGGAGAAAAATCCGTCCCAAAAAGGTAGACAGAGGTCAGATTAGATGACTGTGCTGACATCAATACAATCATTTAGGCCTTCTGGACTCAATGTATTTAATTCGTAGATCCAGTATGTTTCTCTCAGATTGAGCAGTTTGTGCCTGTCTCCACTCAGAAGTGTAGAATTTATAGCCTCAACCCCCATGATTACCAATGAGGACGGATCTTTATTGTGCTTCAATTCGTAATGTCTGGATAAACTATGTGTTTTTAACCCATGAATTATATTACGTCGATGTTCCAGGAATCGTATACATAGGGCCCTTTTGGTTCTACCAATATACTGAAGCCCACAGGGGCATGTAATCGCGTATACAATGTGAGTGGACAGACAGTTGATATGGCCTTTTATTTGATGTACAGATCCATTTGAGTGGGATGTAACACTCTCAGTCTTTTTTAAGTGTTTGCATGTAAGGCATCTTGAGCGATTGCACAGGAAATTACCATTTTTAACGTTCTTATTTGTTTGTACACCATTTCTGAAATTTCTCAGTCTACTGGGTGCCACGATTGATTTTATATTTCTGGCCTTCTGAAATATCACCGGTAATTTGGGTGGTAGATTTTTGCCTATGATCGGATCATTAAGCAAAATTCCCCAGTGTTTGTTTAATATATTTTTAATTTTTTGTGAAGAACAATTGAATTGTGTAATAAATTGAGGGACAATGATCTCATTCTTGTCCCTTGTCTGCCTATTTTTCTTTTTTCTTTTTGTAATTATATTGCCTTTTGACTGGTCTAAAAGTTCTTGTCTATCCAGTTTACCAACTTGTTTAAAAGTTTCTAGGACCTTATGGTGATTGTAACCTTTGTCCACAAACTTTTTTACAAGAGCGTCCCCCTGGGCCAAGTAGTCCGAATCAAGAGAACAATTCCTCCTGATTCTGAGAAATTGGCCCCTGGGGACGTTCTCCAACCATTTGTGGTAGTGGTTGCTCTTATAATGTAGGTATGCATTTGTGGACACTTTTTTGAAAAATGTTTTTGTTACAATTTCGTTCTTATTGTTCACCATTAGTTCTAAATCCAAAAAATTAATATTGTATTTATTTATATCAAAAGTGAACCTCAAATCCATCTGATTGTCATTAAATGCTGTTAGAATCTCACTCAATGCCTCCTGTTCACCGTCCCAGATGAAAATCAGGTCGTCTATGAAACGGCCATAGTACACCAAACCAGCCCCCAGCCTAGCATTCCCCCACACATGAGTATCCTCCCATAGGCCCATGTATAGGTTTGCATAGCTGGGGGCAAAGCGGGTGCCCATAGCCGTTCCACAGATCTGTAGATAGTAATCATCTCCAAATAGAAAATAATTATGTTCCAGAATGAACAGGATAGCATTTAAAATGAACTCTCTCTGTGCTTTGTTTATAAGATTGTCCTTTTCCAAATAATGTGATATTGCTGCCACTCCCTTTGTATGGCCAATGCATGTATACAGAGAGGCCACATCACATGTGGCCCAAATGTAAGTGGATTTCCAAGGTATCCCTGAGATTGAGTCTATAACATGCAGCGTGTCCCTAATATGTGATCTTAACTTGACCACCATAGGTTGTAAAAAATGGTCAACATACTGGGACACGCTGGACGTCATAGACTCCACCCCAGAGACAATAGGTCTCCCTGGTGGGTTAGTGATATCTTTGTGTATCTTGGGTATGTGGTAGAACACCGGTGTTCTAGGGTTTCGTTTGAATAAGAAATCAAATTCTGCCTGTGTGATGATTCCCTCATGTTTTGCCTCTAAGAGGAATATTTTGAGATCCTTTTGGTAGATGTCCATTGGGTCTCTTTGTAGAGGTATATATGACTTCACATCACCTAACAGACGATTTGCTTCTGCTATGTATACACTCTTATCTTGAAGCACTATTCCGCCCCCTTTGTCTGCCTGTCTTATTACAATTTCACTATCTTCGCACAACTCTTTTAGAGCCTGTAGTTCGTTTTTGTGTAAATTCCTTTTATGTAATGTAAGTGTGTTTTGACAGAGGGATTCAAAGTCTTTCAGTACCAGTGTGTAAAAAGTATCAATGAACCCCCCTTTAGCTTGATAGGGAAAGAAGGTAGATTTTGGGATAAAAGGTGAATGTTTGATGTTAACTCTAGAAGATTCTACAGAGGTAGTTTCAGCAACAGTGGAGGAAGACAATACTGGATCTTCCAAATTATCTACAGTATCCAGTACAACATAATTCAGATGTGTAGTATGTTGTGTAAAGATGTCCAAATTTTGGCCACAGTTTGTATCAATGTCAGCTGTGTCAGAGCCATCTGCCAGGAGTGAAGTCATGGCTTTAATGCAATCCCTCTCCTGAGAACTGAACATCTCCTCCTTCTCTTTGCCCTTCATAGTGAAAAATCTCATAAGTGTGACCTTCCTAATATATTTATTTAAATCTACAAATAAATTGAATTTTTTAGGTGAACTACTAGGTGCAAAGGAAAGACCTTTAGAGAGGAGTGCGGTATGATGTGCTGACAATACAAAACTTGATAGGTTGAAAATACCGTGACTCTCCGGCATCAATGTCCTTAGTCTGCCTTCCTTCTTTCTTTGTTCACGCTGCCCAGATCGTCTTCCTCGCTGCTTCTTTTTCTGCGTTGTGAGGGGTGTTCCCGCGCTGTGGGATGTCTGTCCCATAGTGGGTAGGTTCTCCTTTTCTCTCTCTCTTCCTCCTTTTTCACCAATTCTAAAAAAGAAGCAGTGTGTGAGGTTATTTTAGACCGAGGTGGTGTTGGATCCCTACTAGTATGTTTGGGAATAGTCCCACTATTTCCTCCACCTTCTTTAGTAGCCAGATCTAAATTCTTAGGGGAATCTGTCAAAACCTCAAATCTATTCTCTGTAGAACACCCCGGTGTAGTGGGTTTATTTTCCTTCTGTTTGTTCGTCCTAGGTGTATGTGTTCTAGATGTTACTCCTGAGGTATGTTGGTAGTCCCTACTTCTTTCCCTATATTTGTGTTGTTTCTTCCCCTTCTTGGGGGGATAGTGGTGTTTGGAATCATCTCGCTTGCCTCTTTTCCAATTGGTAACCTGATTGGTAGCATAATCATTAGTATCTCTCTGATATTTTGTATCTTTACGTTCCATAATATCTTTTTCATAGTTTAATACTCTCTTGTTCACCAATTGATCCAATTCCTGGAACTCTTCACTTTCTATATATGGCATTAAAATATGTTGTACCTCCTCTATTTCTTTCTCAGTGAATTTCACTCTCTCCTCTCTGTATGAGATTAATAAGCGAATCAATGAGAAGGAACATTTCTCCAAAATGGAGTTCCATTTTGAGGAAAAATCCTCACTGGTTTCAAATGTTGTTTTTTTTGTTACTCTTAAACCTCTAGGAATTATATTTTCATTTAGATATCTTTCCAATGAGAGCAGATCAAGCCAATGCTTCATCTCCTCCTTTGCCAATTTCTCAAGCCTAAAGAAATTGGTTTTTAAATCTATACCCTCCTCCATGGTCTCAACTGTAATAGACTCAACTGGTTTGAGATAGTTTTGCCTTCTGGCTAATCTTTCTTTACTATTAGACATCATAATGAAAACTGTATTTCTGGCACCCAAACAAAAGCTGCTGACCGTGAAGTTGAAAACTTTTGACAATATATACAATAGGGGTCTGCGCTCGTGTGTGGAACGCCAGAAGTATAGGATATATAAAATCAATTAAACCGGTAATAAATCATAAATACATCAACATAATATTAATGAATTAATATAATGATATACCAATGCAATATATCCTAAATAATGAAATTAATTAATATACCAAAAATGCACTGTGAATGTCCAATATAAAAAAAAAAAAAAAGCTAAAAACATACAATTATACAAAAAAAATTATTTTTTGTGTGGTGCTGTGAACTTTGCCTTAATCTGCTCAATGCAGATAGTCCTCTAGAGTCCAACAAATAAGTCCAATAATTGGGGAGTGACAGTGGCACTATTAGGACCAACAGGCAGCTTCTTAAAAGGGCACAACGACCTCCCTCTCCACCTGCATAGAAAAATATAAGAAAAAAAAGCGCCAAATCCTAGTGCATTACTGTGCAAAATAGATATATTTAATTCCCAAAAATCTCAATAAAAATGAACTCACAAACATAAAACAATTAAAAGCATTGTATGAGTAATACTCATGCTCCTAGGACCAGGAAACGCTGCTTTGCTGCTGTAGTCCCTCCGTGACTCCACTGGAACAGATTGCTGCCTCCGTTGTTCACTGCCTGCAGGAACTGACGTATCAGGCACTCCACGATGGTCTCTCCCCCGGTATACACCAAACAGTTGATCTTTAGTTCCCACCGGGGACGGTTGAAGTCGCGGACCAGCGGGTGACGTCACGGGAACAGTTCTAATTACCGGACCGGTATAGATACTCAGCAGTTCAATGGCAAGCGTTGCAAAGTCCACTGCACACCTTCCCTACGCGTTTCATCTGATTTACAGACTTCTTCAGGGGATGAACTATGGGTGTGTGGTGTCTCATATTATATACCTCCCAAATCCAATTAGCTTAATTAGTTAAAAGGCAAAAAACAATGTGTTGGCAATTTAAATTGTACGTGGAACCGATTGAATACACATGTGAACACCTAATGTTGCATCCACATCACTAAATACTTGCCAGCACAAAGAAATATATATACAATACTGATGAATACCAGTTATACTATAAAATTATTAAAACAAATATATAGTTGATGTCCTTGTCTATGTTATTTTGTTGTAATTATACGGACTACAAGGGTGTATCTAGAGATATCAAGAGAATATACTGTAGTTGCCAACACCTCAATATAAATGATATTTAGCAACAGTTATACATTTCATATGTTAAACAAAAAATTAATATTATTATTCTTATAAAACAAAAATTATTTCATAATCAATGTCCTTATTTGTTTTAGTTAAACATACTATAAGGGTACATCTCAAGATATCCTAAATGCCCCAATGAACAGAAGAGTTAGATATTTATTCAATACAATATAAATGTGGCTTAAAGAGGGTAGATCAATTAATGAACAAGAAAGAGCATAATAGTCTCTTATATACCAATTGATTTTTATCTTGGTACATTATTTATATTTTACTTAGTATTATCATGGATAAAGATTGAAACCATAATCCCTTATGAGTGGTTTTAATCTTAATATTGCAGAACCATTTGTGATATTAAATGAGTGTTAGTCAGTGTCCCATAAGATGGAGGTTAAAGTATCTTTGTGTTTATGTATATAAATCCAATTTGGACTATAAAATAGAACCAGCGTGGAAAAGAGCAGCATTGAACTCCATAAAGAATATAATATGGAGTTAAGAAATATATTAGGAAGTTTAGACCGGGCATGTATCCTAGGTCACTTGAATCGTCAGCCCAGTAAGATTGCATGGTTCAGCTTACTCCCAACACTCCTCGATGGAGGGGAAGGGGGGGGGGTGGGGGAATAGAGGGGGGAGAGGGGGGAAAAAGTGATGGTGAAAAAATATGCAAAGGGAGTGGCAGCAATATCACATTATTTGGAAAAGGACAATCTTATAAACAAAGCACAGAGAGAGTTCATTTTAAATGCTATCCTGTTCATTCTGGAACATAATTATTTTCTATTTGGAGATGATTACTATCTACAGATCTGTGGAACGGCTATGGGCACCCGCTTTGCCCCCAGCTATGCAAACCTATACATGGGCCTATGGGAGGATACTCATGTGTGGGGGAATGCTAGGCTGGGGGCTGGTTTGGTGTACTATGGCCGTTTCATAGACGACCTGATTTTCATCTGGGACGGTGAACAGGAGGCATTGAGTGAGATTCTAACAGCATTTAATGACAATCAGATGGATTTGAGGTTCACTTTTGATATAAATAAATACAATATTAATTTTTTGGATTTAGAACTAATGGTGAACAATAAGAACGAAATTGTAACAAAAACATTTTTCAAAAAAGTGTCCACAAATGCATACCTACATTATAAGAGCAACCACTACCACAAATGGTTGGAGAACGTCCCCAGGGGCCAATTTCTCAGAATCAGGAGGAATTGTTCTCTTGATTCGGACTACTTGGCCCAGGGGGACGCTCTTGTAAAAAAGTTTGTGGACAAAGGTTACAATCACCATAAGGTCCTAGAAACTTTTAAACAAGTTGGTAAACTGGATAGACAAGAACTTTTAGACCAGTCAAAAGGCAATATAATTACAAAAAGAAAAAAGAAAAATAGGCAGACAAGGGACAAGAATGAGATCATTGTCCCTCAATTTATTACACAATTCAATTGTTCTTCACAAAAAATTAAAAATATATTAAACAAACACTGGGGAATTTTGCTTAATGATCCGATCATAGGCAAAAATCTACCACCCAAATTACCGGTGATATTTCAGAAGGCCAGAAATATAAAATCAATCGTGGCACCCAGTAGACTGAGAAAATTCAGAAATGCTGTACAAACAAATAAGAACGTTAAAAATGGTAATTTCCTGTGCAATCGCTCAAGATGCCTTACATGCAAACACTTAAAAAAGACTGAGAGTGTCACATCCCACTCAAATGGATCTGTACATCAAATAAAAGGCCATATCAACTGTCTGTCCACTCACATTGTATACGCGATTACATGCCCCTGTGGGCTTCAGTATATTGGTAGAACCAAAAGGGCCCTATGTATACGATTCCTGGAACATCGACGTAATATAATTCATGGGTTAAAAACACATAGTTTATCCAGACATTACGAATTGAAGCACAATAAAGATCCGTCCTCATTAGTAATCATGGGGGTTGAGGCTATAAATTCTACACTTCTGAGTGGAGACAGGCACAAACTGCTCAATCTGAGAGAAACATACTGGATCTACGAATTAAATACATTGAGTCCAGAAGGCCTAAATGATTGTATTGATGTCAGCACAGTCATCTAATCTGACCACTGTCTACCTTTTTGGGACGGATTTTTCTCCTGTTTTTTCTTTGCCTTTTTCTTTGCCTTTTTTCTTTTTCTTTTTGCTCCTTGTTACTGTAGGATAGGTACCATTATAAGTCTGGTGACCACGGAGGTCTGGGTTGAACATGGTCACATGTTCCCTTCGTGATCGCCTGACATAGGTGATTATTAATATAAATTCACCCATTATGGTGTTAAGAATTTATGATAGCACATAAACATTTAGTTAAGGGTTTATATTATTGATAGCACATACATATACATATAACACAGTGCCATACTAGGACACATTTATTAATATTTATTTATATTTGTTATTTCACGTATCACATACACATAGATTTCTATTTTTTCACCATCACTTTTTTCCCCCCTCTCCCCCCTCTATTCCCCCACCCCCCCCCTTCCCCTCCATCGAGGAGTGTTGGGAGTAAGCTGAACCATGCAATCTTACTGGGCTGACGATTCAAGTGACCTAGGATACATGCCCGGTCTAAACTTCCTAATATATTTCTTAACTCCATATTATATTCTTTATGGAGTTCAATGCTGCTCTTTTCCACGCTGGTTCTATTTTATAGTCCAAATTGGATTTATATACATAAACACAAAGATACTTTAACCTCCATCTTATGGGACACTGACTAACACTCATTTAATATCACAAATGGTTCTGCAATATTAAGATTAAAACCACTCATAAGGGATTATGGTTTCAATCTTTATCCATGATAATACTAAGTAAAATATAAATAATGTACCAAGATAAAAATCAATTGGTATATAAGAGACTATTATGCTCTTTCTTGTTCATTAATTGATCTACCCTCTTTAAGCCACATTTATATTGTATTGAATAAATATCTAACTCTTCTGTTCATTGGGGCATTTAGGATATCTTGAGATGTACCCTTATAGTATGTTTAACTAAAACAAATAAGGACATTGATTATGAAATAATTTTTGTTTTATAAGAATAATAATATTAATTTTTTGTTTAACATATGAAATGTATAACTGTTGCTAAATATCATTTATATTGAGGTGTTGGCAACTACAGTATATTCTCTTGATATCTCTAGATACACCCTTGTAGTCCGTATAATTACAACAAAATAACATAGACAAGGACATCAACTATATATTTGTTTTAATAATTTTATAGTATAACTGGTATTCATCAGTATTGTATATATATTTCTTTGTGCTGGCAAGTATTTAGTGATGTGGATGCAACATTAGGTGTTCACATGTGTATTCAATCGGTTCCACGTACAATTTAAATTGCCAACACATTGTTTTTTGCCTTTTAACTAATTAAGCTAATTGGATTTGGGAGGTATATAATATGAGACACCACACACCCATAGTTCATCCCCTGAAGAAGTCTGTAAATCAGATGAAACGCGTAGGGAAGGTGTGCAGTGGACTTTGCAACGCTTGCCATTGAACTGCTGAGTATCTATACCGGTCCGGTAATTAGAACTGTTCCCGTGACGTCACCCGCTGGTCCGCGACTTCAACCGTCCCCGGTGGGAACTAAAGATCAACTGTTTGGTGTATACCGGGGGAGAGACCATCGTGGAGTG
This sequence comes from Ascaphus truei, assembly GCF_040206685.1. NCBI lineage: Eukaryota > Metazoa > Chordata > Amphibia > Anura > Ascaphidae > Ascaphus > Ascaphus truei. Next base: position 88,026,735 of record NC_134490.1, read on the forward strand.
CCTGATACGTCAGTTCCTGCAGTCAGTGAACAACGGAGGCAGCAATCTGTTCCAGTGGAGTCACGGAGGGACTACAGCAGCAAAGCAGCGTTTCCTGGTCCTAGGAGCATGAGTATTACTCATACAATGCTTTTAATTGTTTTATGTTTGTGAGTTCATTTTATTGAGATTTTTGGGAATTAAATATATCTATTTTGCACAGTAATGCACTAGGATTTGGCGCTTTTTTTTCTTATATTTTTCTATGGATATATATATATATATACATACAGGGACAATAAATGATTGTACTGCAAATGCTTGTTTTGATGCTTTTTATATATAGTTTGCTGGTTTGTTTAGAACTGTTTCAGCAATGTAATTTGTATTTTTATTTAGTTAGATGTAATTTTGTGTGGTGTTTTAAATAGTTTATTTAAGGGGGGTCTTGCTTTTTAATAGTGGCTTCTTTTTGGTACTTAGATTTTGGTTGATGGTGTAACTTTGAACTTGCATTTATTTCATAATTGTTTGGTTTTTGGATTTTAATAGTGAATTGTGTAATTGATTTTAGATTGGATTATTTCGGTTTACTTGCTGCTTTGTTTTTATTTTATTATTGTTTGAATGACATTGTATATTGTTTGTAATTGTTTCTTTTAGTTTGAACATTGATTGGCATAGTGTTACATGATGCACAGATTAATTGCATCATGTACACACTGTAGAATTCAATACTTTGATTGGCATTTGTTTGATATTTAATTGGCAATGTGATGTTGTGATTTTGAGATGTGCTGTTTTCATTTTGCAATGTGATGTTTGTACAGTATTTTGATTTGCTATGTGCTGTTTTGATTTTGAGATGTGCTGGGTTTGATTTAGCAATGTGATGTTTTTATTTTGGCATGTTTTGTTAATCCTTAACCATTTCTTTGTATATTGGTTAATCATGTATATATATATATATATATATAGGCATGGATATTGGCATGATGATGCCACTGTACAAACGAATGGATGAAGGGTGGAGGTAGTTACCTGGGAAGGGTGGAATAAAAGATAATAAAACACAGTATTAGTGCATACATCCACGTGTGGGGAACGAGGGGGGGGGGGGTGGGGAGGAGGAGGGGAATTGAAGGGTGGGGTGATAGTGGATTGCCACTAGATATATAATAAATGAAACGTGAACAAATAGTTTCAATGACTCACACGGGCTTGTGTGAGACTTCACCCTCAACGCTGACTGTGGTTGGTAAATGTAAACTCCTATAGTGGAGTAACAATAAACAAAAACTCACACGGCCTAATGTGAGTTTGTTCCCTCAGTGGGTGATGTCAGCCTGCTTAGGTGATGTAGGTACTTCTCAGCAAACAATCCCCAGTGGGTGTGGTGTGTGAGTGGCTCTTTCCCCGTCGAGCCCCATGATTTCTGTTTGCGGCCCTGATCCCACACACACAAATACACACACAATCCCACACACAAACACACACAATCACAGTCACACACAATCACAATCACACACAAACACACACACACAATCCCACACACACAATCCCCCAATCCCACACACAATCCCCGACACACACAACCACCCCCCCAATCACAATCACACACACACACTCACACACACACACACACAATCAATCCCCCACACACACACAATCACAAACACAATCACACATATCCCCCTTCTCCCTGTATCAGAAGCTATATGATTGGTTTACAGCCTGTCACATGGTGAGACCATCACTGTAAAAATCAAATTCTACTGACTAGAGAGACTCACATGGATGCCGTTGCTGACAGACTTTCTGAGTTTCCCTGATAGTGTCAACACATGACCATTCTGAGGTCAACTGAGAAGTATTTACCACTGTATTCTTGTGCATAACTCATAATCAACAAATATGGCACTTTATGCTCTACCTATTACTCAGTGTCATAGAATTATATGAACTACACAGAAGAGACAGAATCCCCAGTCATGCACTCGCATCATAATGAAAATAAATAAATTGTATTATATTAATTAAAAGAAAACAAATCCTAAAGTTAAAACTTCAAAAATAGCGCACGTGTGTGCCGTACACTTTGAAAGAGTTATCTTCGACTCCTGACGAAGCACGTGGTTGTGAAACACGTAGAGGTCACGAGAGGTCACTCTACGCGTGTGCTGTTTGGCTGAGGTAGAGGCAGAACCTAGTAGCTCCTGCTGTGATGCGATCTCCGCCGCTGGTGCAGTCCGGACCTTTGGCATCAGTGTGCGGTTCCAGCTCGCGCTTCTCTGGGTAAGTGCCCGCCCCCCCTCTCAGCTTGTACCTGGCAGCAGGTTCCTACTTAGCCCTACTGCTGTACCATAGGGATTTTTGGTTGTGACCATAGGGTCTATTAGTATGTGTGTTTATTTTGCATGGTCTTGCCAGTGTAGTGCCTGGCTATTTTAGGAGTGTATTAGCGGTGTAGGTATCGCCTTTTTTGTGTGAGCTGTGGTCCTTGGTGGACCCTAGTTTTAAATACTGTGTTATATATACTGTATTTTATTGATCAATAAATTTGCATTTGTATGTTCAGCAGGTGCTGGGTAGTTCACTGGCACCTCCACTTTGCATTTGGACTGCATGAAAACTGCTAGAGTTGTCCCAATCTTCAAAAGTGGGGACAAAAACACTGTCTCAAACTACAGGCCAATCTCCCTTCTCCTAATCCTATCCAAAGTCATGGAAAAATGTGTCCACTCCCAATTATGTGATTACTATAACAAGACAAATTTCCCTAGCCAATTCCAATCTGGCTTTCGCCCCAAACACTCTACCGTAACTACCCTGCTAAAAGTTTGCAATGAATATACCAGTACAATTCCACCCCCCCCCCCTATTCGACCAGATTAAAAAACACCTTGAGTCCTGGAACAAACTCCAAATCTCTTGGTTTGGAAGAATAGTCTCAATTAAAATGAACATCCTCCCGAGACTTCTCTACCTCTTCCAAACTCTCCCTATAGCCGTTCCACTTTCAGCTCTAAAGAACATCCAGTTCCATATACTCCAATTCATCTGGAAAAACAGGAGACCAAGGGTCCCAAAATCGGTAATGCTATCCCCCAAAATGAAGGGAGGGCTTGGGGTCCCTGATTTGATCAAGTATTACCATTTGGCACAGCTGAGAAAGGTCGCAGCTTGGAATTACAACCCGGCCTCCTCATGCTGGCTCTCAATAGAGTCCCATTACCCACCCCACCCCACCTCTGGTCCCAGGGGGGCAAGGAGAAAATCCCTAGGAAGTTTGATCTGGGATCAATGAGATGTACGTGGGACATATGGCTCAAAAATAAAGGGAAGTATGGCCTATTAGCATCCCCCTCTCAACTTACCCCCATCTTTGGAAACCCAAATTTCCCGCCAGGGTGTTCGCAAAGACAATTCGGTCAATTTCAAGACCTGAACATTAGGCTGGTTGCAGATCTGCTGAAGAAGGGACAGCCCTTCACCTTCCAGGAGCTCCGGGATAAATATCACAACCAGGATCTCCATTTATTTAAATACTTGCAAATTAGGCACTTTCTCTTTTCGCTTTCCCAGAATGCCAAATTCCCCACACTAACCAAATTCGAATCCCTTTGTATCAAGGGCAGCTACCAGAGAGGGTTGATCTCCGAGATCTACATGGGGTTGGAGTTGACAGCAGATCACCCAACCAATAAATATATGCAAAAGTGGTCCGCGGACATAAACCTGACAATTGACATAGACGACTGGAAGGATGTTTGGGAATCGGCATCTAAAACCTCTATTTATACAATCACCAAGGAAAACATATATAAAATCCTATTCCAGTGGTACCTGACCCCGACTAGGCTGAGCCAGATCTTCCCCGGCACTCCTGACCTGTGCTGGAGGGGATGTGGTCAAAAGGGAGACATGGCCCGCATTTGGTGGTCATATCCAGAGATCCAGAGATACTGGTCCATGACTCAAAAGTTAATACATGAGACCACGGGACTAAAGATCCCCTTAGACCCTCTGACCGTCATGCTTGTCAAATCTATTGAAAACATCCCCACGCCAATGGGCAGACTGATCTCTTCGATTCTCACAGCCGCCAGATGTTCGGCCGTAGCAGCCTGGAAGCAAATAAAAGCCCCAACTAGAGGCACAGTTGTCAAAAGGATCAACTCAGTCATGACAATGGAGAGACTCACAGCGATGCTCCATACAAAACTGCCACAAATCCAAAAATCTTGGGAACCGTGGCTGGAGTCCCGACCCCTGGGGCTGGCCTAGGTCCAAGCCTAGGGCCTCCCTCTCCCTCCTCCTCCCCTCCCCCTCCCACCTCTCCCTCTCTGTCTGTCCCCCCCTTTATTATATGTTAAAATGTTTATTGGAAACTCTCTGTACCAATTTCAGTCATGTGCTCATGACAACTCTGTATCCTTGGTTATATATTTCCAATAAAAAAAGAATGAAAAAAAAAAAGTTTGCAATGAAATCCAGTGTGGAATGGAACGGGGTCAACTCACTGGTGTAATATTCCTAGATTTTGCAAAGGCTTTTGATACTGTTGATCATGCTATCATGCTTAACAAACTCCAGAGCTCTGGAATAGGGAAGCATGCTTTAAACTGGTGTAGCCAGGTTCCCCCCTGTCATGGCTGACCCCCTCCTCCCTTTTCGGCCGACGCTGTGTACGAGGGAGTGAGGGGGGGGCCGTGTGCGCGAAGGAGCGATCCCTGGTAGCTAGGGACGCGAGCGGCGAGCAGGCCGGTTGCCGGGGACGCGATCGGGCCGTCGGTAAGGCCGCGATCGCGTTGCTACCGGCCCGGCGGCTCGGGAAGCAGGGCGCCGCCATGTTAGGGCTGTTGCGCATGCGCAGTGCCCCAACCCAGCGCGGGAGGACCAGATAGTTCGCGCATGCGCGAGATGAGCATGCCAGCCCCCAGGGTGCATAGGGGCAGAGACACCTGATGCCAGGGAGCCTATCAGAAGGCCTGATTCCCCTGCTAGCAAAGAGATACATTTCGCGGGGTTTTGCAGCCACGCATTCACTCAGGATCCGGACCAGCTAGGGGTAGGAGGTAGATGCAGGGGTGAGTGACCCTCTGCATTAGGCCAGCAGCCCCCAAGGTCCCAGTTAGGTCCTGAGCCATCTATTAGCTTGTGGAGCTTAGGGACAGGCCCTAGATAGGGACACTGCCCCATTTATTGGTTGAATAGACAGGGACACAGTGTTGAAGCCGTGCGGCCCTGTGAGGTGGGTTCTGGGCTCAGAACACCACCCAAGACCCTGCGACAAGGAGTGACATTGTTGCGCTGGACTTTCAACCCACGCGGTGTGGAGGACCCCGTCGGATCGTGTGGATTTATATCGCGGTACCCGTGGCTGGAGCCCGGGCAGGTAACCTGTATCTCACGTGCACCAACCAGGCCTATCACCAAACATAGTGGCTGCGCAGTCACACACACACCTGTACAGTGGTATTTGACTTCGAGAACACGAGACATTTGGGTGGGGGTTACTGGACACAGGGTGGGGTCACACTGTGGGTGGTTAGCGTCCGCCGTGACGCCTAGAGGTGGTTAGCGTCCGCCGTGACGCCTAGAGGTGATAGCGTCCGCCGTGACGCATAGTGTGGTTAGCGTCCGCCGTGGCGCAATATGCTGTTATGCTGTTTTGATGTTATGCTGTTTTGATGTTATGCTGTTACGTGATTTGTGTGTTTCCATGCAGTAAAGCCCGTCCTGTTTTATATTCTGTAGTGTTGTGTGGTTGTTCCTGTGAGGGCCTCCTCCCACTCCGTTGGGATCCCTCCCAGGTGGAGGCGTTGCACCTAGAGATGTATGATAAAGATGTACCCCAGGTTCCCCAAGCGGAGGCTTAGGCTCCTGAGAGCCACACAGGTTGCACAGCACGTAGTAGCGGCGGTAGTCATAGGGAAGACCCGTTACATTTGGAGGCGCTGCTGAGATTGAGACCTGGGGTGCCCGAACTCAGCAAAAATGTCGTTAGGTTACACGTTACCTTCCCGCCAAGAGGTGTACACGTGGGCGGTAAAAAGGCAAGTCCCGCCCTCACAAACCCTTGCTGTAGGACAAGTTCCCGCCAATGCCTCATCCTATGAACTATGTTTAATCCTAATGCAGTACCCAGGCTTAGAAGATGCCAGAATCTTGGGTCGCCGCTCCGACCCCGACGGGTCATGGTGCACCGTATTAATCACTGGGGGATGTGAATTGTCGCCACAGCAAGGCCCATCCAACTTGCGTTTCCACGGGGCCCTCAGCTCAGGGTGTCCTGTTATATATCCTGAAATGCCGATAAAACCCGAACCCTGTAGCCCCAGAACAGACCTGCTAGAGACTAGTATGCGCATGTCCCTGTCCCCACCAGAAAGTGTATGCGGGATGAGGCCAGTGTATTATCCTGTGCTAATTGTCGCTCAAGCAGACGGAGCTCCAGCCCCAGTAGAATGGGAGAAATCCAATTACTAGCCCAGGCCATCCAACAACTGGGTAGGCCCAAGCACGAATCCCCTTCCCCTCAGCCATACCGCAAGTTAAAGCTCTTTTCAGGGGTAAACCCTACTCCCACTGGTGAAGAGGCTTTTGATGTTTGGAAGGAATATGCTTCACAGGTACTGGAAGAGTGGACCTGTCCTGATGAGGTGAAAAGACAACGAATCATGGAGTGCCTGCGCCCGCCTGCGTCCACTACCATCAAGATGTATAAAGATCAGCATACGGGGGTTACCGCACATCAGATGATGGAGTCGCTTACCCGGGCATATGGTAAGGAAGATGATGTGAGTGAACTATGGACTAAGTATTACAATCTCCGCCAGAAAGAGGGGGAAGACCTATCCGAGTTCATACAACGGATCCAATTGCTCTTGTGGGAGCTACGTTCCCGCCAAGTCATCAAGGCCTCAGAAGTAAATGAGTATAGGCGCACTCAATTCCTGCGGGGAGCCATACCCACGCACCATATCGTGATAATGCTCAGACGCACGCTACAGAAGGGAGACCCCCCTACTCTAGAAGACCTACTGGATGAGGTGAAGGGTCATGAGGCCTATACTAGGTTGCATACGCCCAAGAAGGCCAAAGACCCGCGCAAGGATGAGACCAAGGAAGCAACAGTGCCCAAAGCAAAGGGGAGCAAGAGCGGTAAGGATACGGCCACCCCGGAGGTGCCTAGGTCCGCTCCCAGGTCACTTGACGGTCCGGGTCCCCGCCCAGACTTCCGTTGCTTCAACTGTGGCGAGCAGGGCCATGTTGCAAGGAACTGTTCAAACCCCACTAAGGCCCAGACCTACACCGTGACCGTGCGGAAGGCAAGCTCGTCCCTATCAACCATACCCGAAGATGTTGCCGAGGAGTCGGGGGGGCCTTCCACGGAGGAGACGCCCCCGGCCGATGCTTACTGCCGAGTAGGGCCCACCGCTGTAATAAGAGTCGTCGTGGAGGGGATATACTCTTCAGCACTTCTGGACACTGGATCACAGGTGACCATCATCTACCGTCCATTCTACGACCAGCACCTCAGCCATCTTCCCTTGCAGTCAGCCGAAAAGATGAAGTTATGGGGACTGAGTAAAGATGATTATCCCATAGACGGAATAGTAGCGGTCAAGCTGGATATCTTGCAGTTGAACACTAACAAGTCGCATCCCATGCTGGTGGAAGCTTTGGTCTGTCCAGAGGCTCGAGAACATCCCAGTGCCCCCATCATACTAGGCACGAATGCCGATATTGTGAGGTCGGTGATTCGCTCATTCCTACAAGAAGCCGGTGAGCTACCGTTGTCATCCCTGAATATAGCCCCTGGCCTGCGGGAAGAATGCTATAGGGTGGCGTATGAGGAACAGTATGGTGAAATCTTTAATCAAGAGCGAGGGTTATTGCAGATTCCACCAGGGGGAGTGAGGCACGTGACAGCGCTGATCAAGTACCCCAGTCGGCACGAACACGACCGATACTTCTCGCTAGAGACCCTCCCCGAGTCTGAGAATCAGTGGGGATACCGAATGATACCTGAAGTACGGGATTGGCCATCTACTGTCCCTAGGAAGATTACCGTGTCTATCCAGAACATGTCTCTCCATACCGTGCCGCTGGAAGTAGGACAAAGGTTGGGTAGAATTTATCCTGTGGATCCTGTAGACGATCCAGTGACCGTTCACACTGCCCGTGTGGGAGAAGAGGCCGAGGCACTACAATTCGACTTCGGAGAGTCTCCCCTGGGAGAAGCATGGAAAGAGAAGCTATGTGCTCAGTTGAGAGAGAGACGAGATGTGTTCTCTACTAGTGAGATGGACGTGGGATGCAGCAGAAGCGCTCAGCACACGATTCGTCTGAATGATGACACGCCATTTAGGGAAAGGTCGCGCCGCTTAGCTCCCAGAGATGTGGAGGATGTGCGGGGTGTCCTGAACGAGATGGAAACGGCCGGCATAGTGACCGGATCTCGGAGTCCCTATGCCTCACCGATTGTGGTGGTACGAAAGAAGAATGGGTCTGTTCGATTGTGCGTGGACTACAGAACATTGAACAGACGTACTGTGCCTGACCAATACACGCTACCCCGAATAGAGGAGATTCTCAGCGCACTGTCCGGAAGCCAGTGGTTTAGCGTGTTGGACCTTCGATCTGGGTATTACCAGGTTCCGATGAGCCCTACTGATCAAGAAAAGACGGCGTTCGTCTGTCCCCTGGGATTTTATCAGTTCACTCGGATGCCCCAAGGTATCTGTGGCGCTCCAGCCACTTTCCAACGGCTTATGGAAAAGACGATTGGAGATATGTGTCCGCGTGAGTGTTTGGTCTATCTAGACGACATAATCGTGTTCGGAGCCACCCTTGAAGAACACGAGACTAGGCTGATGAAAGTATTGGATCGCTTAGGGAAAGAAGGCCTGAAGCTCTCATTGGATAAGTGCCGCTTCTGTCGAACATCGGTCACTTATGTGGGTCATATCGTGTCCGCAGACGGAGTGGCCACCGACCCGGCCAAGGTGGAGGCGGTGGTGAATTGGCCAAGACCCGAGAATGTGCTGGAGCTGAGGTCATTTCTCGGGTTCTGTGGATATTATAGAAGATTCGTGGATGGATACTCCAAGAAGGCAGCTGTGCTGAACGATCTGCTGAAGGTCTATCCAGAGGAACCCAAGCAGAAGAGGACCCCCCCAAGGACCCCATTCGGGGATCGGTGGACGCCGGCTTGTGAGGAAGCATTTAAGAGGCTGAAGAATAGTTTAACAGAGGCTCCCGTTCTAGCATATGCTGACCCGGAGAAGCCTTACATTCTGCACGTGGATGCCAGCCTTAACGGATTGGGAGCTATGCTACACCAGAAGTACCCCACTGGGCTTCGTCCCGTGGCATATGCAAGTAGAAGTTTGACTCCCAGTGAAAAGAATTATCCAGTTCACAAATTGGAGTTCCTCGCCCTCAAATGGGCCATATCTGACAAACTACATGATTACCTATATGGGGTCACCTTCGAGGTCCGAACAGACAACAATCCGCTGACCTATGTACAAACCACGGCCAAATTAGATGCGACCGGTCACAGATGGTTGGCCATCCTCGCCAATTACCAGTTTTCTATGAAATATAAGCCTGGACCTCTCAATATAGGAGCCGATGCTCTATCTAGGAGATCGGGACTGGGCGAGACCGCCGACGATGGCCCTTGGGAAGAAATTCCAGGACCAGGAATGAGAGCTATGTGTTCCACTGCTGCTATTGTAAACGACCGAGTGGCATTCTCCGAGCTACGAGTAGTGGATTCTTTAGGGTGTCGACCTCAAGCCCTTCCAGAAGCTTACTGCCACCCTGATGGCATGGGTCTAACACAAGACGTCATCTTCACGGTGAAGGAACTGGTACTAGCACAGACACATGATCCTGCGGCTAAGGCTGTCCGCGAGGCCCTACACAAAAATGACTCTGCACTGGTGAAACGGGCTCCTCGCGAGGATGTGGGTCTTCTCATGAGAGAATGGGATAAGTTTGAGATGGATAACGGCCTACTCTATAGGGTTGTTCAATTCCACAATCATCCTGACCGTCGACAACTATTTCTACCTCGGCGTATGCAAGGTCTCGTTTTAAGATCACTACATGATGATCATGGACATTTGGGGGTGGATAAGACCTTGGGTTTAGTGCGAGACCGGTTCTTCTGGCCTAGGATGCGGGAGTCAATTGAACAACACTGCAGAAAATGTCTACGGTGCATTCATAGGAAGACCCTTCCCACCCGTGCTGCTCCAATGGGCCATCTCAAAAGTGCTGGGCCTATGGATTTAGTTTGTATGGACTTTTTGTGCATAGAGCCAGATTCAAAGGGTATAGGAAATGTGCTAGTAGTGACAGATCACTACACTCGATACGCTCAAGCCTTCCCCACGAAGGACCAGAAGGCTACCACAGTGGCTAAAGTGCTGTGGGAGAAGTATTTTGTGCATTATGGTCTGCCCAGCAGGATGCACTCTGACCAGGGACGGGATTTTGAGAGCAAGCTGATCAAAGAGTTGCTAACACTGTTGAACATTCAAAAGTCCAGGACTACTCCCTACCACCCGGAGGGAGATGCTCTCCCTGAAAGATTTAATCGGACATTGCTGGACATGCTAGGTACTCTGAAAAATTCCCAAAAAGGAGAATGGAGTAAACATGTTGAGGCCTTGGTGCATGCCTACAATTGCACTAGGCACGAGTCCACCGGATACACCCCATACTTCATGATGTTCGGGAGAGAAGCCAGACTGCCAATCGACATCCGCCTACGGGTATCTACCGACGGGATACCCAACATGGCTCATTATCGATATGTGCAGAGACTCCAGGACAGTCTGCACCGTGCCTATCAGTTAGCTGAAAGAGCCACCGCTCGATTGAATGCCAATAATAAAAGACGGTACGACCACAAAGTACGCTATAGAGCGCTCCAACCAGGAGACGCAGTTCTCCTACGCAACTTAGGGATTCCAGGCAAGCACAAGTTAGCTGATCGCTGGAGGGAAGGGCCTTTTCAAGTAGAGTCCCAAATGCCGGGCCTCCCTGTTTATCGCATACGTGATGTGAATGGCAAAGTAAAAGTTTGGCACCGAAACCACTTGTTACCTATCTCCCAACTGGGAGAAAGTGAACCTGAAACAGAAACAGTAATGAACGACAGTGAGCCTGAAGAGGCTATTGCGAATCCCGGCCCCATAGATGAGACCATTCAGGATCCTTTGGAGGGAACATCCAACCGAGACTGGTGGGCACCTCCCGAAGGCGCAACAAGTAAGGGGCCAGCTGACAAAGTACCGCCATTGGAATTTTCACCAAGTAATCAATCACTAGATCCTACCACTCCGAGTTTTGTGCCTCAAAGAGACAATGTTCAGTTGCAAAGAGACTTTCCCCAAACTGGTTCACCCTCTGCCAGAGAGTCTAGGCCTCAAGCCTACGATGGTCTGTCTCAAGAGGAAGAAATGGAGACTGAGACTCGCAGGAGTCAGAGAGTGAGACGCCCTCCCACTAGAGTGGCTTATGATTCATTAGGGGCACCTCACTATGAGTCTCAGCAGCAAGCTAAAGCCAAGCTAGCCTCAGTTATCAATATGTTTGTTGAACTGTACAATCTCGTTTAGAGTAATCGTTAAGTTGTACTTTAACACTGCATTTTTATTATATAAAGTTTGTACACTGTTGGAAGGTTATGTGGTTCAAGCGAGGACGTTGGAGTTCTCACCAGGGGGAGGATGTAGCCAGGTTCCCCCCTGTCATGGCTGACCCCCTCCTCCCTTTTCGGCCGACGCTGTGTACGAGGGAGTGAGGGGGGGGCCGTGTGCGCGAAGGAGCGATCCCTGGTAGCTAGGGACGCGAGCGGCGAGCAGGCCGGTTGCCGGGGACGCGATCGGGCCGTCGGTAAGGCCGCGATCGCGTTGCTACCGGCCCGGCGGCTCGGGAAGCAGGGCGCCGCCATGTTAGGGCTGTTGCGCATGCGCAGTGCCCCAACCCAGCGCGGGAGGACCAGATAGTTCGCGCATGCGCGAGATGAGCATGCCAGCCCCCAGGGTGCATAGGGGCAGAGACACCTGATGCCAGGGAGCCTATCAGAAGGCCTGATTCCCCTGCTAGCAAAGAGATACATTTCGCGGGGTTTTGCAGCCACGCATTCACTCAGGATCCGGACCAGCTAGGGGTAGGAGGTAGATGCAGGGGTGAGTGACCCTCTGCATTAGGCCAGCAGCCCCCAAGGTCCCAGTTAGGTCCTGAGCCATCTATTAGCTTGTGGAGCTTAGGGACAGGCCCTAGATAGGGACACTGCCCCATTTATTGGTTGAATAGACAGGGACACAGTGTTGAAGCCGTGCGGCCCTGTGAGGTGGGTTCTGGGCTCAGAACACCACCCAAGACCCTGCGACAAGGAGTGACATTGTTGCGCTGGACTTTCAACCCACGCGGTGTGGAGGACCCCGTCGGATCGTGTGGATTTATATCGCGGTACCCGTGGCTGGAGCCCGGGCAGGTAACCTGTATCTCACGTGCACCAACCAGGCCTATCACCAAACATAGTGGCTGCGCAGTCACACACACACCTGTACAGTGGTATTTGACTTCGAGAACACGAGACATTTGGGTGGGGGTTACTGGACACAGGGTGGGGTCACACTGTGGGTGGTTAGCGTCCGCCGTGACGCCTAGAGGTGGTTAGCGTCCGCCGTGACGCCTAGAGGTGATAGCGTCCGCCGTGACGCATAGTGTGGTTAGCGTCCGCCGTGGCGCAATATGCTGTTATGCTGTTTTGATGTTATGCTGTTTTGATGTTATGCTGTTACGTGATTTGTGTGTTTCCATGCAGTAAAGCCCGTCCTGTTTTATATTCTGTAGTGTTGTGTGGTTGTTCCTGTGAGGGCCTCCTCCCACTCCGTTGGGATCCCTCCCAGGTGGAGGCGTTGCACCTAGAGATGTATGATAAAGATGTACCCCAGGTTCCCCAAGCGGAGGCTTAGGCTCCTGAGAGCCACACAGGTTGCACAGCACGTAGTAGCGGCGGTAGTCATAGGGAAGACCCGTTACACTGGTTTCAGTCATACCTATCAGGAAGATCCCAACAGGTGTCCATCTCAGGCTCTAACTCCAACCCCCTGGATATCTCCTGTGGCGTCCCGCAAGGCTCTGTTCTGGGGCCCTTACTCTTCTCAGTGTTCATCCATGATCTTCCCACAGCTTGTAAGGAAGCTTCAATACATATGTATGCACATGACACAATCCTATATCCACACAGCAATAGCCTCTCCGACCTTCAACACATACTTCAGTCTGATTTTTTGAGACTCAAAAACTGGATTTCCAAAAACAAACTGTTTTTAAACACTGACAAGACTGTAACAATGATATTTGGGACCAAGTCTACATTTTTTAAGCTTCCAGTGATTGAGCTCCAGATCAAAACCAACACTAACACCACCCTAACTCCTGTTACTAGTTTTAAATACCTGGGCATATGGTTTGACTCCCACTTGACATTCGGAATGCACATTGATACACTGACATCCAAAACCTATGCCAAACTAGGTGTACTTTACAGGAACAAATCCTCCCTATGCCTGCTGGTCAGAAAGCGTATCGAACAGCAGATGCTAATGCCAATGAAAGATTAGGGAGATATAGTATCTGGCTCGGCACCCCAAACCCACCTTAGCAAACTTGACACCCTCTACAATTCAATTTGTCGTTTCGTTCTCCAATGCAACTACAACACACATCACTGTGAAATGCTCAAAGAACTAGATTGGTCATCACTCGAGTCTAGGCGCAAAGTTCACCTTTCCTGTCTTGCCTTTAAATACTTTCTGGGCAAGCTACCCAGCTATCTGAACAAGCTCCTCACCCCTACCACATGCAGCACCTATCACCTGAGATCAGACTCCAAAAGACTGTTCATGGTCCCAAGGCTCAACATAGTATCCGGACGCTCCTCCTTCTCTTACCGTGCACCCCAAAACTGGAACAACCTACCAGAGACTCTCACATCCACCACCAGTTTAAGTTCTTTCAAAACTAAGGCTGTCTCACATTTTAATTTGGTCTGTAACTGTTACATAAGCCTATAATATACATCTTCTCTAACTGTGCATGCAATGTATTGTATATAATGTATACCCTGTTCATTTATGTAACTGTATTTTTAGCCATGTATTATTTGTCATATTAACTATGTCCAGGACATACCTGAAAACGAGAGGTAACTCTCAATGTATTACTTCCTGGTAAAACATTTTATAAATAAATAAATAAATTTGCACTTACATATATATATATATATATATTTTTTTATTTGTTTATTATTCATCCCTTTTAAGTTTTGGTATCTGGTTATTAACCCCCGGAGCGCTCTGTCTGCACTCTGTTCTTGTTTTTGGTGACTCCCTTTGGAGCCCTCTTTAGGAGCGTTTTTGAGGAGGCGCACTCACACGGATAGCAGCAAGGGGGGACCTACCTAACTGGACAGCTCGAGTGCGGACAATTTATCTGTATTTTCCATGAGGGGTTTTACCCTGATTGATTAAACCAGATAGTTGATATTGCCCCTTGGGACTGTCGTGTATTGTTTGAAGTGAATAACACGGCATACATTGAATATTAGAGATCATACAAAAACCACTGTTTCCCAAAGGCTATGGTTATAACGGTCTTCCCATATTTACCCAGCGCAATAGTGCCTGCATCTATCAGTACTGCTATATTGTGGCAAATCGCCAGAGCATGTATAGGCTAATATCGCTGTAAAGTTATAGTCACATGCACATTTAAAGCTCTTGTTTTTAGTTTACAAAGCCATGTATGGGAGGAACGCATTAACGTGCTATAAATATATAGAGCAGCTGGCAGAGTTATCTCATAATTGCCCCTTGGGGCTCTAGCGTTTTGTTAATAATAATTATCCAAATGATCCAAATGATAATGATAAATGGACGCTAAGGATAATCTGACAACCACTGTTTAATGGGGTGATACCCATAGCAGTGGCTTCGATATCTGTCAGTTCTGATATTCCTTATTATGTTTCTCAAAGCAGGTTCTGTGCTGTCATTGTTATACAGCCAGATTCAGCATGCACAGCAGCACCCTACTATCAGTGGATCTAACTCAAACTAGTGGGTTCCTCAATCGGCCAACATAACCTTTGGGCAACAGTGGTTTTTATATGATCTCTAAAACAAAATTTATGCAGTGATATTCACTTCAAATAATACACAACAGTCCCAAGGGGATATATCAACTGTCTGGTTTAATCAATCAATCAGGGTAAAACCCCTCATGGTGAAGATAACTCATTCAAAGTTTACGGGCACACACATGCACTATTTTTGTGGTTTTAACTTTAGGATATGTTCTCGTTGGATTAATATAATAAAAATTATTTATTTTCATTATCAGTGAAGGCGAGCACATCACTAGGGATTCTGTCTCTTCCATGTAGTTCATCGCTATTTATCCTGGAGATAAAGATAAAGAACATAGTAGACACACCGGTAGCCAGACATATAAACCAGGCCCATGGGGGTGATGTGACCTTTCTGTCCTCCCAGGGTATAGACTATATGACACGGGGAGTGTGCAAAGGCGATCTGGATACCGCCTTACTGAGAAAAGAGGCAAAGTGGATATATACCTTGGGGACACTATCCCCTAGAGATCTGAATGAAGGGTTCATCTACTCTGCTTTCCTCTGAACATTGAATAAAACACAAATGGAGTGGGTACATATCTTCTGCATTAGAAGGAGAAAATGTTTATGAGATTCTCTGGGACGGAAATTTCTATACTCTGTATACAATAGGAGATGGTATCCTGTCATGAAAAACATACTTGAATAGTATTGGAACTTCAGGATGTCAACATCAGCATAAGGGTACCAATGGGCTTGAAACACTTTGGGGGCTATGCACTAAGCTGTGATAAGTCGTTGTAAGAACGCAAAGTGCTCTTAGATTGTGATGTACCGCCGAACGCGATTCACAGAGCCACGCAAACAGGCACTTTGCGTTCTTAAACTGGCTTTTTTCAGGAAATTTTTCAAAGTCCAACTTTGCTCGTACGATAACCTGTTTGCGTTCAATTCTGCCCGTCTCCGGGATTCACTAAGCTACGCAAACTTATCGAACGCGAAAGGTGCATTCAACAAAGCTCGCCAGCTAAAGGCAGGTGATAAAAAAGCTGGACTTTGAAAAATGTCTTTGTTTACATTTTTGCAGGCGCAACACCCATACAACAGGCCGGCTGGTGTCCCTGGCTGACCCCGCGGGGGTCCCCGAGGGAGGCCGGGGGTCCCGCGGGTGTCCCCGGCTGAGCCCGCGGGGGTCCGGGGATCCCCGGCTAACCAAGCATGGGTCCCCGCGGGAGTGCGGGGGTCCCCGCGGGAGTCCCGGGGTACCCGAGGGCCTGCGGTACCAATGTTATGCCTCCAAAAAAATAAACAATATTTCTAACTAAATACACCCCCCGCCCCTAACACATACAATACAGTAATGGGCAAAATTAATATTATCCACATATGGATAATAATGCATTTGCCCATTTCAAAGACATATAAATTACCATAAATACAGTAAATACATATTACACTTACCTTTTCCAGGCACCCACGATGAAGGCCGTCTTCATCCTCATCTTCATCCTGCCCATGTCTTTCCGGTGCTGCAAAACATACAAAACAATCAAAAGAGCCAATGTAATGTCCCCTAACCCCTTAATCACCTTAGCGGTCATTAACCGCTATAGTCATTAAGGGGTTAACCTACCCTGCCCCATTCATTTGTACAGTGGGAGATATATATATATATATATATATATATATATATATATATATATATATACATATATATAACACCAATATACAAATAAATGGTTAAGGATTACATACGCATGTATAAATAAAAACATGAAATCAGAATTTCAACATCAGCACATTGTAATAAAATTAAACCAGCAGCACATTTCATCTTCACATTAAAACCCCAGCAGTTTTAAAAATAAATGATAGCTCCTCTCCCAAAACACCAGCACCTAGACAAATATACAGTGGCGGCTAATCTAAATCTAATGTGGCTGCCTCAGCATAAGTAAAACGCTGCCCGTTCAGATGCGGGCTTTTTTTTTTTTTTTTTGGCGCCGCAGGCGCCTCCATTGTTCAGCGCGTTAGCGCTGAATGGAGAAACGGGGCCACGCGCGGCCGCAAGATGCGGCTGGCGTGCGGCCAATTCCGGCACCAAAATTTAAATGGCAGGGACAAATGCGGTCAAGCTTTAGATTAAGCTTGGCCGCAGCAGTATATCAAATCTCAAACAATTGCATTTGAGTGTGTACATGATGCAATTAATCTGTGCATCATGTAACACTATGCAAAATCAATTTCAAAATAAAATACACTATGAACAATGTCACCTAACCACTCATGCCATCCACAAAATCAATTAGAAAGTAAGCAACATAAATAAATTTACCATCAATCAATCAATTTCCTAAACCAATTACAATACAATCCAAATCAATTATACAAATCCCTATTCAATTCATAAAGCCAAACCATTGCCAAAATAATTCTAATTCAAAGTAACCACCATCATTCAAATATAACTACCAGAAATAAACCATTAAAAATTACATGTAACTAAATAAAAATTACATTACACACACCAATGTATAAATAAAGCTGCTAAATACATTTGAAATACATGAAAAGAACATAAAGATTAGCAAAACAATCATTTATTATCCCTGTATATCTATACATCTAGATATACATAACATACAGGGGCAATAAAAGAGCATAAAATAACAATGCATTTATATCCACAAATCACATACAATACACCCCTTCAGTGTCCCTGAATGTATGTATATCCATAGGGTCATTAAATGGGGGGGGGGGGGGGAAACATGAATAAAAAAATCAAAAAACCTGTAAAAGTTAAAATAATAAACTTTTCTTTTGTTTACTTACCATTAGATGCCCACTCACCGAAATCCAGGGGAACCGGAAGCTCTCGAACCAAATCCAAAGGTAACCATAAAATAATAAACCCTTACATACCACGTGTGTCTTCTTTTTTGTAATCCATTTTGTCACGGGGTCTTCATCAGTATTCTTCTATCTTCTTTCTTCTTCCGCTCTCTTCCGGGGTCTTCTTCGGCCACGCCCTGGTCTTGTTTCTTATTTAGGAGGTCCGTCCTCCTCGGCGTCTGCCTTCAAAATGAGACGACATAGGCTTTTATAGGCCTATGATGTCACAATTTTGTCAAATAGTTCCCACGGCCCTGTTTGGGCCTTGAAAACCATGTGATTTGGGGGGGGGGGGGGGATTGATGACGTCATTTAAAGGTAATGACGCCAGCCAATCAGAATGGCTGTGCTTCAATTGCCTTTAAGATGATGACATGAAAAGAAAGATGGCCGCCCTCACATGGTACGGTAGCCAATCAGAGTTGGTAGGTAGCCGCTAAGGTAATGAAGCTGCTTTAATGTATTTTTGTTAATAGTGTGCGGGAGCAGGGGGTCCCCGAGCTGAACCGCATTGATTTCTGCCTCAGGGACCCCCTGCTTCCCGAGTTACAGGCCCCGGTTTGGGGCATCGGTGCCAGTGTCGCCGCCATCTTTATAGAGCCCACGTCGCGTCTTGGACGCTATAAAGATGGCGGTGACATTAGCCTCCGATGCCCCATACCGGGGCCTGTAACTCGGGAAGCAGGGGTCTCTGATGCAGAAATCAATGCGGTTCAGCTCAGGGGACCCCCTGCTCCCGCACACTATTATTAAAATGTACATTAATGCAGGTTTATTACCTTAGTGGCTATCCGCTAAGGTAATTAATTTTTGATTATTGTTGTGTGTGTTTTGACAGTAGTGTAGATGTGTAGGGGGTCTCCAGAGCTGACCCGCATTGGTTTTAGCCTCGGGCACCCCCTACTTCAGGAGTTACAGGCCCCGTTATGGGGTGCCGGTATCCCCTGCACAATGTAAATGTCCCGGTCACGTGACGCGGAAGCTTGAAAGTGCAGGGGATACCGGCACCCCATAACGGGGCCTGTATCTCCTGAAGTAGGGGGTCCCCGGACGTGAAACCAATGCGGTTCAGCTCTGAAGACCCCCTGCTCATGTACACTATTATTAAAATGATTTTATTTTGTGGCAAATCTCCATGCAAATGTTCCAAGCAGCTTTTATTTCTATCAGCTAGCGTACGTAAAGTTTAAGAACGCTAGCAGGGGGAAAAAAGCAACACGTACGCTGTGGCTGTTTTGAGCACGTACGATAGAAAATGGGCTCAAGGCCTTAGTGAATCGCGTCTCCGGCTTCACTTTTTATCGGACGTGCTTTTTATCGGACGTGCTTTTTTTTTCCCAGCAAAAGCATGGAGCTTAGTGCATAGCCCCCTTTGAATACCTAATGCATATTATCATAGTTAACTCTCCCCAAAGTGTATGGTTTAATAAAGTGGCCATATCTAACTGTTTTGTCTCAGTATATATGAGGGCTGTAATAAGCCTTTGTTCGCTACCTCTATCCAAACAATGTTGTTATGTGTAACAGTATAGCCTATGTCTGATCCATTTGTATCAACTGGCTGCAGCGGCTGCAATCAGAAATTGACACAATCATATTGGATGGATACAACCACGTATTTAAACATTCCACAAAGTGTGTGACAGGGATGGAGTCTGGTACTCCAATTAGGGTTTTTTCCTGGAGAACAACGTCAGATTAAAATATATTTCCAGATTAAAACTCCACAGAACACTATCAGCCTTGTAGATTCACATCATTGTATTGTATTGTATTGTATGTCTTTATTTATATAGCGCCATTAGTGTACATAGCGCTTCACAGTAGTAATACATGTGGTAATCAAATAAATAACAGATAATATAAAAAACAGATCATGGGAATAAGTGCTTTAGACATAAAAGTAACATTTCGGAAGAGGAGTCCCTGCCCCGAGGAGCTTACAGTCTAATTGGTAGGTAGGGAGAACGTACAGAGACAGTAGGAGGGAGTTCTGGTAAGTGCGTCTGCAGGGGGCCTAGCATTATGTATCGTGTTTAGAATATCCACAGTGCTATTCATATGCTTCTTTAAGCAAGTGTGTCTTAAGGTGGGTCTTAAAGGTGGATAGAGAGGGTGCTAGTCGGGTACTGAGGGGAAGGGCATTCCAGAGGTGTGGGGCAGTCAGTGAAAAAGGTTTAAGGCGGGAGAGGGCTTTAGATACAAAGGGGGTAGAAAGAAGACATCCTTGAGAAGAACGCAAGAGTCTGGATGGTGCATACCGAGAAATTAGGGATGAGATGTAAGGAGGGGCAGAAGAATGTAAAGCTTTAAAAGTGAGGAGAAGAAAGGAGTTTGAGATGCGGGATTTGATCGGAAGCCAGGAGAGGGATTTCATGAGGGGAGATGCTGAGACAGATCTAGGAAAGAGTAGAGTGATTCTGGCAGCAGCATTTAGGATAGATTGTAGGGGAGACAGGTGAGAGGCAGGAAGGATGGACAGCAGGAGGTTACAGTAATCAAGACGGGAGAGAATGAGGGCCTGAGTCAGAGTTTTAGCAGTCGAACAACAGAGGAAAGGGCGTATCTTAGTTATATTGCGGAGGAAAAAGCGACAAGTTTTAGAAATGTTTTGAATGTGAGGGGCGAATGTGAGAGAGGAGTCGAATGTGACCCCTAGGCAGCGTGCTTGGGCTACTGGGTGAATGATTGTAGTTCCAACAGTAATGTGGAAGGAGGTAGTAGGGCCAGGTTTGGGAGGAAGTATGAGGAGCTCTGTTTTAGCCATGTTGAGTTTAAGGCGTCGGAGGGCCATCCAGGATGATATAGCAGAGAGACATTCAGAAACTTTGGTTTGTACAGCAGGTGTAAGGTCAGGTGTTGAAAAGTATATTTGTGTGTCGTCGGCATAGAGGTGATAATTAAACCCAAAAGATGTTATTAGGTCACCTAGAGAGAGTGTGTACAGAGAAAAGAGAAGAGGTCCCAGGACAGAGCCCTGGGGTACCCCCACAGAGAGATCAATAGAGGAGGAGGAGGTGTTAGCAGAAGAGACACTAAAAGTACGATGGGAGAGGTAGGATGAGATCCAGGATAGAGCTTTGTTCCGAATACCTAGAGTATGGAGAATGTGGAGGAGAAGAGGGTGGTCCACGGTGTCAAATGCTGCAGAGAGGTCGAGTAATATGAGCAGAGTGTAATGACCTCTGTCTTTGGCAGCATGGAGGTCGTCAGTTATTTTAGTGAGGGCTGTTTCGGTGGAGTGAGCAGTACGGAAGCCAGATTGTAGAGGGTCTAGGAGAGAATAGGTGTTGAGAAAATGGAGCAAGCGAGAGAATACAAGACGTTCAAGTAGTTTAGAGGCAAAAGGCAGGAGGGAGACAGGTCGATAGTTAGAAAGACAGGTAGGGTCAAGCTTGCTGTTTTTGAGTAATGGTATGACTGTTGCATGTTTGAAGGAGGATGGAAAGGTTCCAGAGCAGAGGGAGGAGTTAAAAATGTGTGTAAGCGTAGGGATTATAGTAGGAGCTAGAGGTTTTAGGAGATGGGAGGGAATGGGGTCAAGAGGGCAAGTGGTAGAGGGAGAAGAGGAGATCAACAGCGACACATCCTCCTCTGAGACAGTGGAAAAAGACTCAAGGAAGGCAGGAGGAGAGTTAGGAAGAGGTGTAGGATGGGGGGAAGAAACAGAGGGGATGTTCTGCCGTATGGATTCCACCTTTTCCTTAAAATAGTCAGCAAAGTCCTGAGCGGAGATGGAGGAAGGAGAGGCAGCTGAGGGTGGTTTGAGTAGAGTATCAAAGACAGAGAACAGTCGGCGTGGGTTAGACTTGTGCATGTTGATTAGTGCAGAAAAGTAGGCTTGTTTAGCTTGCGAGAGGGCAGAGTTGAAACAGGATAGCATAAATTTGTAGTGAAGGAAGTCTGCGAGAGTGTGAGACTTCCTCCAGAGGCGTTCAGAGGAACGAGTGGAGGAACGCAGCATGCGCGTGTGGGAATTTAGCCAGGGTCTAGGGTTAGAAGGGCGAGGGCGGCAGAGAGAAAGCGGGGCATGTAGATCAAGAGACGAGGACAAGACAGAGTTGTACTTTCTGACCAGGTTGTCAGGGTCTGTAGCAGAGCTGAGAGAGGAGAGGGAGGAGTGTAAAGTGGACTCAAAGTCAGGTAAGTGAATAGAGCGCAGGTTTCTGCAGAACCGGGGGGTAGATGGAGGTGGAGAAGGGGAGAAGCGAGATAAAGAGAATGAGATGAGATGATGGTCAGAGAGAGGAAAAGGGGAAATATAGAAATCAGAGAGAGAGAAGTTTTTAGTGAAAACCAGGTCTAAGTAGTGGCCATCCTTGTGGGTGCTGGCTGCAGTCCACTGGCTGCAGTCATTCTGTATGTATTTTTAATTTCTTACTATGGATCGCTAAGATACCTCTGTTTTTATGGGAACACACTGCTGCAACTGTCAATGTCTTTGTTGACATGTCTCCCCATTGGCTGGCTGCTTCACACCAAAATAAACGAGTGAACTTACCTGTTTGGCTAGTTACCATGGCAATCGCACAGTTAAATAGTCGCTGGAAACAATGACCCGCCAACCCCCGAAGATCCAAGTACGGAACGAAACGCGCATCGTGTGATGATGTCAGTCGCATATCACTAGCGCTACCAAGATATAGGTTTTGGGCTCTCACATGTGTGTAATAGTGGATAACTGCCCTGTAAACGGAGCTGGTCAGCTAAAATATGATGTTGGCCGATTGAGGAACCCACTAGTTTGAGTTAGATCCACTGATAGTAGGGTGCTGCTGTGCATGGTGAATCTGGCTGTATAACAATGACAGCACAGAACCTGCTTTGAGAAACATAATAAGGAATATCAGAACTGACAGATATCGAAGCCACTGCTATGGGTATCACCCCATTAAACAGTGGTTTTCAGATTATCCTTAGCGTCCATTTATCATTATCATTTGGATCATTTGGATAATTATTATTAACAAAATGCTATAGCCCCAAGGGGCAATTATGAGATAACTTTGCCAGCTGCTCTATATATTTATAGCACGTTAATGCGTTCCTCCCATACATGGCTTTGTAAACTAAAAACGAGAGCTTTAAATGTGCATGTGACTATAACTTTACAGCGATATTAGCCTATACATGCTCTGGCGATTTGCCACAATATAGCAGTACTGATAGATGCAGACACTATTGCGCTGGGTAAATATGGGAAGACCGTTATACCCATAGCCTTTGGGAAACAGTGGTTTTTGTATGATCTCTAATATTCAATGTATGCCGTGTTATTCACTTCAAACAATACACGACAGTCCCAAGGGGCAATATCAACTATCTGGTTTAATCAATCAGGGTAAACCCCCTCATGGTGAAGATAACGCTTTCAAAGTTTACGGCACACACATGCGCTATTTCTGAGGTTTTAACTTTAGGATATGTTTTCTTTGAATTAATATGTATTTATTTTCATTATCAGTGGAGGCGAGCGCATCACTAGGGATTCTGTATCTTCTGTGTAGTTTATCGCAGCCCCTCCCCTTTTCTGATAAAATTATATTCTCTATTAATAAATGCCTTAATACAGATCTTAGGCCTTACCCGTATTTATAGTAAAAGTAGCTACATTCAACTGATTACTACTTTCTGATTTCTGTTTTCGACACATGGTAATTCTCAAAAGTGTTTCCTAAATGTAGAATAACTACATTTAGGAATCACTTTTGAGAATTAGGTAGCAAAGATGCGCGCAGTCTCAATAGGTCCCCTTGATTCACAATAGGTGGTCTCCCTCTGCAGCACTCACTCTCCCGTGATCAGCGGGGTAGATACGAAACATGCTTACAGTGTCTAGACACTGATTGGAAGTTTGTAACACACCTATGGCAACTCCCATTGGCAGAGGAATTGTCCGTCTTGCTATTTAAGAGCAGCTATGGGAGTGGTTAGTCATAACTCCGGAAGAAGCGTCATATGACGTGAAACGCGTAGAGGTGACGTCATCACGCAGCGGAGAGCGGCCGTGACGACGGGAGCTCGAGAGACTGCTGTGTTTTTCTCTTACTTTGCATGGAGTGCGGTCCCTGGTTGAAATCAATGTAAGCTGTGGTAATATCCAGCCATATCCCAGGACGTTTTAACATCACTAGACCTATGGGCTTTGATTCAGGGTATTCTCGATAGTGCTCTGCAATTGTGAAAGTGTGGGTTCATGCGAACCCTTATTTTATGTAATGATTTTTAGTATGTATTTTTAAGGTTATTATAAAGGCTATTATCTTTATTAATTGTGTTTTTCCCTTTTTTGCGCTTTCTTTTTGTTTGCACTTTTGAGAATTACCATGAAGAAATTTAACAATGTTTTTGAAAGCAACAATGTAAAATGCTGCTGGAAATTGCAAACAAAAATAAATAAATAATAATAATAATATCTGAATTCTGCTGCCTAAAGTAGTACAGATATACATCTGGATGCTTTGGTAATCTTACTATCCTAAAGAAATATTGGCGCCTTGATTCTGTTATTTTTGCCTTGAAGTGATTTGCACAGTACTATAAACTAAATCAATGGAATATTCCCAAATTAATAATATCCTAATCCTATGATTGTTGTATCTGACTAATTTTCATTTATGAGACACATTAGATTATATGCACTGTAGGAAACAATGATGTTATGTTTGTTTTTTGTTCCCTTTGGTAATACATCACTAGTTTTTAATGAGTCATACGAAGTTAAGAAGCCTGAAGCTAGAAATCAAAGCAAATACTCATAATCTGTATTTACCACAAGCATAAGAGGTTGTGAAATTTCTGTTCAGAATAGAATACCGGGTGGTGTCACTTATGTGTAAAGATGTTATCCATATAAACAGCTCTCCTGGGAATAAATGGTAAATAGATTTTCCCAAGAAAATATCAAAATGTAAATAAATTCCCTTCTCCGCAGCATCAGTCTCTCCCGCTGACACACAGTCAAATGTGACTTAAGAACTCAACTGCTTCTAAGAAGCATACTGCAAGCATCACCCTCTTGATAGCCTCAATCCTGTCCCTTCCTGCACCTACTAGATAACCTATAATTACAAAACGAAGAGCATCCAAGCGTTATGGCTTATTCATGGCAAACAACCTTTCGAAGCAAACCAATCTTCTTCTACCACTGCACCTTATGTTTCCACTCTCCCTTCCTTTTAGATTGTAAGCTCTATGGAGTTGCCCCCTCCTTACCTAGTGCTAGGTGCGCAATAGTGAACATACAGTATGTGTAGAAAAATATGCCTACATTCTGTATATGTCTACATTTCACTTTAGCACATATGATAGTAAAACTTTATGTATATGTTTATATATATATTCCCCCCTAAAATTCTGCATGTGGTTTTGATTCTGCTATTTCATCAAATACAAAATGTTTAATCAACTAGTTTTTGATACCCACTGTCTCTGCTTCATACAGTAGATCATGAATGAGGTGTGCGTACAGGTTCGGCAAAGAGGTTTGATTAATGTTAAAAAGTCAATAGGCATTGCATGTTCAATGAATTGTAATGATTTTTGCTGCTGAAATTCGATCACATGTTTTCGAAAACTTTGAGCCATTTCACAAAAACGTTTCATGGCAGAGTTTTTTTTGTCAATTTTTGCATAGTTTTTTTTTTTTTACTTTTTAGAAAGTTCAATCGAAACAGTAGCAAGTGAATCTTGTAGGTTTGCGCATCATAATGTTTTTTTTTTTCAATTACAGTTGCTTTTGTAATATATATATGAAGGTTTTCTCAACTACAGTGTTAAATAACAAGATGTTTTCAGGAAATACAACACGGTGCCAAGTTTATTTCTAAAGGAAGCTTAGCAGTCAGACTGTGGTTTCTACCATCGCACCATTATCTGTGTGGTCCAAAATCTTACAGACAGTCCAAATCCCATGCTATTTTTCTTAGCTTTTCAACTTACACTTTTTTTTTTTTTACCATGGCATGAAAACTAAAGGCCATATTCCAAAGCCACATTTTCACAACTCTCCATGCCACAAAATATTACCAATTTCGCCTAATTCTATAGAAAAAGTTTTAGGGCAAAATTTGGCTGACGAACCACATAAATGGCGATTGAAACTATGAAACAAATTGATGCATTTCCTGGAAAAAGGCATGCGTAAAAAAACCAAAAACTCCCCAAAAACGGTCCTGAAAGAAAGGTTAATTTAAAATTCCACAGCAGAACCCACTGGGGGGCGCTGTTATTGGAATGATGGTGTCCTTCTTCTAATGGTTTAAGCTCCTCACCCCGCATCTTCAAGGTGGTCTCCCAATGGCATGTTATAAAAGATATTTAGGTTTTCATGTCAGATAGTCTTCCTCCATAAAAACTAAAGACATAAGCAGGAGGATTTCAGTACGGAGGCGGAGGTTAAAAAAAATGAAATTAAAAGTTATGACTTGCCAGATCTGGGGTTACGTTAGTGTGGTGGGCAAGCTGATCATATTGTACTGTGGTCAAAATATGTAACAGAAACACTGATTTTAAGCAACTATTAAAAGTACAGGCTTTTAAATGATAAAACAAATAGCAAGAACTCTTTATGGGGCCTATTCTTGTACTGTAGCTCCGAGGTTGTCATTGCCAAATCACACGTTTTGGGATATTCAGAAGTCGCAGTATTTAATGTGTGAAAAAACAGTATTCACTATTGCAAATCACATTTTCTAAACTGGGTCTATAAAAAGTGACAAATTGCCCAATTTATACTGTACTTGCTTTAGAAGCGAAATGACCTGAAGGTTGTGCTACAGTAACTCCCTCCAGAGCCAGAAACCTGGAGGAGGTGGAGGAGGACTTTCTAACTTTATAGTATCTCCAATTGTATATATGTCCCCTCATCCTCCCTCCAAATAAATTACGGGAGAGATGCCAGTGCTGAAAAAGGAACATACCTGCTAAAGACTATACAAAGTATAATAAATGAATCATATATCCTAAAATATATCCTTTAGACCAATCAGTCTAAAGGCCTTTGTGATGAAGGGAGTACCAGTATCACACCCAACACTATTATAATCCACAACCCTGTCATCCAAGGCAGAAACTATAGCATTGAACTAACCCAGATGCTGGGAAATGCTTTTAAGCTCTACTACTCACAACTGTAGCCCCCTCCCCTAGCTTTTGTTTTTAGTTCCTGTTCCTGTTCCATGTATCTTGCTTGACCACAGCCTGGACTCTTCACTGGACCTTCCCTTGGAACT
This sequence comes from Ascaphus truei, assembly GCF_040206685.1. NCBI lineage: Eukaryota > Metazoa > Chordata > Amphibia > Anura > Ascaphidae > Ascaphus > Ascaphus truei. The sequence continues at coordinate 88,054,014 of NC_134490.1, forward strand.
CTGCCCAGACCTCAGGCTTGCTCACCGCCTTGGTCAGAACTTTCTTGTGGCCGTTTATCTTCAAGCCCATAGAGAATCGTTCACAGTTTGATCCTGAAGGGAGGAGTACTGTCAGGATCTGCCATTGTAACTGCTCCCCGTCGGCCTACTTGGTGGAGGCAAGGAATTCAGGGATGTGTTGGTGCTGATGGGGAATGACCATGACAGCAGACCTTGACAAGTCAGCTTCCTTTTGGAACTATTTCTGCTTCGGGTTCATCCACTCTAAAGAAATGTGCACTTATGAATTGTCTTAGGCCCAGATCCGCAAAAAGGTGCTAAGCATTAGCACGCATTTGCTCCCATTGACATTAATGAGAGCAAAGTAGTGCTAAATCTTAACCCCTATTCGTGACTTTGGGCCAAAATTGTAGCAAAATTGACACAAATTGCTCCATCTTCATCTTGTGTCTCTGGCCCAGGTCTATAAAGCTCTGTTATTGACTTAATGTTAACTTCAGGTAACACTTTGTTTAAGTGCAAATGGGTATCGTCAAAGCTCACTAACACAATCAGTGCGGTTTTATCAGTAAAGGGCCCTTGTGTTAGCTGTAACGGGCGTTAGTGCTAATGTTATGCAACAGAGATTTTACCTCTAACAATGCTTATCCTCAGAGCTGTGTTATAGGTAACGCAGGCATTTAACTTAGGCCATACCTGGGAAATATGATAATAGCATGAAGTAATGACTCCCTATTAGCATATTTTCCAGGTATCTCGTTTTCACGGGTGTTTCTCCATGTTTTGTTTGAAGGTGTTTTTGTGCAGATATATACAGCTAACTTGAGATATATACAGCTAAACTTGAAGCTGGATATCTTCTTGCCGCACTGTTCGAATACAGCCTTATACCAGACATTATAGCATAATAAACTGTTTTATTTGCAGGTTGTAAACACACAACGTTTCGGGGATCTCCCTTCCTCAGGTGCAATATTTAAAAAGCTACAGTAGGGTCTCTATTAAACTAGAACTCTCTCCCCTGTCTTCTCCCCCACCTCCCAAAAATCCCCACGTATTGAATTGTTAATCAAAAGTAGAAATCAGTTTTGGAAGCCCTTTGTCTGACCTATTTTATTTCTGGTTCTTAGTTTAAGACTAGATATGTTCGTAAGTTAACATAGTTGTTTCGCAAATTTTTCGGTGGCTTTCACTTAAATGTTCACAAAAGTTCACATTGCTCAGAATTTTGTCAATTTCCCCTGAATTTTGTTAAAAGGGCAGTGTACAGCCGCAGCCCCTTTTATTCTCCAACATCTACAATTTTTTCCGGGTTTTATTTCCGAATGCCACGTACTTCATTGCGTTCATGCCGCATTCTGACTGCATTTATTCCGCATTCATGTTGCATTCACACCCGCGGTTGATGCGCGGTTGATGTGTTTATTGATAATGGTTCGGATTTATTTGGTTGCAATTCTTCTCGTATCCGCCAGATGGCAGATATTCATGAATTGTAATGCGCATGCGCTTCAGTAATGTGGCGACTTGCAGGTATTTAAAAAAATACCGCAGTGGTCCATTGTAAATTGGCCTTGGGACTGAAGGAAGAAGTTACAATAATGTAACAATTTAGGCTTTTCATATTAAAAAAAGACAAGCACAGTGTCTGGTCTTGTGTTATTCTCCAGAGTCCCGCCGCCATGAGTGCACAACTGCAGTCCGTGTTCCAAAAACCCGACAGAACGTACGCTTATTTAATATGGGCCACGATTAATGCAACAGATGATAAGATAGCAACAGTTGTTCAAATTTATCAGTATTTTATCGAAAACTATGACTTTTACAAATTTTCGCCAGATGCTCATGTGTGGAAGCGTGCAATAAGGAAAAGTTATGTAGCGATCCATGTTTTTTTCGTATTGATCCCGATGTTATTGGAGGGTATTGGTGTGTATCACCGGGTTTTTCCCATATCTATGATCATGGAGACTGCAAAAGGCGAAAGGTCGTGTTAAAACCAACTAAGAAACGTCAGTCGCAGGCAAGCAATGTGCCAGCGACAGCGGCAGCTTCCAATAACGGTCCGACCGTCAGTGAAAACCTGGTGACCGGCAACCCTTTCTGTCTGTCCCTGCCCGGATACCTGCAGCCTGAGCCGGATTTCGCGTACAGATTCGAGCAAGCTTGCATGTACCTAAGCGATTTCCAGCCTCATCAGCTGACTACAGGTGTAGTTGTCCCGCTGTCACCTGTCAATGACGTGTATGATCAAGAATATGGCACTAGCAGTGGCTCGGCGCCAGCTGATTGGCAAAGTCTATGGTGAGTAATGTTGCCGTATTTTATTCTGTTTTTTTTATTTTGAAAATATCAATATCAATGCGATTCAAAAGTCAAGCGATTCTCCTGTAAGCAATATCATTGGCTGAGCAGCTTCTACAGTAGATACTGCACAATTGGTGAAAAGCTAGGCGCATGTGCATTGGAACCTTCTTGAAACGCATATGCGTGTCATCACATCGACGGTAGGCGCATGCGCATGTGAACAGGAGACGCCCCCCGAGAAAATTATTGGTGGGACTGACTGTGGGAACTTCTTTAGGGGGCTGACTGACCATTACAGTAAAACTTTTACTTTTTGTTTTTCCTCAGAAAAGAAAACTTTGTCATCTCATGCGGAAAACGGCAATTGGAGGGATTTCGATGGATAATATCGCTTTGTGTTACAATGCCTGCACATTGCTGAATCTGATTTAAAAAAAACACGTACCGGAGTCTACAGTTTAGTGGTTTAGTGGCCGTTGTTATTGATTAGGATAGAATACTGTCACTGAGAGCTTCATAGAAAACCTGGAACAGTATGCTGTTGTTTTCAGACCGTATACAATACTTTTTTATATACTGTATAATAAACCTGAAAAATAAAAAGTATGCATTTATTCTACATGTATTCCAGTACATATGTGTATTCTATACCCGTACAGCATGTATTGTTTTAATACTCTTGTGATGTACAGTACTGAGCATGCCTACAGTATACAGTACAGTATGCCTGGACAGTACTGTACAGTATGTTCTAGAAACATTGTATTTTGTTACAGTATAAAAGGAGACAATGGAACAATTTAAAACAAATCAACATTTTCTTTTATTGGTGGAGTAAGTACAAAAACATTTATTTACAAATACAATGTAAAAACATTTTAAGTGTACAGCAATTCAAAACATCAACAGGTGTATGGTTTACTGCTAGTGAAAACATTTATGTACAGAAGGTCAAAACATTTACTGTCAGTCAGGCCTGCACAACTCCAGTCCTCGAGGGCCGCAAACAGCCCCGGTTTTAAGGATAACCTTGAAAACCGGGCCTGTTTGCGGCCCTCGGGGACTGCAATTGTGCAGGTCCTGTGTACAGTAAGGAAAAACATTTCTTTATTAATACAATTTAAAAAATGCAACATCTCCTTTATTAAAGGACAGAAAGTCAAAACATGTACAGCACAACAGTATGGTGTTATTAAAAAAAATTCTTTATTAATAAAATTTAAAAAACGCAACATCTCCTTTATTAAAGTACAGAAAGTCAAAACATTTACAAAAAATAAACAACAGTTGAACAGTCACGCAAATGCGATCCCCACCAGATTGTCCTTCCAGGGTCGATGCCCTGTATGGCGCAAAATGCCATTAATGGAGTCTCGAACAATTTTCATTAAAGGATCTCTAATTGAAAAATAGCGCCGCAATTCCTCCACAATAGTCCTTCTTAAATTTTCAGGAAGTGCCCTTTTTCACGATTTCCTTCGTAGTTCACATTGTAGACCCACCCGCAGTACACCAAGTAGGACACGTGATGCTTAAAAATTAACATGGCATACTTGTGGGGTAAACCAGCACTCATCACCCTATACTTCTCCCTGAGTGCCGGTGGCAGCTCGCGCAGGATGATGTCGGGCACTGTATTGATGCAAGCGTATGTAGGTTGGGTTCTGGAAGCGGGTGTTCTTCTGTGAGCGGTTGTGCGTGTGGCGGCGGGCGAGGGTAGGTTGTCTTGGAGGAAGCTTTCCTCCTGTCTTGGTCGCCGTGTTGTCTCCTGGCGTGGTCTTGACGGGGTTGTCATGTTATCCTCCTCCTCAACGGCATACATGTACACAAATTCTTCTGGTGGAGGGGGTGCACTTGGTGTTGGAAGGCGGTCGAAGGTCCCATTCATCACATCCATGCCACCCTCCTGCTACGGCGTCGAGGATACAGGGGCATGAACACCGAGCAAATTATGTATGCCCGCTATGTCAGTCTCTATCTTTTTCATACGGCGATCCATCTTCTCCATCCGTTGATCCATCTTCTGCATCGTTGACCCATATTTAGCATGGTCTCTAAAAGCAGATCTATCTTTACCAGCACAGTAGAGTTCCCGGGGATATCCACACTTAATCCATTCAGCATGGAGAGAAGCAGCAGCGTCGTCAAAGAAGGATGGAGGAGGTGACCTTTGGATTTCCAGGAGAGAAACGGCAGCGTCGTCGAAGAGGGATGGAGAAAGCGACCTGTGGATTTCCGGGAGAGAAGTGGCAGAGTCGTCCAAGCATAATGGAGAAAGTGACCCTTGGATTTCAGGGGCACCAGCGGAAACGTCGTTGAAGAGCAGTGGCTAGGATGGCTTGTGGGTCTCCGGGAGAGCGGCGGCAGCGTCGTGGACGAGTAGTGGAGAAGATGGGCTGTAGATTTCAGGGAGAGCGGTGGCAGCGTTGTGGACAAGTAGTGGAGGAGATGGGCTGTAGATTTCCGGTAGAGCGGCGGCAGAGTCGTTGAAGCGTATTGGAGGAAGTGGTCTGCGGGTTCGATGGGTTGGCTGCCATTTGTTTTGCGTTGAGTGTACACTGGCGGCCGCCTTTATTCTAAAGCGGCCGCCACTGCAAAGTGCGGGCAGACGCGGTTGTCTCGCGGCTGTTTCCTGGAGCGTGCCGCGCGTCAAAGTGGCACCGGTCACACCGTGCCAGGGTTCCCCGGCATCCCCGAAGGCCCCGAATGTTGATGGGGTAAGGGGAAGATGCGGAGCAGTCAGGGGGAGCAAGGGGGAGCAGCTGGGGATCGCGAGGTGAGCAGCCGGGGGTCGCAAGGCGCTACGAAGATGCACACGCAAGGAGGGGAAGGTGGATGACGCGGGCGGCCAAGTTCGGCGCCCAGCCGAAAAAAATTCTGGGCAAACGTTAGGATAAAGCTGGCCGCAGCAGTACATCACCGTATTTCTTCTTGACATAAAAAATGCTTACGTGTATTAAAACCCTTAGCCTTTGGGGTCAGCAGAAGGTTTTCTTTATTGGCCTTAGCCTGTCGCTTTGGCCTTGGCTTGGAAACGGCTGCCGCATTTCGCTTTTTCTGCGTGAAAGGCACGGCAGAGGTGAGTGGGTTCCAGCGTCCGTAGAATCGGGGTTGATCCATGGAAGCAGATGGCACAATGCAGTATCTGGACAAGGGCAAGTTCAGATAAAGATCACCGAGTGGTGGGCTATGCAAAGTGTGTAACCTTTTATGCATGGCGACGAGGTACAGGTGTTGAAAGTGGGCGTACTCTAATGTGAGTCATTAACGTATAAATACACCATCCATTTAGTGGATTCACTGCACATTGAATACACATCGACTAAACATCGAATATACATTCTTGTGTTTGTATTTCTTTCTACTCGCAGCAATGCCTGTTAAAAAGATTTGAAAGAATCTCAGCATGAGAATTAAGGAGATGTACACAAGCGGACACCGAATTGCAGATATCCAACGCTGGTTAGCTGCTTCTGGCCTCGTTGTGCCATCAACCACCGTGTGCTATCATGCACACGGAAAAACCAAACAACGCACAAGGACACCAACGGTAACTAACGCGTAAGTATATTTATATAACTATATAATACAGTATATCTATTATTGTTTATATTGCTGCATATTAATAGAACTATATGTTGTGTAGATCTATCTAATTTTATAGTTATTTCGGTATATTTATATAACTACAGTATATCTTTTTTTATATTGCTGCATATTAATAGAACTATATATTGTGTATACCTATCTAATTTTATAGTTATTTCGGTATATTTATATAACTACAGTATATCTATTGTTTATATTGCTGCATATTAATAGAACTATATACAGTATTGTGTAGATCTATCTAATTTTATAGTTATTTCGGAATATTTATATAACTACAGTAGTTCTATTGTTTATATTGCTGCATATTAATAGAACTCTATATTGTGTAGACCTATCTAATTTTATACTATTTTTACTGCAAATGATGTGCTGTACTTGTGGCCTACTGCACTGTAACTTACTGGATTGTTGTTTTTCTGTACATTGTAGGGAGACAACTCTTCTGGTCGACAAAATAAGTGAAGAGAATGATGAGAAGAGTACATTAAGGGTCAAATACACTCTGCAGCAAAATCACAATCTCACTGTATCCGAGACCAGCATAAAGAAGATGAGACGCAGAATAGGATGGAAATATGGACATGTGAGGTTAGTACTGGCCAGTACAGGAGGTAAAAGTGTTGTTTAACAAACTGTAGTGTACCTATAAATTTATTCCTTGTCATTACAGAGTGTACCCTATGATAAGGGACGTTAACAAGATCAAGAGAGTGGTCCAGGCCCAGGCATGGATCGACCGTGGAGAACTTTCCAGGATTGCATCTTCACTGACGAGTCTACTGTTTCGCTGGAGAGATTTGCCACCTTTGCATTCCACAAAAAAGGTTGCATATCTATGAAGCCGCATCCAAAACACCCAGTGAAGATGAATGTGTGGGGTGCAATCTCTAGGCGTGGACCAGGATGCATCGTCATCTTTGATGGTACAGTAAAATGTATGTCACACGCTTTTGCCTTATGCACTGTACTGTACAAGTGTGCAGTTTTTTGAGCACTTTTCTTTTCTTGTTATAGGAATCATGAATAAAGCTTTATTCCAAGACAAAATTGTGCTTGAGATTGTGGAATACATCACACGTGAGTTCCCGGATGGTCACCGTTTCTACCAGGACAACGATCCGAAGCACACCGCATCAACAGCGCAAATTCTTGGCGCGGTATCAACTGGGTGAAGACGCCAGCGGAGTAAGTGTGGTAACCATGTCTCATTTTTTCCCACTGTTTTTACTGTGTACTGTATCTCTTTAGCTAATTGTCCTTTTTTTTCTCCTCCCTCCAATGACAGATCGCCAGACTTCAATCCTATCGAAATGGTCTGGCATCAGCTGAAGGACCATATCCACAAAGTCGTGAAACCCTCCAAAAATGGATGAGTTGGTGCAAGGCATACTGAGTTTTTGGAACGATGTACTCACCGTGGAACGATGCAATAAATATATTGACCATATTGCGACTGTGATGCCCATTGTGATCGCGCGTAATGGGCAAGCATCAGGAAGGTAGTATGGTATAGTACTGTACTGTAGTATTGTAAGTACAGTATGATACAGGTAAGTATTTCACAGATTTTTTTTCCCCTGAGAGAGCAGCACCAGCCATCTGGTTACAAAGTATTTAACAGTAGTCACAGTATACAGTAGTTCCATTATAGACTAGTTTGACTGTACAAACTGCATACTGTTGTCCAATATGGAGTAGCTATACAGTACACAATGCCATAATATGCACCTAACTGTTCAATTTTTTTCTTTCCTGAGAGAGCAGCACCAGCCATCTGGTAGCGAAGTATTTAACAGAAGTTACAATATACAGTAGTTCCAGTATAGACTAGTTTGACAGTACTAACTGCATACTGTTGTCCAATATGGAGCAGCTATACAGTACACAATGCCATAATATGCACCTAACTGTTCAATTTTTTTCTTTCCTGAGAGAGCAGCACCAGCCATCTGGTAGCGAAGTATTTAACAGAAGTTACAATATACAGTAGTTCCAGTATAGACTAGTTTGACAGTACTATACAGCACACCATGCCATAATACAGTATGCAAATAACTGCACTAATTTTTTGTTTTCTTGTCTTTTCAGAAAAAAAAGGATGGACTGGGGGAGAGGGGGGTATCGTGTAAAGTTTGTGAACTGTTTCTACAGTTAAGTGTACAGTAACTTAACTGCAGTCATGATGAAAACCTCTCCTCTCTCAATGAACTACTGTACTGTACACAGAATGAGGAAGAAGATAAAGACGGAAAGACGGAAAAAATTATATTATTATATATATATTATTATATATTATATATTATTAATTAATATTATTATCAATGTGCATTATTCATGATTATCCACCGGCACTCAATTTTCATCTGACAGAAGAACTGAATAAAGACTGCATTTTGTATTATTCATGATTATTTTTATATTTGTATTTTTTGTTCCTGATAAAATAAAATAAATATTTCTTTACATTCATGATAATCATAATCATTGACAACCCCCCACACCTACACCAAAGAAAAATAAAGCATGACAAAAAGTGGTAATTTACTGCATCGACAACATGAATCAGATAATGGTTTTTTTAACTCTCAATTTCACAGTGCTGTGCAAATCAGATTTACATATCAAATTTGAGAAGGGATTATCAAAAGCGTTACCGTAAACAAAGCCTCAAAGGGTTGTGGAGGTGGATGGGTGAGACATGCGCAGTAATCATCAGCTAGCTCCCTTCCCAAAGAGGATTACAGAGAAGTGACTCATAGCCAACAATAGGAAAATTAGGCACCCAGGCGCAGAGAGGTGATGCTCGGCTAGGGACGGACGATTAAAAACACAATGGCAAGCTTTAGAAACGGAATGGCTCTGGAGAGGTATCTGTCGATAAGAGGTTCAAATCCTTGCTTGAGCGAGCCTTGTGTGTGTGCATGGGAGAGGGGGGTACAGGGTACAGCTGCATGAAGGATTAGCTGTACTGCAGTTCAAAGAAAGGACATATTTTCAAAAGGCAGGTAATCATAATAATTTTATCCCTACACCCCCAAATACATAAAAAGCACACAAATCAACCATGTGCAGTCAAACGCACAGTGTCGCAGTCAATAGCTACAGCACAGATTGAATATCGTAATATCGAGATGGTTTAGGCAGGCTTGTGGAGAAAATAAAAATAAAAAATGAGGAGAAAAAAAATATTTATTTTTTTGTCACTCACTCTTGAACTTCGCAAGCAAGCAGTGGTCAAGTTACAGATGCATGCGCAGTAATCATCAGCTATCAAGCAGGAATGTGATTGAAACCAGAAAGACACACATTCAAAGGAATGGTGTGAGAGAGGTGTACTGTACTGTAGATAAGAAGTTGAAATACTGCAGTGCAGTAAATTATCCTGTATGTGTGCGGGGGCGAGCGAGGGGAGAGCGCTGTATATGCCGAAATGTGATACTGTTACAGTACTGTACACGCCTATGCGTTTCAACAATTTTCAAATGAGACATACAGTACAGCACTGCAAATGCATGTATAAATATGCAAATTTACATTTACTGCGCGCGCACACGCAGACTGTGTACTGACGTAGGTTGAACTGCTAAAGTATTAGACTTCAAAGACAAAATCTCGCGAACACCCCCCTGAGTTTTTAGACGGTATTGCAGTATTGCAGACAGCGCTAATAAAAAGCTAATATTACGAGCGCTAAAATACCGCAATACACTCCGGACAAAAAAAATAAATGCATCTGCCCACGGTTATAAGAGTTGTGCCACTACGGCCGCACGAGGCTAATGGCGGCCGCCACAGTATAAAGGACCATTTGATCTTGCACATTGACTTTAAAGGCTTGACAATTTTTTTGTGAAACTTGTCATTTTTGTTAATGTTTTCGTGAAAAAAAGATGGCTTTGCCAACTTCAACCAAAAATTCCTATCATATTTAATACATATGTTTAATTGCTTTCAAAATGTAGACACAACACACTATACTTTCCTCACTACTTCATTTCGACCTAAAGAGAATGTAGCAGTAATTCCAAAATTGCAACCTTTCTGTGAAAATGTTAAACACTAGAAAAATGTCATTCTAAATATTATTATTTTATGTCAGTAGTTTTCTGGAATTGAAGATTAATGAAGGATTGTATTATGAGCTAAAGGATTTGTAATCGAAAGAAGGAAAAAGTAAAGGTTATTTCTAGAAGATGATTGGGCTGTTAAATAACTCCATCCGGAATGTTAATGGCTACATCGGAAGACCATTATAAGGCTGTGGGTTGCAGTTGTGGGGACGGCTATAGGCATCTAGCTTCACTCTCCCTCCTTGCAGCTTGAAGCTTCCTCTTCACTCCCCTGCTCCATTCTACAGTATCTCATCCCAGGGTGGGCCCTTTATTCAGGCCTAACCCATATGTACAACCAGGCCAAAGTTTATTCCCATGATACCGAATCACACCAATCCTCCAAGTCGCACCATCCATCCAAGCTGCTATATTCCTCCACTTACTGCAGGCTATACACAACTAACTTATTGACCTACAGTCCAATGGAGCAGGGTACTCAAACAATGTCCTTAAGTCTCCCCAACAGGGCAGGTTTTCAGGATATCCCAGCTTCAGCCCAGGTGGCTCAATCAGAGGGTCAGTCAAAGACTGAGTCTCTGATTGAGCTACCTGTGCTTAAGAAAGGAATGATTGAGCCATCTGTGCTGAAGCAGGGACTGACTGAGCCACCTGTGCTGAAGCAGGAATATCTTGAAAACCTGATCTCTTGGTGGGCCTTGAGGACTGAGTTGAGAACCCCTGCAATAGAGAACAGGATAGACATTATTTAAGTGGTAACAGTAAAATAAGCTGGTGGTATAAATATTTTTAACTGTATGCTATATACTATACTACTATACTTGATGGAAAAACATTAAATACAATTACAATTAACGTCTTTATCAGGTAGTATTAACATTTTGAACTACATGCATTAATTTATCACTAAGCTTCAAAAACATAAGACAGGACTGGCATTATTAAATTTGACTTTGCTATATATATATGTTAAGTGTAGCAATGACTATAGTACTTATTTCAACTGTGTGTGATGAGTAGAAGGCAGATTTTAACATCCAAAGTTTTTCTGTTAGTAATTGTGAAAAAAGAAAACCAGGATTTAATGGTGAACATGACACATCTGCTTACCTGCATATATCCACCGCTCTTTGAAAAGTCATAGACTGCCAAGTTGAAGCATAAAAAAATGAACATGTTCACAATGACATTATGGCCTTTGGGCTGTGGAGAGTAGAGGTGAATCAAGGTAGTTTTTGAGATGTGAGGATTATGTCAGGCAGAGAAATGTAGCATAGTACTTGGCTGTCCCACAACCAAGTTATAGTCAGCAGGATTCATGAAGCAGGAAATTAAGCCATATTTCATAGTTATTAGAGCAAAGAATGCACCAGGAATGTTTCATGAAGTTCCTGAAGCCTGTAAGACCTATATATCTACTAAATGGTGATATTCCACAACATGGAAGAAGAGTGGGGGAAGTGGTAGTTTGGAAAGCAGGGAGGACCCCATATTAAATACAGATAATAATAGTAAACTTCTAAAGACTAAATCCAATTGCAGTAGAAAGGGAGTAGTAGGTAAAATAACAATAACACAGACTAGAAAAACTGTAAATGCATGCTTGCTAATGCAAGAAGCTTGAGAGATTAAATGGGGGAGCTTGAATTAATAGCTACAAGGGAGCAGTTTGAAATCATAGCCATTACTGAAACATGGTGGGATGAAACTCATGACTGGGCAGTTCATTTAGAGGGTTAGGGGCCTATGCACTAAGCTCCGATAAGTCGTTTTAAGAGCGCAAAGTGCTCTTAGAATGTGATCTTCCGCAGAACACGATTCACTAAGCCACGCAAACAGGCACTTTGCGTTCTTAAAGTGACTTTTTCCTGCAAATTTTTCAAAGTCCAACTTTGCTCGTACGATAACCTGTTTGCGTTCAATTCTGCCATTCTCCGGGATTCACTAAGCTACGCAAAGTTATCGTACGAGAAAGTTGCGTTCAAAAAAGATTGCCAGCTCAAGGCAGGTGATAAAAAAGCTGAACTTTGAAAAATTTGTTTGTTTACATTTTATCATGCGCAAAACCCATACAACAGGCCGGCGGGTGTCCCCGGCTGACCCTGCGGAAGTCCCCGAGGGAGGCCGGAGGTCCGGGGGTCCCTGGCTCACTAAGCAGGGGTCCCAGTGGGAGTGCGGGGGTCCCCGCGGCCGTCCCGGGGTCCCCATGACCATCCCGGGGTCCTCGCGCGAGACCCGGGGTACCCGCGAGCCTGTGGTACCAATGTTGTGCCTCCAAAAATAATAAACAATATTTATAACTGAATACACCCCCTTAACACATACAATACAGTAATGGGCAAAATTACTATTATCCACATATGGATAATAATGCATTTGCCCATTTTAAATACATTTAAATTACAATAAATACAATAAATACAGTAAATACATATTACACTTACCTTTTCCAGGCAGCCACGATGAAGGCCATCTTCATCCTCATCTTCATCCTGCCCATGTCCCTCCGGTGCTGCAAAACATACACAAGAATAAAAATAGTCAATGTAATTTCCCCTAACCCCTTAATCACCTTAGCGGTCATTAACCGCTACAGTCATTAAGGGGTTAACCCACCCTCACCCACCACTCGGGAGGCCTAAATACCCTCCCCCACTAACCCAGGCGGGAGGCCTACCCACATACCCTTGGGGCCAATACCTCCTTCCCCCACCCCCAGTACCCACAAGAAAAACAATACACAGCCCCACAATAAACATCATTATATTTATTCAATACATAACCCACCCCCTGGGCCTCCCCATAAATTAATGATTTATTATTTTACATACAGGGTAAATGCCCCGGGGCCACGGGAATCCCCGGTGGCTCTGACGGGTGTCCGTAGATCTCACAGTAGTAGAAAGAGAAAACCCGGGCGCTACCTCTGTATATGATAAGGGTAGGAGGGAATAAAAGTGTGGTTACAACCTTAGGAGTTCATAAGGTGTCCCTCCGCTTATCGGTCTCCTCCTTTGACTCAAAAAAAAACAATAAAGGATCTACCCAGGATCCTTAGTTGTACAGGGAAACAAGAAAAGGAAAAAGGGGGAGCACAGGTAGAGGGGTGAAATGGAATGAAATATGGTTTAGGTGTGTTAATCCCTGAAACAATGACGGTGGTGGTGTCAAAGTGTGTATTAACTCTTAACACTTACACGGCCTTGTGCAAATGCTGTCGCATCAAGGTATCTTTCGGTCTTCTCCTCTCTGTCTTGTGTAGTTCTTCTTCTCTCTCCGTCTGTGTACTTCTGCTCCTGGTTCTTTAATGCAGTGTCACCCTCGGGATAAACGAATGAACATAATGAACAGACAAAAATAGTTAAAATGTCTAAAAGAAAGAAACAAGGCTAAAAAGGCTGTATAACACTCACACGGGCACGTGTGAGTGCAGTCTCTGGGGAGGTTTCTTTAAACTTTAGCAAACAGCTTAGCCTCTCAAATAGGGATGAAATCTCTATTAAAACTGAATGGACAGTGAGAATGGGATAAATCATTGTAACAGAGTACTAATACTCACACGGCCAAGTGTGAGCCCACACTTGGAATGGTATCTTTGTTGCTCCTCCTGCAGTCTTCAAACCATGGTCCAAAGGAAGTAAGAGTGAAAAAATCCTGCCCCAGAATGGTAAGGATTGGTCTTCAACAAGGAGTATAGTTCAAGGTCTTTATTAAAACAAAAATAAATAAAAAAACGGTAAACAAAAGAATGCTGCGAACTATAAGAGTAAGCAGCACCAAAACGGATAAGAAAGCCAGTCTATGTGGAATATAATGCAGGACTCGTGGTGCACCGCAAACTTTCTCCGCGTCCGGATTCAGTGCTGTGCTTCCATTGTCCCACGCCAGACGGTGGCTGTGCAGGTTCAAAATACTGGGGAATTTTGAGCTACGCGTTTCGCCCCTTCTTGGGCTTCCTCAGGCTCCGTAGAGTACAGTAGCCCAGCACCATGTTTCAAACAGGGTCTGGAGGCATACGGGTGGTCCCTGCCAGGCGCCGTGGTCCACCAGGTGGTCTCCGCGGGTCACCGAGGGCCACAATGGGGTCTCCACGGGTAGGCCCGCGGCTGTCTGGGGGGACCTGGGTCAGACCCACAGGTGTCTGAGGGTCCTCGGGTGGTTCCCACGGGGGTCTGTGGGCCCACGTGTGGTCCCTACGGGTCCACGGTGCCCCCAACAGATGTTGGGCCACCGGTTCTTCCCCGAAGGTATGGACACCTCCAGCCTGGTACCCGTGGAAAGCCCGAGGAGACATCAGGTGGTCTCCAGAGGTCCCCCGCAGACCAAAAGGAACCAACCCTGTATGTAAAAAAAATAAACCTGACCTATACATTAAATAGATAAAGCAAAGTCTCTGCCACATGGTCTACCAGAGCCAATCAGAGTTGGGATTTCGTTCCCACGCTCTGATTGGCTACCATACCATGTGTCGCCGGCCATCTTTGTTTTGATGACATAATCTTAAAGGCAATTGAAGCTCAGCCATTCTGATTGGGTGATTGGGACACTGAATGGGTGTATTGTATGTGATTTTGGGATGTAAATGTATTGTTTATTATGCTCTTTTATTGCCCCTGTATGTTATGTACATACATTCAGGGATAATAAATGATTGTTTTGCTAATGTTTATGTATCTCATGTATTTCTTATGTATTTAGCAGCTTTATTTATACATTTGTGTGTGTAATGTAATTTTTATTTAGTTACATGTTATTTTTAATGGCTTATTTCTGGTAGTTAGATTTGAATGATGGTGGTTACTTTCAATTACAATTATTTTGGCAATGGTTTGGCTTTAGGAATTGAATAGGGAATTGTATAATTGATTTGGATTGTATTGGAATTGGTTTAGGAAATTGATTGATTGATGGTAAATTTATTTATGTTGCTTACTTTCTATTTGATTTTGTGGATGGCATTGGTGGTTATGGGACATTGTTCATAGTGTATTTTATTTTGAAATTGATTTTGCATAGTGTTACATGATGCACAGATTAATTGCATCATGTACACTCAACGCAATTGTGTGACATTTGAAATACATTTGTCTAGCTGCTGGTTTAATTGTAAGATGCAATGTGATGATTTTCAGATTAAGATTTCATGTTTTATTTATGCATGTTTTATGTGTTTCATAATGGGAAAATAATCTATTATCCATATCTGGATAATAGTTATTTTGCCCATTACTGTATTGTATGTGTTAGGGGGCAGGGGGGATGTGTGTTGTATATTGCTATGTTTATTGGGGGCAATTGTCCCCAATAAACAGCCTTGCATGGAGATGCCAAATCTCCATGCAAATGTTCCAAGCGGCTTTTTTTTCTATCAGCTAGCGTACGTAAAGTTTAAGAACGCTAGCAGGGGGGAGAACCAACACGTACGATAAGCCAGTTTTTGGCCCGGCCGAGAGAAAATGGGCTCAAGGCCTTAGTGAATCGCGTCTTCGGCTTCACTTTGTATCGGACGTGATTTTTAATTTCAACCAGACGCAAAAGCACGGAGCTTAGTGCATAGCCCCCTTAGTCTCTATTTCAGAGGGACCAAGCAAATAGAAGAGATGTTGGAATATATTTATATGTTAAAGTGAATTTAAAATCTATTATAAGGGAAGATGTTTATGAAGGGGTGGATGAAATGTAGGGACTTTGTGGATAGAAATTTGCATTGGAGGTAAAAGTACAAAGAAAATGTTTGTAGGGATATGCTACAAACCACAGAATATCTGTGAGATTGAGGAAGCTAAAACACTTTTGCAAATGGGCAAGGCACTAAAACTAGGTAATGTTTTTGTCCAGTGGGTCAGGATAATACACAATCCCAGCACATACCTAAACCAATATTAGTTGGATAAATATACCAATACTATGGGGGCTATGCACTAAACTGTGATAAGTCATTTTAAGAGCACAAAGGGCTCTTATAACATGAAGTTCTGCCGAGCACGATTCACAGAGCCTAACAGACACTTTGCGCTCTAAAACTGACTTTTTTCAAGAAATTTCTCAAAGTCCAACTTTGCTGGTACGATCAGCTTTTTGTGCTGAATCCTGCCCTTCTGCTGGATTCACTAAGCTACGCAAACTTATCGTACTTGAAAGTTGCACTTAATACATCTCACCAGCTAAAGGCAGGTGATAAAAACAGCAGGACTTAGAAAAATGTATTTGTTTACTTTTTTGCAGGCGCAACACCCATACAACAGGCCGGCGGGTATCCCCGGCTGACCCTGCGGGGGTCCCCGAGGGAGGCCAGGTGTCCTGTAGGTGTCCCCGGCTGACCTCGCAGGGGTCCGGGGGTCCCGGCTCACCAAGCGGGGGTCCCCGTGGGAGTGCCGGGGTACCCGCGGGCCTGCGGTACGAATGTTGTGCCTCCAAAAAAATAAACAATATTTCTAACTAAATACAACCCCTCCCCCCACCCCTAACACATACAATACAGTAAAGGGCAAAATTAATATTATCCACATAAGCATAATAATGCATTTGCCCATTTAAAATACATATAAATCACAATAGATACAGTAAGTACATATTACACTTACCTTTTCCAGGCACCCACGATGAAGGCCATCCTCATCTTCATCCTGCCCGTGTCCCTCCGGTGCTGCAAAATATACAAAATAATCAAAATAGCCAATGTAATGTCCCCTAACCCCTTAATGACCTTAGCGGTCATTAACAGCTATAGTCATTAAGGGGTTAACCAACCCTCACTCACCACTCGGGAGGCCTAAATACCCTCCCCCACTACCCATCCCACGAGGCCTAACCACCCTCACCCACTAACCAGGCGGGAGGCCTACCCACATACCCTTGGGGCCAGTACCCCTTTCCCCCACTCACAGTACCCACAATAAAAACAATACACAGCCCCACAATAAACATCATTATATTTATTAAATACATAACCCACCACCTGTGCCCCTCCATAAATACATGATTTATTCTTTTACATACAGGGTTAATACCCCAGGCCCACGGGAGTGCCCGGTGGGCCTGACGGGTGTCCGTAGACCTTACAGTAGCCTAGCAAAAAATTTCAAACAGGGTCTACGGGTGGTCCTTACAGTAGCCTAGCAAAAGTTTTCAAACAGGGCCTACGGGTGGTCCCGCCAGGCGCCGTGATCCACCAGGTGGTCTCCGTGGGTCACCGTGGGCCAAAATCGGGTTTCCACGGGTAGGCCCGCGGGTGTCTGGGGGGCACCGGGTCAGACCCACAGGTGTCTGAGGGGCCTCGGGTGGTCCCTACAGGTCCGCGGTGCCCCCACAGATGGGGCCACTGGTTCTTCCCCGCAGGTGCCCCCGTGGACTCGCCAGCCTGGTACCCGTGAGCATCCGAGGAGACCTCTGGTGGTCTCCAGAGGTTCCCGCAGATCTAATGAACCAACCCTGTATGTAAAAAAAATAAACCTGTCCTATACATTTAAATACATAAATACACACACCCCCACACACACACACACACATAGAGTACAGTAATGGGCAAAATAACTATTATTCATATATGGATAATAGATGTTTTGCCCATTATTAAACACATAAATCAGCATAAATAAATTGAGTTCTACTTACCTCTTGGCAATGGTGGGCATCCGGGCATCAAACGGCCACCGTTGGCAAAAAAAACATAGCAAATATTTTCAAATGCCAGTTAACCCCTTAATCACCTTAGCGGATTATAACCGCAACAATAATTAAGGGGTTAACCAACCCTGCCCCCATTCATTTGTACAGTGGGTTATATATATATAAGTTCAGTTCCCCTGATCAAATCCGCCGAGCCGGAAGAAACGTGCAGGGTCACGTGGTTATTGCACTACGGTGGTTGAGCAGTTCAGACGCCAGGAGCCAGACATCAGAGAGGAAGTTTTCCAAGATTCTCTCAAGACTATCTGTGCTGAATGGGAGCTACAGGCTGCTCATTCGGGTTGCCGGAGTGACACTGAGACAGTGACACCAGCAGCAGTGAAGCCCCATTGTATAGACAGCGAGACGGAACAAACTGACTGCAGTCTGGTACATGCTGGCGCACGGACTTGCCCCATAAAACACTCTTAATTTATTGGCAAAGTGTATCTGCTGGGAGGTTGTTGACCCCAAGGAAGAAGCTGCCCGGACCACACAATTCCAATAAGGTTACCCAATTTTTTGTTACAGGACATTAGACCTTCATTTGTTCATTGTCATATTTGAACATTTTTGAACTCATACATTTTTACATTTTTTAGATTTTATTACAAATATCCTATTTTTTTTATAGATATTGTTTTTATCAGTTGCACACATTTTATTTAATTGTGTTATACTATACTCACCCTTCACAATATCCACCTTCATAGTTATCACCACTTCTTATATTGTATGGTATGGTATTATATACAGGCATCTGTGCTAAGTAGAGTTATATCTTGGTCATCTGCTTTTAGTGGTACTGCAATTCGGTGGTCACTGTTACATGCGCTGTCTATTTTTTCATATCAATATATATGCAAATACAACTGTATGCTCATCTGCATGTCTTAGGCAGGTCTGCAACCCCGCCTTTCCCCATTATCACCCAGCTTACAGCACTTCCACTGCAGCAAGGGATTCTGGGAAATGACATGCAAATGAGCACACAGTGTCACTTTTTGCCTCAATAACCATTTTTAACATGGTTCCCTATAGGCTTAAGCTTGCTGCATGGTCACAGCTTTATATATATAAAACGACAAGAAAGAAAGCACCCGATCCTTGTGTAATATGAAAATACACATTTAATAATGAATATTAGACCCAACAAATTTAAACTCACAAACATATGTGAATAAAATGCATGTAATGAGTATACTCATTTGCCAGCTGCCGGAACACACTGCTCTGCTCACACGCCAAACCGATATTCACTGCAGTCCCAATCCGTCTGAGCCATCGTCCAGCAGGGCTCTCAAAAGGTAACACAAACTCTCCCGATGTGACCGGATGCAGACCGCTCTCCACAGTGACTCCGGATGGGAGGAAATGGTGACGTGACCCCGCAGGAGAGAACGAGCTAGTGTATCAGTTCGCCAGAGCACTGCGACATAGGTATTTTCCCAGCAGCAGCCACAGAATGTCCGAGTATACTAAGACCTGTCAGTAGCTCACACTAACATCCCTATGCGTTTCTTCACTCTAACGGTGATTTCATCAGGGGATTGGGATTGAGTTCCCACGCTCTGATTGGCTACCGTACCATGTGTCGGTGGCCATATTTCTTTTCCACATCTTTCTTTTCCACATCACACAGTATCGGCTCCTTGTGACTTTGGGCAAGTCACTTTATCACCCTGTGCCTCAGCCACCAAAAACATAGATTGTAAGCTCTACGGGACAGGACTGTGTCTGCAAAATATCTCTGTAAAGTGCTTCGTAAAACTAGCAGTGCTGTACAAGAACATGCTATTATTATTATTATTATTATCAATACACTGGCGACACACTTTATTCGAGCTCGGCTAGTCCCACGAATTCGGGTATACCCGGGTGTATTGAGGTTTGTGACTGTTTTCTGCCCGAGTGCATTGAGGTATTTTCCAGGCAGGGATTGAAGCATTTTATTCCCGCTGGCTGCAATACTGCACAGTATATATATATATACTGCATTACAATTCATGAATTTATGCCATCTGGTAGACACGCGAAGCATTGCAGCCTATTAAATCCTAATCATTATCATTTAACAGATCAGCCGCCCGTCAGCCAGGCATGAACCCAGGCTGGGAAGGCAAACGCAACGGGGCTTGTCAGAGGTGAGGAGCGGCGCATTCCAGGTATCTGCCAGGTACATACTGGGTATTTGCTCGAATAAAGTGTGTCGGTGCAGTAGATAGAAACGATAAGTCCTGCAGCCAAGTCATGGATTGTTCAAATCTTTGAAATTGATGATGAAAGAATAGTTCTCTATAGCGCAGGTCCACAGGTGATTGTGTTTATAGTGCAATATGAAATAAAAAATAAAGAAAGAACTGTATAGAGTGATTTCAAGATCACCGTGAAAGTGAATACTGAATTACAAACAAGAGAGCACTCACACTGATAAATGCAGTTTAGTCCAGCTGATACCAATGTGCTATAGCAGGGGTAAACCGGAATATTCTTAAACCCAGGATCGGTCAAAGATGGATATGGCCCATCATGCATAAAAGAAGAAAGGTATACATATCGTGAAACGGATATAAAAAAAATGATTAAAACAGAAAAATGGAATTGCACGCACGAATTCACTGGTCTTTTAAGCTTGAATTGAGATAACCGCATGTCCCACAGCCAACAGGGTTGAGTCAGCTGGAGATTCGACGTGGAGATTATGGGGTCTCTCGTGCTCCTTTAAGCTGCTAAGGAGTAAGCTTCCTCCGTCGCGTCCTGGACACTCGTCCCACTGCGATGATCTCATGGAAACCAGTTGACCTTCAGGCAAATGTCCTTGTCAACTCAAGTATACTCCAGTATTAGATCTCAGATATTACAACAGCCCTACACATTTCACACCTGCTCAGGTTGATTCCTCAGGGGTATACACCCAATGGGTGTTTTTAATTATCCAGATATGGACTAGAGCAATTTTAGTAGTATTACAACTAAAGGAAACAGGTGTTTGGGGTGCAAAAAGACAATGACATATCCCAAATTATTGAAGAACCAACCAGGAGATGGGCATTCCTGGATTTGATAATATCAAACAATGTACTGTTAATAAATAGTAACAAGTATTCAAGTTCGGAAATTTGGGAAACAGTGATGATCACATGGTCTCATTTGAAATAAATGATCAAAAAACATATTATATGGGTTCAACAAAGACTTTACATTTTAGAAAGTCAGATTTTAATAAATTGAGGAATAATCTAAAGGAATACATTGGGATGACCTTTTTAGCTGGAAAAAAATGGGAAGAAACATTGACAGTCTTGACAACATTGTTAGATATGTACACATCAGTATATACCTTTGGGTAATTAATATATAAGAGACAAGTCTAAATAAATGTGGCTAAATAAACAGGTGGGGAGGAAATGGAAAGGAAGAGGCAGGCTTTTAGATTCTTTAGTTAGACGGGACGGAGGCATCGTATCATAATTATAAGGAATGTAACAAAAGTTGCCGTTGCAAAACGGCAATAGAATTAGCAAAAATTGAAGATCAAAAAAGGATTGCAATAGAAAGTAAGATAATAATAACATTATTTAATATAGTACTTTCATATACTGTAGTACTCAAAACGCTTCACAATTACAGTATAGTGCGCAGCACATTGGAGTTTTTACAGGCACAATCCTTACAGAGATGAGTTTACAATCTATGTTTTTGGTGCCTGACGCACATGGAGATAAAGTGACTTGCCCAAGGTCACAAGGAGCTGACACCAGAAATTGAACCAGGCTCCCCTGCTTCAAACTCTGTGACACTGTTTACAGTCAGTGTCTTTACTCACTGAGCCGCTCCTTCTCCCTAAAATGTTATATAAGTACCGTAATAACAAAAAAATGAGAAAATCAAATATATTCAATGGGAGTTGGGCAGGCAAATTATTGAAGATAAGGAAAAAGCAGAGTAATTAAAGAAATCATTTGCCTCTGTGTTTACCAGGTAGGAATCAATTGCAAAAATATGGCCACAGGAGTAAACAAAACCTCATATATTAATTAATAATTGGTTTATTGAGGAAGAAGTGCATAGGCGTCTTGATAAAATTAATGTTAATAATGAATGGTAATAAGGCAGCTGGCCCCGATGGCATACATCCAAGAGATCTTAAGGAGTTAAGTTTAGTAATAGTCAAACCACTACATTTCATATTTGGGGACTCCATTTCCACAGGCTAAGTACAACAAGATTGGCGTAAAGCAGATGTGGTGCCTATATTTAAAAAGGGAGCTAGATCAGAACTAGGGAATTACAGACCTTTAAGCCTGACTTCATTAGTGGGGAAACTACTTGAAAGTTTAGTATTTGATAATATTCAGGATTACCTAATGGATAACAAAATTATTGGTAATAGTCATCACGGATTATGAAGGATACAGTGGCGACACTGTTTATTCTAATACAGCCGTCACCGCGGTAAAAAAAACGCGGGCGCCGCGCGGCAGTACCCCGCCGCGAACCGGGAAGGTTCGCGGCCGCTTTCCCGCACCTCGGGCGCTTTCAATAGAAAGCGCCATAGCGCTTTTCTATTGAGGCGTGGGATAGTCCGGGTAACGTGCGGGGAGCGCGCACGCAACTTTCAACAACATGCCCGTCACGTGCCCGGCCAGCTCCCGTCTTTAGTTAGACTAAGCTGTGCCGCGACAGTATGTCCTGCAAAACTAACCTTATTAGTTTCTTTGAGGAGGTAAGTAAGAATTTAGTCCAGGGTAATGCAGTGTATGTGGTCTATGATTTTGCAAAGGCTTTTGATAAGGTGCCACACAAGAGGCTAGTGTACAAAAAAAAGCAAATTGGAGTCTGTAAAAATATTTGCACCTTGATTGAAAACTGTTGGAAGGACAGACAATAGAGAGTTGCCATAAACAGGACCTTTTCAGGCTGGGCTAAAGTTGCGAGTGGAGCACCTCAAGGATCAGTACTGTGATCCCTGCTTTTTAACTTGTTTATTAATGACCTTGAGGTTGGCATAGAGAGCAAATATTCAATTTTTGCTGATAACACTAAATTGTGTAAGGTAGTCAAATCAAAGCAGGATGTACTGTAATTTCTCTCTAGAAGGATGTGGATAGACTGGAAACTTGGGCAGGTAAATGGCAAATGAGGTTTAATACAAATAAATCTAAAGTTATGCAACTGGGAAACAATAATAAACAGGGGATTTACAATTTAAGTGGGGCAACATTAGGTCAATCCTTGATGGGGAAGAATTGTAGACTGCAGGCTTAGCATTAATGCTTCGCAATATTAGGAAATAGCTGGAAAGGTAAATAAGATCTTAGAGTATCTTGCATTACACAGGGAACAGATGGAAGGGAAGTAAGCATAATTATGCCACTGTATAAAGCTGTAGTAAGACCACACCTTGAATATGGAGTACAATTTTGACTACAACTTGCTAAAAAAGACATTATGGAACTAGAAAAAGTGCAGAGAAGAAAAACCAAATTAATAAAGGGGATGGAAAATCTGACGTATGAAGATTTGTTTACATTACAAAAGAGGCATCTAAAAAGGTTTATGATAACTATATGATAACTATATACAGATATATTCAGGGTCAATACAAGGAGCTTTCAAAAGCTCAAAAAGAGAAGATATCTATAATCAATACCCATAAAAAAACAGAGGGCATACATGCACGTTAATACATTGAAGCTAGCAATGACATAAATGGACACAAGTGACCAAATTAAACTACAGTACCTATCCCTAATAAAGGGAACTACAGTAGATCAAACACCTTATTTAAACTTTTGGGGGTCATGATAGCTAACCTAAATCCAGAATGTTTCCCTCTTAGCTAAACTATAACATATATTACCCCCTCTCTTATCCATTTTTATCAACTCAATCCCTTTCAAAACTTACATTTCAGGAACCAGATTATGAAATAATTTGAAATGTTTTGAAACACTAAGTTGAATACAATCCTTTTTGATGTTGTTTACATGTTCTTGTATCCTTTAATTAAACTTATTTAGTCCGACCAACGTGTAGTACCGATAGCCACAGGCACTCTAGTAGAAACACCAAATGTGTCATCAAACAATTATTAAAACTCTTAATCAAGAACGAAGAGCCAGTGGAAGAGGACAAAAAAGTATTCACATTCATATAAGCTAGTTTACATATTGAGCATTTTCTTTTACAGGGGAAAAAGATCATTTGGTTTAACATTCAGTCAATTGTTACCAACTGCAGTGGTCTTTAAAAACACTAGGAGCCAAAGGGTTCTCAAAATGTCTTTCTCTTCTATACAAAATTTGTGTTTGAGAGGGAATAGAAGGGTCAAGATTCAGACACTATTTAGAACATTCCAATATTTACAGAAAATGAGTTTAATTTTAGAGATCCCTTTATTATAATTAGTAATGAATGGAACCATACAGTATGTTTTTCTTTTTCTTCTTCATATTACCTGTGGTTCCTTTTAAATAGTTCATAGTAATATTATCTAATTCTTCAATCTCAAAAGGAATATCTATTAACATGTCCCTATCTAGTTAATTAGTTCTTAGACATTTTCCATTTATCAATTCCAGATCATATCCGCTTTCCAAAAAAACATTTCTTTTTAGAATGTCTGCCTGTTCTGGGAAGTCATTTAAATTGCTACAATTCCTCCTTACACACTGACATTGACCAAAACGGTAAATTGTTAATCCAACCCCTATGGTAGTGGCTGGAAGATATTGTATAACTGTTACAATTGATTTCTTTGAAAAAAAAAAAAAAGTTCTTGTAAATACACTAGTATTATTCATTCCAAAAAGGAGATCAACAATTTCAATTCAACACATATCAGTTTTGTATATGAACCTCAAGTTCAAATCATTATCATTCAAATGATCAGCAAAATCTTTAAAATCACTGCCACATGACAATGTGCTCATTGTTTGGACTGATGCTCCATATATATGTATCTTCCCAGCTACCATCGATAAATTAGAGGCGCTTGGGGCAAAACGAGTGCCCATAGCCGATCGACGAATTTGTAATTTCAATTGATTGAAATACAAGTTATGATACAATATAAAAAAATACTATCCAATATAAACCTTCTTTGTGATGTGGATAATGCAACATTTATATAAAAAAAATATTAGGTCATCTCTATACCTTTGTCATGAGAAATACAGGTATAGAGGGACTGAACATCTATACAGTAGTTACCCATCTGAAGTTTTTCTCCCACATTATATCCTTACCCACTTTAAAACATGTTTAGAGTGTAGGATTTAATAGAGTATACATATTTCTGCAAAGGTTAGTTGAAGCAAAAAAAGAGAAAAAGCCACTTGAGGTGCCTCTAGGACAGGGGGACTGAGTGAAAAAACAGGCTGAAGTATTGGGTGCTAAAGGCAAAAATCCTAGCATAGCAAACATCGTTAGCCAAGCACACCAAAAAAAATATAGATGAAATTAATGCAAAGAGTTCATTTAATGACAAAACAAGTCAGAAGTATCCAATGTTTCGGTGCAATGCACATTCATTCCTGATTGCTGTGCAATTGCCTGTAAACATTATAAATATCTGACAACAAACAAGCACTGTAATATTTTTTTAAACATATTTTATTTAAATTTTCATCAGTGAAATGGGAGTGGGTGAGGTACAGAAAAAGAGTTGGGGGGGGGCGACAACTATCTGGTACAGAATTTTTTCAGCAATCACATTTCATATCATACAACATTATATAGATGACACATTCTTCTCTCTATACTCTGGAACCCTGCTCTCTTTCTGGAGTCATTCCCTTGCATTACCCTCCCGTGACTATAGGTAGTTACTCAACTAAGTCCTCCCTGCCCTATCCAGCATCCCAAGGTTCCCAAACCCTATAATACTACCTTGTAGTATGGTTCAGAAATGAAGGGTTTCTCCATTAATTGGACCTCATTAACCATTCTAATAACCACTCTTCTGGAGGGCGGGAGTGTCTTTTTCCACGCCGTTGCCACAGCACATCTAGCTGCCATTAGTATATGCAAAATCAATTTGAGTGTGCAGTGATTCACATTTTTCATGGGTTTAGCTAGAATAATTAGAGTTGTATCTAGCGGGATCGTGATACCAACACATATTTTATTAATTTCACTACTGTCCTCCAGTACATCTGCATTGTCGGGCAATACCACCAGATATGCACCAGATCTCCTTTAGTCTACACCCCCTCCAGCACCTATGTGAGGCCCCCTGGGAACATCTGCTTTAGACTCTTGGGGGTGTAATACCATCTTAACAAAATGTTATATATGTTCTCTTTTGTTGTCGTACAAATAGAAGTTTTACCCGCATTCTCCCATATATCCTCCCAGTTGATATATCCTTGTTTTGTATAGATCTTCTAATCGTGTGGGTCTAAGGAACTCTACACCTTGGAA
The DNA here is from genome assembly GCF_040206685.1 of Ascaphus truei. Classification (NCBI taxonomy): domain Eukaryota; kingdom Metazoa; phylum Chordata; class Amphibia; order Anura; family Ascaphidae; genus Ascaphus; species Ascaphus truei. The sequence continues at coordinate 88,080,098 of NC_134490.1, forward strand.
ACCCTGCCTTACAAAATGTTGGACCTGTAAATACATAAACAGCTTGGTTTGGGGCAGATCATACTTTTCCTTCAGTTCCTTAAACAACATTAGCTTATCTTTTACCAACAAGTCACCCACTTCGATGATCCCTCTATGCCTCCAGGTATCAAAGCTCTGTCCATGAAATCTGTGGAGAAACCATGGGTTACCAAACAAGGGGGTGAGCATGGATGGGCACCGACATCATCTTATACTTCTTTCTTGCCGACAAATATAGGTAGGAACCTCGCTCTGACCCCTGTGTGGTACAGGCGTGCTGCCTAGGGAGTAAATCGATAGATTTTTTGCGGGTGTATCTTGAGAGGTACACAGAAAGGGTCCCTTTGTAGGCGCACCGCAGACTATTATAGAATAAAAGTGGTCAGGGGTGAAAATAAAAGTGTATAGTACAATGTGTTCGTATTTTATTTATCAACAAATGAAGGTGTAATAAAAACAGTATATATGTTTATATTCTACTAAATATACTGTGTTAAAATAGACACTAGACAGGTCTAGAGAGTCCACTATAGGCCTCCAGTAGGCATAAGTGTCAAGTAGTACTTGCTATTGCTGAGCTATAATGGATCCCTGTAGTGACTATGAAATTGTTCATGTATCTATACTCGTTCAAGGGTAATATAGAGCACAGGGTAAGTACTCATCAGTAGGATGGATATCTGTTGATATTAGGTCTTAACCCAAGCCCTATTCAACACTCTAGATGGCTCAGAAAACCAGGTGTGGTGAACGTGTGTGGATAGACACTGTGGTTCTAGAGGTACAGTGAAGTGGGCACTGGTGTTAACGTATGCACTCGTGGTCATCCACATGTAGCTGGGGTCCACTGCGCATGTCTGATGGCACGTGCAGGGGTTACTGGCTGCCCACTGCATCTGGCAAGGTAAGTGTGATTTGTTTCTAGGGGAGTCTTGCCAAACAGAGCTTCACATAGAGGAGGAGGTGGGCATGATGTAGTTCGAGGTGTGGTCTAGGGGTAATGTGTCGTTTAATCCCCTCGAGAAAAGAAAGTATACTTGTATCCTCTTGTGTCAATTTAATGTATTTGACAGGGTAGTTTGTTAAGACCCACACATGTACTGTTCTGAAGTTAATGCTGTTCTCATACGCACAAGTCAATGTTTGGTTAGAAATTCTAACTGTGCATGCGTCAACTTCACTGTGACACTGTTCAAACCATACTTACCATCGAGTGCCACAAGCAGCATCAGTTTCTCCCTATAGAGACTATCAGAGTCTCACGATACACCCGGCAACTCACAGTGAAGTTGACACGTGCACAGTTAGAATTTCTAACCAAACATTTACCTGTGCGTATGAGAACAGCATTAACTTCACAACAGTACATGTGTGGGTCTTAACAAACTACCCTGTCAAATACATTAAATTGACACAAGAGGATACAAGTATACTTTCTTTTCTCGAGGGGATTAAACGACACTTTACCCCTAGACCACACCTCGAACTACATCATGCCCACCTCCTCCTCTATGTGAAGCTCTGTTTGGCAAGACTCCCCTAGAAACAAATCACACTTACCTTGCCAGACGCAGTGGGCAGCCAGTAACCCCTGCACGTGCCATCAGACATGCGCAGTGGACCCCAGCTACATGTGGATGACCACGAGTGCATACGTTAACACCAGTGCCCACTTCACTGTACCTCTAGAACCACAGTGTCTATCCACACACGTTCACCACACCTGGTTTTCTGAGCCATCTAGAGTGTTGAATAGGGCTTGGGTTAAGACCTAATATCAACAGATATCCATCCTACTGATGAGTACTTACCCTGTGCTCTATATTACCCTTGAACGAGTATAGATACATGAACAATTTCATAGTCACTACAGGGATCCATTATAGCTCAGCAATAGCAAGTACTACTTGACACTTATGCCTACTGGGGGCCTATAGTGGACTCTCTAGACCTGTCTAGTGTCTATTTTAACACAGTATATTTAGTAGCACAGTAACCACATACACCAAAGTACTGTATATATAAACAGTTTACTGTATATGCAGAACAGAACCATAACATATCATCAACAGTACATTAGCGCTATTTGTAATGGCTGCCGCTACTCTTAACTGCGCATGTGCAACCCTGTAATGGCCGCCACATTGCGCGATCCCCTGCGCATGCGCAAACTGTCGCGCCAATCTCAATATGGCTGCCGTGATGCCTCTGCGCATGTGCGAGCCAGTTAAACATGGCAGCGCCTTGCAGCTAATGCCGCCAGGATCCCCCGGTGATGCGATCGCCCCGCAGATTCCTGGCATGCTGCAGTGGTCCCCGCAACAGAGCACCAGGGGAACCCAGCTACACTTGTATAGTGAATGATAGTCCCATGTAAGATATATCCCTAAATACTTCAAATGGGTCTTTTTCCATTTATAGTCAAAGTGCCATTTAAGGACATCAACCACCTTGTCAGTTAAAGTTAAGTTAAGAGCTTCCAACTTCTCAACATTTACCTTATACCCCGATAGCTCGCCAAATCTGCCGAGAGTGGACTGCAAGTTCAGGAGATATGTCAGTGGGTTAGTTATAGTACTGTAAGTACGAGTATGATGTAATCTGCGAACAATGACAATTTGTACACTCATCATTTATTTTAATCCCTTGTATATTGGGGGAGGCTCTGATGGTAGCCAACAGAGGTTCAATCGTTAATACAAAGAGAAGGGGCGGAAGGGGGCATCCCAGTATGGTCCCATTCTTAATTGTTATCAAATTCCTATCCCCACCTGGGAGCTTTAGGGTGGCTGTTTGTGACTGATAGAGGGCCCGAACCCCTTGTAAAAAGACCCCCGAGAACCCAAAAGTCTCTAGCGTTTTTTCCAGAAAATTCCACCGTTTCCAATCAAAAGCATTCTCCACATCCAGGCTTAATAACATAGCTTTGGGTTTAAACTTGTGAATATGGTTGTGACAGTAGGGGTAGCTGGCATAACACAATAAAGCGCAATCCCAGCTAGCTACCCCTAAATCCATGTAACTTGGCCACCTATGTAAGGCTTATTTCAGCCAAATATACTTTAATACCTGGGAAGAACAGGGAATGTATAAATGTAACCCATGTCTGTAAGAATGTATTTCAAAGCATGTATTCTTTATTCCCTTTTACAATCCTTCCCCCAGTTTAGAAAGCCGACATTGTCTTATGATGTGATTTGTGGTCTGTGTGTAAATCACTGGAACATGCTTTGGGTGTCAGCCCTGTAAGAAAGTAAATGAGATATTCCACTGTTACTGTAATTTCTATGGAGAAAGACTCAGCAATCCACTTAATCAAAGCTTTCCATAGAAAATATAGACATAAAACCAGGGTTATGACAGCTAGGTGGCAGGACTCCAGGGGACAGGTGAAAGGCTGATGATCAGATCTGGGAGTAAAAGCATTGTACTGTGAGAACTGAGGCTCCTACCCAGTGGGAGGTCTTGAGTGTCTTAGCACACGCCCCTCCTCTGGCTTTTGTGGCACCAACTCAATCGGTGCTCTGATTGGTCAGCAGCCCCTGTCCCATGTAAAGGATAGCCACAGAGGGCTATATAAGGGGACTGCTGATCAGAGCATTAGAGACTATCTGAGAGACATTCTGTGAAGGTTTGGATCTTGATTGTGACCAGCTGGAGATACATGTCAAAGTGGCTGCTGTGTGCTGCACTCTGATATCCTGGAATGAGAAGCGGTCAGGGCAACCATTATTGAAGCAGGCCCCTGCACCTAGCGAGGCTAGAGTCACATTACAGCCTCTCTTCTCCATTACACTCCAACATATATTCTGATCCCATCCTCCCTTGAAGTAACAGTGCAGCTATTTTAATCGTTTTATCGATGTTGCAACCTTGCCGGTTTAACTACTAGGCGAAATAGGCAGTCACTGAGAGAGCGGCAACATTTGGGGGGCGCCAAGTTTGTCTAGGGGCAAAAATGGATGAAGAGTGTCGGCGGCGGAGGATGGTTGAGAAAGATCCCGCCCCAGCGGTCTGACCCAGAACTCAATTAAACTTCTGGTGTCTGACACCAGGAACAGAATGGGATGTTTGTCAGTGGCTGTCACGTATGGCACCCAGCTAGCCTGCGACCAAATGCTATGGATTTTCCCCAGATAAGAATCCAGCCTGATGACAACCGAAAGCCTGTCCTTTTTCCCCATACCAACTCAGACCCTCAGCATCTCATGGAACCTAACAGGAATGAAGCTCGACACCACCCGTAGCAAAAGGCCAGATCTCCCGCGGAGGGGGGGGGGGGGGGGGGGCGTGTTAAGCGCTACATATTTATAAAATGTTTTACCAGGAAATAAAATATTGAGAGTTACCTCTCATTTCAAGTATATCCTGGGCATAGACTTATAATGACAATACATTGTTACACTTTATATTTATAGGCATTTCATGAACAATTAGGGACAACATATTTTTTATGAGCATATTTTATAGATTATTAACAGTTATATACAAGATTAAAATGTGTGACAGATGAAGTTTTGAAAGAACTTAAACTGGAGGTCAAAATCAGAAATTCAGTGTTCAAGTGTTGAAAAATTTAGATTAACGTACATGTTCAAGGTCAGAGACGAAAGGGCTGTGTGCATCTAAGATTGTGTCATCTGCATATATGTGCATTGATGTGGCCTTACAAGCTCTAGGTAGATCATTAATGAAGACTAGATCAGTAATGAAGACTGAGAAAAGTATGGGTCCTAGAACAGAGTCTTGCGGGACCCCACAGGTTATATCCTAGGGATTAGAGTTAGAGCCCGAGATAGACATATTGGAATCTACCCGATAAATAGTAGGGAAACCGGTTTAAAGTGTGTTCCCCTATTCCGTGGCAGTGAAGCTTGTTAAACAAGATAACACGATCAACAGTGTCAAAAACCTTTGCAAAATCTAGGAGTATTGCACCAGTAAGTTGTCCGAGTTCCATTTCACACTGCATCTTGTTTCAAACTTTTAAGAGGGTAGTTACTGTGGAGTGGTTTGGGCGAAAGTTGGATTGGATTTAGCAGAATAAATCTTACCCATTTCACAAGCCTGGACAAGGCCAAATAATTTCCCGCTACCTGGCTTTAGGTGCTGCAAGAACCAAACACTAGTTATATAGCAATGACCTAAAAAAAATGCCCATGCCCATCCTGTGTTAACTTTAATGGACTGCTGTGGATGTGCGTCGAGGTGTTCTACACCGCTTTTGCATTTCAGTAACACTAACGTCCGTTAATATTAACGGCAGGCTGTTTTAGCTATAAGATTGCACTTAACACCTTGTTAGTGAGCTTTGAAGATCCAGTTAGCACTTAACTGAAGTTAACATCTTGTTCAGTCATTAACGGACTTCTGAGGATGTACCCCTTAGATGTCAATTTAAGAAACTTAGCGGCACTTTTAAGGAGGAAGCCTCTTAGAAGAATGATCAAAAGTGATAAAGTGCACTTAATATTTAAACTAATAGTGACTCTATTAATATCTAATACTGAGAAGGAGTGTCTCAGTGAGTAAAGACACTGACTGACACTGAGATTGCTGCAGGGGAGCCTGGTTCAATTCCTGGAGTCGGCTCCTTGTGACCTTGGGCAAGTCACTTTATCTCCCTGTGCCTCAGGCACCAAAAACATAGATTGTAAGCTCTACGGGGCAGGGACCTGTGCCTGCAAAATGTCTCTGTAAAGCGCTGTGTACAATTAGCAGCGCTATACAAGAACATGCTATTATTATTATTATTATTATTATTATTATTAATACTGTGAAAATCATGTATTTAAACAATAAAAAACAATAGAAAAGGACAATACTGTATTTGTCAAGTGTCCAAAAGCATCATTAACCATTACAAATGTTCAGAAAATCTCTTAATTCCGGTGAAAGAATTCTGAATATAGTATTAAAATGTCCTGGTAATAAATCGATCCTTCCTTAGCAGTTATCGCTGCTCTCACACAGAAGATGCTCCAAACTTCTAAATGATTTATATAAGACAAGAAGATACAGTAGGAGTGCAGAGAGTCTCATACAGTATCATAAAATAATGTATCATGCTTCCGTATATAAAGAGCTACTAGTCTGTGCACAATGCAAATTCAGCTGGAAAAGAAAAAGATTTCAGTTTTTATTTCAATAAAAATATTCTCTGATTAAAAATATATGTTGTTGCTACACAGCCCGACCGGCAGATGTAACGGAACTCATTACTTCAGCCGCTTATTGGGCTCTAGGAAGTTTGTTTAGCAATTTGGAATGGCTGACCAATTGTCGAGTTGGCGGGAGTGATTCTGGATGCAGTTGGCTGGGCCCCTCCCACCTCCAGGCCAAGGACACCAAGCCTAACTGTCCCACTGCAGTTCCATTTTTTAAGTCTTCATTATTACCCTGACATCTTCATTTTCCATTTACCATAACAAGGCGTATGTTGATTTATTGCAATTTTCTATATACTATATGTATTGTATTGCTTTGTTTAGTGGTTTTGTGTTACTATTTACATGTGAATCAAGCATACCATATAAGAATATTACAACTCATTTGGGAGAAGAAGAGATTACTATCCATGTGATTAGCAAGGGTGAGACTGCCACAGTGGATTAATCATAAAAAAAACTGTTGACTATGCTTTAATATTTATTTTTAGCTTCCTTTGTGAATATACAGGTTAAATAATGTAAATATCATGGCTTTTTTTGATCACACTGTTTTTGTATTTGTTAGTCATGCAGCATCTTCAAACTTTCCATACCCTCAGGATATTTCTACATGTGTGATCTTGCCAGCTCCAAATATGTAACAATAAATTGATTTTCCATTTTTTTTTAATGTCCCAGACTGTTGGCATCTCCATGCATGAAAAGCAATTTGTTATTTTTAATATAAAGAATTGCACCAGTCATGTTAAAGTGGGGCTGAGTTTTCATGGCCTTATATACTGTAGTAGAATATATAGAATATAATGTATATGCTGTTATATATATATATATGTATATATATATATACAGTGTTCGACAAACCTATACATTTGCTCGCCCCGGGCGAGTGGATTTAACCCCCGGGCGAGTAAATATTGGCCCAAGCAGCACACGTTTGGTACTAGGTGGCGAGTAGATTTTTTTGTGTGGCGAGTAGATTTTTTGGTGATTTGTCAACCACTGTATATATATATATATATATAAATAATATATTATATATATACAGCTCAACCCCCTTATAACGCTGTGCTTGGGGCCCAAAGAATCACATCACATTATAAGTGGATCGCGTTATAAATAATGTACAATTGTATGCATTTTACAATAAAGTATTTAAAATACCAATAATCGTGTTGTAAAGTATTCATAAATATGAAAATTGGGAGCCACGCTTGCATCGCGTTATAAGCGGATTCGCGTTTTAACGGATCGCGTTATAACGGGGTTGAGCTGTATATATATATATATATATTCCTAGAATCCCTTGCTGCATTGGAAGTGCTGGGTTCTGGGTGATAATGGGGAAAGGCGGGGTTGCAGACCTGTCTAAGACATGTAAATGAGCATACAGTAATATTTCCATTGCTATATGCTTTGCTGTGGAGGGTTTTTGTCACTTTTTTACCCATCATAATAAGTATGGTAAAACCTATTCTTACTTCATTTTTGCATAGCCAGTATATATATATATATATGTACCCAGTTTCAATTAAGGTGAATTTTATGTTGAAAATGTTTCACACTAATACACTTGCAAAGGTATAGCTGTAAAACGTAATTACTATTTTCTAGGTAGTCATTCCAGCTATAATTACATTAGATATTGTGGAGGTATGCTTTTTCCACATAACTGAACTTTGTGCCAAAGTCTGTGAGAACCTGACTGGAAATATAGAACAGAATGTCTGACTAATTCTCACAGTTTTAGTCATTGTCAGCATTCTTCTTATTCAGAAAGAAATGGCAGAAAATCCCATCTGGTCAGTCCTATCCAGCTATCTCTTACTCTTGGCTGCCTTGGGGGCTATTGAACAGGCTTCCTTCTCTAGTTCCCAGAGGGATCAATTTCCTCTTTCATCAGCCCAGTGTACGTACAGTACAGTATTCAGTTTTTAACATTTAAATGTTTCATTTTGAAAAGGGTGTAGCTTTTTCTTAAAGGTTCATGACAGTTTAGGAGGAAAATGTTAACTCCAACTGAAATTGAACATGCTGAGAAGTAAATCAATACTGAATATGAATGTGCACTTCTAAAAGGCTAATTATTTTTGTTCGTAAAGAACAGATATCCAAATACCAGTAAAGCCAGTTTCAAAGCCCTAATGTTCTCAATGTTGTTTTTTTATATACACCTGGATATGCGTGCGCTCCTGATTTTCTCTCCTAATTTTCTCAAACCCTTGCTGGACTGAAATAGAAGGAAGTGGCTCTTTTGTCTTGCCACACACGTTTTTAGGTTCTAGAATGCACAAGAGCAGACCAGACTGCTTAAGTCTGTCCTGTCCCGGAAATCCCATTCACTCATTCAGAAACATGACTGGAAACTGATCTCTCTGACTGAAAAGCTAGGGAGGGCCAAGTTTAGGAAAAATGTTGTAGCTGTCAAAGTTAAACTTGTAATTCAGCCACTTGCAGAATTCTGCACACGAGCCACTGCACCAAGAAGCTACACGAACACATTAATGAACACTTTTAAATGATCCTGTATACGTTTATTTAGGACAATAATAAAAAAAATACATACTGTAATGACCTATAATACTTGTCAATGAATGATGCAGGAGTAAAAGTTATCCAGATAAACAATAATAGACTAATCTTTAAAAATGCAAACAAATATGCAACATCATATGGAGAACTCAAATATATACTGAGATACAGCCAATATCCTATGCCCTGAGGCCTTACTAAAATATCCAGAGTTTCTTAGCCTACTGCCCCATTCCCTCCATCCTACTAAGTTGTTATCTTATTTTAAACTGGTTTCCGGTTTCTGATTCCCATTTTGTCTCTGCAGGTACCACTATCTATAGCTTTCTCAGATTTGTGTCAGGAGGCTCTACGATGTGTGTTGAAATATCTGTTTAATCAAATCCCCATCCTGTTGTGGCATTGAATCTCACTTTGTAAAGAATGTCTTCCATTTTGAGTTCTTTATTTGTCTCCACTTTTATTTTGTCTAGTATCATAAAATGGGCTAGGTAATTGTGTAGAGTCTCTAATGTGGGAGATTCAGGTTTAATCCACTTAACCATCCCAGATTTTCTTACTGCCAGCAGAACAATCTCTGCTAACCGTGGGATACTTTTCCCCCATTAACCTTCTTCCAACTTTCCATATTTCCACGCGTTTCCCAAAGTGGCGAGTTTGTGGCTGACTTTATTGTAACACGAACGGAGAGTTTATTCTGAGGCTGTTGCTAATTTGTATGTGTTACGCCGGTGCTGCCCGCAGACCAGACCCGTCCCCTGTGCTGAGGTGGGACATAGGGATACACGCACCCGCAGCAAAGGGAGCGCATCCGGAGTGTGGTGTTAATGTTGCCAGGCCAGGTATAGTAATGAAGACAATACTTGCCGGTACCGGTAGTAGAGGAGGAGTAGTTATTGCAGTTGCCAAGATCAGGGATAGGAGAGTTGCGGATGATCGAAGGTATAAGCCATGTTACAGGGATGCCACAAGTCACGAAGTCCAAGTAGAGCCGAAGTCGAGAGCCAGAGGGGGTAGTCGTCCAATCCGCGTCAATACCTGAGGAGTCACTTAGAGAGTAGTCAAATACTTCCATACAGAACTATGTCGAGCGACGAGTGATGGGAAGCACAGGCATAATAAAGCTGGGCAGGCCAATGGGAAAATGGGGCAGGCCTGGAGGACTGCAAGGAGTCCTCCCTGATAGGAGGGAGGTGTTACAGCCCAGCTGAGTGTAATCATTGATTTGCATGGAACTGTGTGATGCTTGGGGGCGACGCCTCACTGCAGGTGCAGTGGTTAAAAGTGCTCTGTTAGGCGTGTGCTCTGTAAGCTGGGAATGCATGCACATAACGTCTGAGGCTGGCGTGCGTGTAGGTGTGCGTGCAGGAGGGCGTGGGCGCGCCCGGCGCTGAGCAGAGGAATCGCCGAGAGGAGTGATCTCGCGACGGCGGCAGGGGCGAGGAGCCGTGGAGGACGGTAAGGCAGGATTGTTTTGTGGGTCCAGCGGCACCCTGTGGAGAGGGGGTGCTCTGTGTGGGAAGCGAGGAGAATGCCGATTCCTGACAGTACCCCCTCTTCAGGAACGGCATCAGGACGGTCCAAGAATGGTTTCTCTGGAAACTTCTTCCTGAAGGACTTAAGTAGGGCCGGGGCATGAATGTCCTTTGAAGGTACCCAGGATCTCTCTTCAGGGCCAAAGCCCTTTCACTGCACCAAGAACTGGAGCTGACCCCTGGATAGGCGAGAATCCAAAAGAGAGTGAACTTCGTATTCCTCGTTATTTTGTACCGTAATGGGATCCGGTTTACGAGTCTGATCCGGAAAGAAGTGACTGGAGATAAATGGTTTTAAGAGAGACACATGAAAGACATTGGGAATCTTCATACTGGGTGGTAGTTGGAGCCGGAATGCCACAGGATTGATTTGTTCACAAATAGGGAAGGGTCCCTGGAACTTAGGTGCCAGTTTAGGAGATGGTACCTTGAGGTGGATATTCCTAGAGGAGAGCCATACCAAATCCCCTGGTTTGTAACTGGGTGCCGAACGACGACGACGATCGGCCTGTAATTTCGATCTGCGGGAGGAGTTGAGAAGGGTAGACTGAATCCTGGACCATGCGGTTTGGAGGGAAGAAATGCGTTCATCTACGGCTGGTACTCCAGAAGAAATGTTGGGGATGGGAAGACAGGGAGGGTGGAACCCATAATTTATAAAAAAAGGGTGACTCCCGGGTGGACTCGTTTTTTGCAGAATTGACGGCATACTCTGCCCAAGAGAGGAGTTGAGCCCAATCATCCTGGAAATCGGATATAAAACATCTCAGGTACTTCTCCAGGGATTGATTGATTGATTCTCTCCGTTTGTCCATTGGACTGAGGATGATAGGCGGAAGAGAAGGAAGAAGAGATGCCCAATCTCTTCGTGAAAGCTCTCCAAAATTTGGATACGAACTGAGACCCTCTGTCAGACACAATGGACGAAGGGATCCCATGAATCCGGAAAATCTGCTCCGTAAAGATATCAGCAAGGGCGGGGGAGGTGGGTAATCCTTTAAGTGGAATGAAATGGGATATCTTCGAGAACCTGTCCACGACCACCAAGATAGTGTTCATTCCTCTGGACCTGGGCAACTCCACGATGAAGTCCATAGAAATGTGGGACCAGGTGCGGTCGAGAACTGGAAGGGGTAACAGAAAACCCTGAGGCTTTTGACGGAGAGTCTTGCTTTGAGCGCACGTGGGGCATGCGCGGGTAAACTCCAGAATATCTTGAGACATCCTTGGCCACCAGAAATTCCGACGAATGAGATCAGTAGTCTTCTTAAAACCTGGATGACCTGCAGATTTAGAGGAGTGACCCCAAGACAGGACCTCTGGAACAAATTTGGATGGTACAAAGAGTTTGTTGTCAGGAACGACCAAGTCCTTGGGAATGCGTCTCTGGGAGTGCAAAATCTTGTCAAGATTCTTGAAAGTAGACGTGGCGAGAATCCTCTCATGTGGAAGGATAGTCTCCAACGATTCCTCTGGCCTCTCTTCAGAAGAATGTATACGGGAGAGTGCATCTGCCTTTACGTTCTTGGTCCCGGGAATATAGGACAGGTGAAAATCGAATCGAGAAAAAAAAAGAGCCCTACGAGCCTGTCGTGGACCAAGGCGTCGAGCGTTCTCTATTTAAAAAAGGTTCTTGTGGTTCGTGAGAATAGTAAACGGCTCTTTTGACCCCTCCAGCAGGTGTCTCCACTCTTGAAGAGCCATCTTCACGGCCAGAAGTTCCCTGTTACCCACGTCATAGTTCCTCTCGGCAGACGAGAATTTCTTGGAAAAATATGCACAGGGATGTAACTTATCTTGGGGCGTGGGTCTCTGGGAAAGAACGGCACCAGCGCCGCAATCAGAAGCGTCGACCTCCAGGATGAAGGGAAGTTCGATGTTGGGATGACGGAGAATAGGTGCGGATATAAAGGCTTCCTTGAGTGTCTCGAAGGCGGAGATGGCCTCGGGTGACCAAGCAGAAGGATCAGCTCCTTTTTTGGTGAGAGCAGTGAGGGGTGCCACAATGGTGGAAAAACTCCGTATAAACTTACGATAGTAATTAGCGAACCCTAAAATACGTTGTATGGCCTTGAAAGAGTTGGGTCTTGGCCATTCAGTGACTGCTTGAAGTTTACCAGAGTCCATCATAAACCCCTCATCGGAAATGATATACCCCAGGAACGGAGTAGAGGTCGTATGAAAGGTGCACTTCTCCAGTTTGGCGTACAAATGGTGTTCACGGAGACGGGAAAGGACGTAGGAGGTGTGGCGTATATGGTCCTGGAGATCTTTGGAAAAAATCAGGATATCATCCAAGTATACAATAACAAAAATATTAAGTACCTTACGAAAGACGTCGTTGATGAAATCCTGGAAGACAGCGGGAGCATTACATAAGCCGAAAGGCATTACTAGATATTCGTAGTGTCCACTACGCATGTTGAAGGCCGTCTTCCATTCATCCCCCTTCCTGATGCGCAGCAGGTTATAGGCACCACGTAGATCCAACTTGGAAAAAATCTTGGCCCCCTGTAATTTATCGAACAGTTCGGTAATAAGGGGAAGGGGGTAACGATTTTTAATAGTGATGTGGTTTAAACCCCTGTAGTCGATGCAAGGCCTCAACGACCCGTCCTTTTTCTTGACGTAGAAAAACCCAGCCCCTGCTGGGGAATTGGAGTGACAAATAAAGCCTTTCTTGAGATTCTCCTGGATATATTCATCCACAGAGTGTGAGATTCTGGTAATGACAAGGGGTAGGTCTTGGACTTGGGTAGAGAGTAACCTGGAACTAGATCGATCAGACAATCGTAAGTCCTGTGTGGCGGCAAAAGGTCTGACTGTACCTTATTGAAAACGTCCCGGAATTGATGGTAAACGGAAGGTAGAATAACTTCGGGAACAGAGGTATTGGCCAGCAGTTGATGAGTCTCGTCTGACATCGGCCTCCAGGAAATGGGGGCAGAGGATGTCCAGTCAATGAGAGGATTGTTAAGCTGTAGCCAAGGAAGACCAAGGGTGATGGGTATCCCAGGAGCGTGAATGGCATCGAGAACTAAGATCTCCTTGTGCAGATGTGAGGACAGAAGCAAGGGAGCCGTCTCTAAGGATATGTGGGCCGGGGTAAGAGGACGTCCATCGATACCGACGAGTGCGATGGGAACCTTCTTTCTCACGAATGGTATGCGGTTTAACCTGGCGAATTCGAGATCCACAAAGTTTCCTCCAGCTCCTGAGTCAATGAAAGCGGCGGTAGAAGTCTTGAACTTATCGCCTGAAAGGGAGACTGGAAATGTAAGTTTCTTAGGGAGTTCACCTTTAGAAAGGGGACGTGGAGACATTACACCCAGAGAGAGCCCCTCTGTACTCACTGGGTGTTCCCGTCCCGGACGCAGTGGACACTCCCGAACCAGATGTTCCATGGATCCGCAGTAGAAACACAATCCCCCGGCGTGGCGGAACTGCCGTATCGGTGTGCGGATGCGTTGTACCCCCAATTGCATTGGCTCTGGCAACTCCAGTGCAGGAGTTTTGCTGGAAGTACTGGAGAACAGAACTTGAAAGTTATGGACGCGAGTGCGCTGACGCTCTGAGCGGCGTACCTGGATACGTTGATCCACTCGGACAGCTAAATCAAAGAGGACCTCCAATTGATCCGGCCTGGATTGGCGAGAGAGTTCATCCTTGATGGGATCTGCCAGGCCTTTCGAGAACACAGAGACGAGAGCCTCTTGTCCCCAGTTAGTCTCGACTGCTAGAGTCCGGAATTCCACAGCATACTGCGTCACCATTCGCCGTCCCTGAGTGATCTGGAGGAGAGAAACAGATGCCATCTCCCGACGAGCGGAAGAATCGAACACTTGTTGAAACTCGGCTTTAAATGCCGGGTAATCTTGGGTAAAGTCAGAACATCACTCCCAAACCGGGGAAGCCCAAGCCAGGGCGCTGCCAGTGAGGAGGTTATAAATGGAGGCTACCTTCTTGCGATCAGTATTGTAGAGATGGGGAGCCATTTCAAACTGCACCTCACACTGGTTTAGGAAACCCCTACAATCTTGCGGTTCACCTGCATAAGGCTTGGGGGGAGGAATCCTTACATCTGAGCTGCTAACTGCGCTTGCGGAGTGGGGGCTTACATCTGGCGGGGTCGCGGTCGGTACCCTGTCTGAGAGTACTGCGACCTGGCGTATAAGTGTCACAATTTGATCCGCCATGGCCCGTGTGTGATGCTTGGGGGCGACGCCTCACTGCAGGTGCAGTGGTTAAAAGTGCTCTGTTAGGCGTGTGCTCTGTAAGCTGGGAATGCATGCACATAACGTCTGAGGCTGGCGTGTGTGTAGGTGTGCGTGCAGGAGGGCGTGGGCGCGCCCAGCGCTGAGCAGAGGAATCGCCGAGAGGAGTGATCCCGCGACGGCGGCAGGGGCGTGGAGCCGTGGAGGACGGTAAGGCAGGATTGTTTTGTGGGTCCAGGGGCTCCCTGCGGAGAGGGGGTGCTCTGTGTGGGAAGCGAGGAGAACGCCGATTCCTGGCAGTATTGGACTGCCGTCGTTCCTGTATTGCGGTTGCCTGCTGGTGAGCAGTGGTAGCTGAAGGAGGTGTAGCCGGAGGGAGTCTCTGACCGAGACACTGATTCAAACATCACCTGGTTCCTGAAGCTCCAATACATCCTGCTGTATCAACGGACACACCAGAGGTGGCACCAATGGGTCCCTTGCAGCTCTCAGGCGATTGAGTATATCTCATACATGCTTTTAATTTTACTCTGTGAGTGCGTTTTTTTATATTTTACAACTCTATAAATACCTTTTTATACTTTATTACACTATGAGTGCGCCTGTTTTTCTTTTGTTTTTTTGCAGATATCTTTGGGATTTGGTGATCCTTACAATCAGGCTGCAAGTCTCCAGTGGACTAAGCACATTTGTGAACTTTAAGTTGTCATATGGTTTCTATACAATTTTTATTTTTTATATTTTATTTTTTATTTTTCATTTACTGTATGTACTACTTTTTATATTAATTGTTTTTGATGTGATTTATTATTATTTTTTTATACATTCCAGTTTACAATCATTTGAAGGACAGTTGTTTCATTCACAAATTCGCCCTTTGGGGATTTTTTGGTCAAATAGCCTTGATATTTTAATCTGTTGTACACAGTTACATTTATCTAAATCAGGTATACTAAGGGCTACTCCAATTTTTTATATATATATATATATATATATTTGATGAAAATACCAAGTGCGCAAAAATAAAGGGGTTAATATCCAGTAAATGCTGCCTGAATGCTGGTTTTAACACAAAAACCTAAATATTTATGTGTAATATTGCATTTGGCGCAGAAACAGGATAGAGTCCAAATTATAGGAACTCAGTGGGGTGTAGACTGACAGTATAGAAGATCCTACAGTATATTTTGAAAAATATATCAATATTGTATATATATATTATTCATATGCTGTGTGAATCATAAATTAAATAGCGTATAACCCATGGACCCCCACCCGGTCGCAGATTGGACCCCCTAAGATGTTCTATGGTCTGGCTACATGTCTCTGTGTGGTGCATACCTGCTGGCAACAGGAGTGCCTGAGTCTCCCGCGATGACATGGGGGACAACAGGACAGGTTACAGGGGTGGATGCCTTCGTACTTGTTCAATGGTGCAGCGCCTCCATCTGTAGTAAGCCCCAGGGATATGGGGTGGAATCCCTACCACAGAAATCCCCCTCCCAGGGATGAGAGATTCCAGTCTCACACAAGGTTCTCTGTAAACAGCAGACTCCTTTATTCAGTCTCCCACAGCAGCAGACAGGTACAGTTGATTTACAATGCCACCAGCTGTTCTCTTTTGTGATGGTCCCTGCCTCCACTCTGGACCAAAGGGCCATTCAGAGTGGGGCTAGCTCTTCCCTTACCCCCTAAGTAGGGTGAGAGGTATTTGGTCCACCTCACTATATTCTATCAGCTCAACTCATGAGCTGCTCACTCCTCTCCTCCCTAACACTAACTCAGACACTGTCTCTCTCCACTATCTGCTCTACTCTAAATAGAAATGATGATATCAGCAGGCACCACCCCTGTGTCTCTTGATTGGACACAGGGTCAGGTGACCTACCTCCACCATTCAGGGCAAGTGCTTGAAGTGGGGGAAACCCATGATAACTCCTGGCAACCTGCCCTTAGCAGGGATTACACCAGGAGGAGGATAGAACTACAGTTCCATTTCTTACCAGGGCTACAAGCGTAAACAACAAATAAGAAGCTATAGATGTAAAATTTACCAAACAATGGGAAATTATACTATGAAAAAGACACTAAAGAACATAAACATTAAAATAGTGTGGATACTAGTTCATTCAAAAATTGTCTCTGTAGTAAACAACCTCTTGGTGCCTTGTGGTATAATGTTCCAAAGTTCAAGTGTCTCCTCTACAGAGCAGGATTAACAATCTCAGCAAGGCTGAAAAAGAGGCTTTACACAAATTGAAAAATAATAAAGATTTGATTGTTAAAAGTGCAGATAAGGGGGGAGCCATTGTAGTGCAGAGTAAAATACAATACAGGGAGGAAGCTTTACGCCAATTGTCAGATGATTCATCATACTCTGTACTGCGTGGTGACCCAACTCCTATGTTTCTTAAACAGCTCAGATTACTCATAGAGGAGGGTTCCCTTTTGGGAGTTCTTGATTCTAAGGAGTGTGAATTTCTTTTTGAGACACATCCCATTATCCCAATATTTCACCATCTCCCAAAGATCCATAAAACTTTGGTCTCCCCCCCTGGGAGACCAATAGTTGCCAGTATTGGATCTTTGGGAGATGGTGTCTCTAGATATGTGGATTATTATTTGCAACAATTTGTTTATGATTTACCATCACATATCAGAGACAGTGGTGACCTTTTGGATAAACTCACAAACATTGATTGGAAAGGGGGTTACATCTGGGTTACACTAGATGTGACCTCCTTGTATACCATTATAACTCATCAACATGGTATGGCAGCTGTCAACACTTATTTGGAACACTCCACATTATCACTTACACAGAGAGCTTTTATTTTGGATTGTATTCACTTTTTATTAACACATAATTACTTTTTGTTCGATGACACTTTTTATCTCCAAATATGTGGAACCGCTATGGGTACCAGCTTTGCTCCATCTTATGCCAACCTATTTTTGGGTTGGTGGGAGTCGGTCCACATATTTGGAGATAACAACCCTTATCGACACTTTATCACTTTTTATAGACGGTTTTTGGACGATTTAATATTTATTTGGGAAGGAGGGGAAGAATCACTTTTATTATTTATTAATCACCTTAATCACAATGATTTTAATTTAAAATTCACTTACACTTATGATTTTCACCATATTCATTATCTTGATCTATATTTATTTATTGATATGCATATGAAAATTGGTTCAAATATTTATAGGAAAGAAAACTCACGTAACACATATCTAAGATTTGACAGCTGCCATCCCAAACCCCTCTTAAATTCAATACCTAAAGGACAACTCATCCGATTAAAAAGGATTTGTTCCAATGAGGAGGACTTTCTGATTCAATCAGAGGAACTCTTAAAAAGATTTGGGGAGAGGGGATATCTTAAAACCAATCTTGAAAGGTCATTTGCTGAAGTTAGGGATATGAATAGGGATGATCTCTTAAATAAACAAAGGAATTCAAAACAGAGCACATGGGACTTTAATAGTCCAATGTTTATAACACAATTTAATGTTCAAGCGAATGGTATTAAGGAGATTGTGAGGAAACATTGGAATGTATTATCTGCAGACCCCTTACTGAAGAAAGTATACCAGGAGGGCCCACGTTTCGTCTTCAAAAAGGCTAAAACGGTTGCTAATTATGTCTCTCGAAGTCTTTTTACATCTAAAAAACAATCACATGGGGTTGGTCTACCAAAGGGCTGTTACAAATGTTTGAGGTGTATTTCTTGTACGTTCATGGATCAAACATCTGATTTCAAATCCTTTAATACAGGACAAATATACACTATAAAATCCTTCATAAATTGCAATACCACATTCATAGTCTATTTATTGGACTGTGGATGTGGTAAGCAATATGTGGGACGCACAACGCGAGCATTGAAGGCCAGAATGCGAGAACATATTAGGTTGATTAAACTTAAAGATCTAACGCATCCGGTATCCCAACACTTTACAACCTGTAAATATGGAGATATTACCAAATTAAGATTTAGAGGAATCGAACATATTGAAATGCCATATAGGGGTGGTAATAGATTGGAATTACTGGATAAAAAGGAACTCTTCTGGATTTTTACTCTAAATACTAGGATCCCCTATGGATTGAATACAGATTGGGATCTAAACCCATACTTAAAATGATTTGATACCTAATTAATTGTAATTGTATTATGAATTCATTAATTATCACTATATAAAAATTTATATGTATTATGAATCCATTTATTATATACAAATGTATATCTTTATGTATATATATTCTATTTGCATATTATAATCTATTTGCATTACCATCAATTTCTATGCATATATTTGATTGTATGATGATAAAATAAATTACATACTTATAAGTGCTATAGATAGACTGGGAAAACTAAACTATGTTATATCACTTACACTATAAGATACTCATCCTCAAATCTGTATATGGTTAAGAATATGATCTGAAACATATGAATCCCATACCCATACCTTAGGAATATAACTTACATACAATTGTAAAAATATCTGTTGGTACAAGCATGTATGCTAGTTATTCATTAGGTTTGATTAAATAAGTGAATATATTGACTAAATTGTAGGTACATGCTGGTTATTAAATCTTGGATAGGGTGGGGATATGTGGATTCATATGTTTCACAACCCAATATATAAATAAATATTTCTTTTAAACTTGTAACGATCAGCGTTTTTTCATTAAAGCTTGCTTGTAATTTTTCCTTAAACTTGCTTGTGTTTTTTTAAATTGATTTTATCCGTATTATATGTTTGTATCTTTAGTTAATATATATTATGTTTCAATAGATTAATAAAGTTGTTTGAAGTTATGTTAGATTGTTAAGTTTATATTGTCAATAAAGTTTGTTGTGTTTCTTGACGCGCTGACGTCACCGCGACACCCGCCGTGAAGCGTGGTACTCGTGATGCACTCTGGCAACAGGGCGCATTGCAGGTGATACAGCTAAGCGACGGGTTAACGGGACGTTTGGCGGGAAAAGGAGACTATATTAGGTAAGGGGGAATATTAGATCATTGTACACCTTGATAAAGAGCGCACGCTCGAAACATGTCGGTGGGGGCCTGAGGGCTCTATTTTTTCTGTCAACCATGCTCTGACCATAATAAACCTCTCATTTTGGGAAACACTCTCTAGCATTTTTTTTGTAGCTGTGCTCCAATTCTCCTTCTGGATATCTGCCCTTGCTGTGGAGTACCGGATGCACGCACCTAGGAAGGTTAATCCCTGGAGGACCACCTGCCTTAAGTGAGTTTATTTACTCTATATACACCGTTTTTCCCATTCAATGATTTGGCTGGACACTAGCTAGTGTGAGTATTTACCAATTGGGGTTATACTCTTCCGGTTTATTGATACCTGGTGGAAATAGGTGTTTATGCTATAGGTGGTCACCATTTATATGTGGGATACTCCAAGGACAAACACTATGTTATACATTATAATTGAATTTGCTGAGTCTACGTTTTAAGAGCACCACACAGTCTGGTTTTCCAAAGTTCAAGTAGCAAAGTAACGTGATACTATGTAGCTCGAAGAGAAATTGATCAGCAGTTATCACTGCTCTTACTTGTGGTAATATGGGGACCTTCACGCTGGTAGGACTCTGCACCTTGTCCACTTTGCAGACGTATTATTGTGCTCCAGCGCCTAAGATCTTTCGCCAAGTTGTCCCCTCTCTCACTGGTTCTCCTGGTCTGATGATGGTATGGGGACCTTTACGCTGGTAGGACTCAGCACCTGGTACAGCACCTGAAATAACTATCTTTAATTCCTTTTCATAGTCTTTATCATTGAACCAGTAATATAGATCCTAGAAAGAATACTTAGGGCTATTGGATCTTTCAAAGAAGTCATCAAAATAATTTTTTTCCCAATACTGTATATCTGTCTTATAATTCCCTTGACTTTTACAGTAATGCAGCATATAGGAAATGTGGTGCACTTAAGCTCGCCCTTTCATTTCTTTCAACTCTTGAAAGTGAAAATTTTTAATTATCGCTATCTACCAGCTGACCCATGTTTTTATGTCCTTGCTATTCCATGTATGGAAAGAGGCCTGCATCAGGGGATGACGACGACTTAACATTTCAATGTATGGGTACGATATTTAAAGTACGAGTAGGGTGCTCCAAACTGCTTCCTCAATATTTTCCAAGTAGCCCATGTGTCTTTTATTACTGAATTCTCTTTAGCCGCTATATGCACCTCTCCCCATGTCACATACAGCACCTTCTGCAAACTCCAAGGGGTCACCTCTAATTGCAAACAAGAGGATTGGCTGTTTCCCATAATCCAGAACCCTATGTGTCTTGCTATGCAGCCCAAATGGGATTTTCCTAATGTCCTGTAAATGAAACCCTCCCATTTCCTTTATAAGTGTAATGGGTATTCCACCCCACCCAATCGCAGATCTAGTGTGGGTGCGGAGAACATACAGTGTTACCAGGCGTGGTGCTTTACCTGTTAGGCACACAGGAGGGCTGAGCTTCCGCCACGGGGAACCTGGGGCAATTATATTAGGAGTAACCCTGTACTCGGTGCAGCGCCTCCACCTGCGATGGTTCCTAGCAGAGCAGGAATTGTTCCTCGCAGGACACATACAAATAACTAGCACACCTATTTGTATAATAACTAATACCTTTACTTGGGAACATACGACACAAATATCATACACAGAATAACGGGTGTCCCTCTCTAGAGGCGACACTGACTACGGCGTCGCGCAGGACGCTTCCCCCACACCTTTACTTAAGAGCATATGAATCCTATAACATCAACATATTATAACATCCCCACACGGTGCCCACAGCCCAACCCCTTTGTCCCGTGGTCAGCGCTGCCACTATGTGTTATGAGAATGTTAAGGTTTGTTGGTGCACTTATAGAGTACCTGCCGAGTGCTCCTGCACTCGGGCCTGCAACCACTTCGCAAAGGATCTGTCGCTCGGGGATCCCGTCTGATCCGGTGGTTCCTGGCTTGGGGCCCGCCAGGGGCGATCCCACCCTGAAGATAGTCTTTCTCTCTGGGGTGCAGACTTGAACCCAAGTCTCTTTTCAGGAAGCACAGCGTCCGCTGTGTCCCTATTTATCCCTGGCACTAACATGACAAGTCCCTAACCTAGGGCCTGTCCCTGTAGCACCACAAGATGGGGAGTGAGGACCTACCTGGGACCTAAGGGGTTAATGGCCTATCCCGTTCCCCTAGCTCTTCCCGGTCCTGACTCTAACTACCTAGTACCTAGTACTTGCAGTAACGCACTGCCACCTACTTAGAACGTACAGCAAACGTGCTGCACAAACACTGTGCCTGCTTGTCAGACCTCACAGCACTGACAGCCGTGACTCTGACAAGACAGCACACACACACACTAAGGGCAGAGTCCCTAACTGGGGCCGTCCCTTATCAATTACCCACTAGCCTGGTGGGGAGTTGGGGCCTACCTGGGATATGGGGTTTCTCTGGCCTAGTACAGCAGAGCCCTGCTCTGTGTACACTACCTTCCCCAATCTCTTCCTGGATCCAACTGACAAAAACCCTGTCTGCACACAACATTGTTGCAACTCTGCAGCATGAGAATCTGCCAGCTCTATTGGCTTATATGCTGCCTGTGACCAGGGTGAAAGTGCAGTCCCCAGAGGCTGCTGGGAATTGTAGTCCTTGGCACAGCTCTTTCCTATGGGGACCGCGTGCGCGATCTTTACTGCGCAGGTGCGACGCTGTAATGGCCGCCAGGAGAAGTCGCCGTCCTCTTCCCCCACTGCCACAGGGGTAAGGCAGGGGGCAAAGGAAGACCAGGGGAACCGGGGGTGACCCCCTTACATAAGGTTACATTTTTTAATGGAAATTCTGTTTCTTTCTTTTCTCCAAATGAATTTACTGATATCTTTATTCAACACTATGACGTCAGTGTTTCAATAAAATTGGCATAATCTGCAGTGGGTATATTAGTCGGGCAAAGTTAATCATTTTAACCAGCTGGCACCTGCCTGGAAGATTTAATGGTAGATTGCAATAGTAAACAGTAGGGGCGGTAATGGGCGTCCCTGTCTTGTGCCTGTAAATAGATACTCCTGCAAGAGTAAGCCTGCTGCCATTATTTTTGCATTAGGATCCTTGTACATAGGCTCACAGAAAAGTACCTGTGATTTCCATTTTTGTCGAATATTGACCAGGTAATCCCATCCAACATTATCAAAATCCTTTTCGGCATCTATTGAAATAATTATATTGTTCTTATTGTTTAGCAAATTATTTTTAGTTCAGTGTATTACATTTAGGACATTCCTAATGATCTTAACATACTGTAGGCTCGGCCCTTCACGTAGCCCGTCTAGTCAGCATGTATTAATATGGGTAGTACTTGTGCAAATATGTTAGCTAATATTTTTTACATTATTTTTTGTCCTGATTCAATAGGGAAATTGGCCTATAAGATTCTGAGGCTATTGCATTTCTTCCTCATTTATGAATTATAATAACAGCAGTTTAACTAATTTCCATGTACTACTCCTGACTAATTATCTCCTTAAATATTTCTTTTAATCCCACCTCTGAGCTAAGGATTTTATAAAACTCGTCGGTAAATCAATCCAATCCTGGGGCCTTCCCGTTTTTGAGGGTTTTAATAGTATTCTCTATTTCTATTTCCTCAATAGTGATTAGAGCATCTTACTGCTCTTCTCTTGTTACCGTAGCTTTCAGAGCTTAATTTTTCTCAATAAGTTATTTTGAGCTATTTCATTTAGAGTTATTTTGTTATATAGATTTTGATAATAAAAATATTTTATTTTCTTTGGATCTGTGGTAATGTCTCACGAGCGCTTCCAGTTTTTTAGAATGTTACTGGAATTCATAGTTTCATGCTTTCTGGTCAAATTCCCTAGTAACCTTGCTGCTTTATTTCCAAATTGATAAAAATGTAGTTCCATAAACGGCATTTTCTTTTGTTCTTTTCTATGTAGCTGTACTTTGCAGATATATTTCATATACCTTTCTCTATTTTCTGTGGTGGGATTTATTTTACATTTTCCGCTCCTTCTGTTTAATTATTTACTAGCTTTAGCAAATTCCAGATCAGTTTCCTTTCTTTTCCTATTTATATGTGCTAATATTTTGCCCCTTAAGTGTTTTACTAGTTTCCCAGAATAGCATTCCCTCGTGGCAGTGGACAATGTTGATTTCCTTAAAATATAACCAATTAATTAGGAGAAAAGCCTTACATTCATCATTGCTATACACATAAAATGGGAATCTCCAAATTCTATCTCTGTGTGATTTGCACCCCAGTTTGATTTCTACCCAAATTGAAGCATGCAATACAACAAAACACTGGGTGGCGCTCTGACACTCCCTATTAAACCCAGTGATAATAGTGTAATAAACAGATATAACATTTAATTAAAATTAATTAAGTGCAGACGTGATAAACTTACAACACTAAAATAGTGCAATAGTCCAAAACGAAATAAATAAGAAGCAAGGACCTCCACTCAAACCTTAAAAAGGCTGTTCCAAGAGTCTTGCCATACAAATTTTCTCTAAAGCATAGGGCACCGATGGTGAATGCCATGTAAAAAAGAAAACAATCACATACTCCTTAGGAAGAAGCTGTCAGTTAGAACAGCGAAACGCGTAGAGTGTGTAGCTCAGCCATGTGATCCGGAGAAAAGAGAATGGAGCACTCTTTGACATGCAGACGGACTAATCAACTAAATGTTGTCAGAAGGTATCTAGCTAGTCGAGGTCTGGAGTTGCTGGATACCCCAAAATGTACCTGAGAATCGTGCTTGATTTCTGATACATATAGGCACATTGTCCCGGCAAAATCTCCCCTTGAAAATGCTTGCGTAACTCACCGCTAGGGTTCCCTGCTTCAGCACAGACCAGAAAGGTAGATGGGGCATAGGGATGGTCATGGGGTCCCTAGGTTAACGGGGATACCCAGTTAATGCCCAGGTCACCCAGAACCCAGTATAGGGGATCTTGAGGTGCTCCAACCACAGATAAAGTTGTGAGGAGTTTTTAAAGTCTAAGTCTAGTTTATAGTGTGTGGAGAATATGACTGGTAAGGAATAAAGTCCAGCTTTTTATTCTATTCCCCATAACTATGAGATTTAGGAACGTTAAAGTGTATATTTTTATTAACAGAGTGTTTTAAAATACATATATGCTTGTGCACAGTATTATGAGCTGAGTCTTTCTGGACCGATGTTCTGATTGAGTCACTGGGCTACCAACTTGGTGCCAGTGTGTCTACCCAGACTTCGGACATGAAAGCCACAGAAGATGCCAGAGGTGTGAAGAATGTTTGTGCAGGAGGTTTAGGCTTGAGCACCCACATCCTGGGATTAATGGAAGTCCTTGGGACTACCATTTGCCCCACCAGACTGTGAGGAACCAAAACCAGCAGATGGCTTCTGAATACCTAAGCTTGCACATGCCCTTGGCTGATTCAGAAGTCCTGCTTGCCCAGCTTCAGAAGACTGGCATCGCTCTGATTGGTTGGTGAGAAAGTTCCCATGCTGGCATTTGCTGTAGTATTTCATGAATGAACTCAGAAATACTATAAGAATACCTCAGCCAATCCGGTGATCAGATTCTAAGCGCCAGAACAGCAGCGGCAAATTTAAATGTACCAAAAGATGCTCTCGGAGAAATAGCAGTGAGCTGGCTTCAGAAATTTCAAGGCAAAATAGACGTTTGGAGCTAACTCCCAGTGAAGTGATTTAAGGACCTCCGGAAGAAAGAGAGCGGTGGCGTCAGGAACGTTAATACCGATTTGAGTTCCAGGACATT
Organism: Ascaphus truei; assembly: GCF_040206685.1. Classification (NCBI taxonomy): domain Eukaryota; kingdom Metazoa; phylum Chordata; class Amphibia; order Anura; family Ascaphidae; genus Ascaphus; species Ascaphus truei. Next base: position 88,105,396 of record NC_134490.1, read on the forward strand.
TCGGGCTAAGTCCCGGTCAACCAAAGACTTGTGTTTTACATCTAATTCAACTATTAAAGTCTAGTTTTCTAGCCGAAACCCCGAGTAAGTGTGTCTTTTTTATGTATTTTGTGTTCCACTGTGCAAATTTTAAGTGAATAACTGCAATTCATTTCATTACCTCGTTTTGCTCAATGAATGATCCTGGTAAAAAGGTGTAAACTGCCTGGTCTCCCGTGACAGAGGCTTTGGTGCCATTAGAGCCCGCACTGAAGCAACAACGTCCATTTTGTTCCATAGTGGTCTTTTACTCACTTCTGCCAACACTGAGGTTCAGGTGCCATCTTGGTCACTGGCATCCTCAGTGTAAGTAAAGGACAACCTTGGAACAAGATGGAAGTAGTGGCTTCAGTGTGAGCCCTTAATCTGGCTGTTTGCAAAGGTATAATCTATTCTACAAAATGTGTTGGGGGTATGAGAAGAATGTATATTCCCTTTCTGTGGGGTTAAATATTCTCCAGCAATGTTCTAGTTCCAAAGTATCTTTAAACGGATTTGCCCCTTTTTGGGCTGTTTTTAATTTCCCTTATCCTTGTGCCTGGAGCGATTAGTCTAGGAATGGTTCAATCAGAAGATTAAAATTCACTCCTACTATTAAATTGTTGTTTTTCTCAGTCAGCACCCTGTCAGTCAAATTTTACAAGAAGGCCCATACTCATTAGGCCCATATATATTATAGATATTTTATTCTTCATAGTGTAACGTAATAAGACATTGTACGATGCATCCTACTGCGTCCACCAATAATAAATTATTATTGTTTTATTAATAATAAACAATTATTTTGTATGGCAAGGATTTATTATTAGAATAGCTCCTCCTCCTTTGTTTACGTAAACCGGGGAGAAAAAACACTTGTCTACCCAATCACTGTGAATATTTTTACACTCTTCTAAATTTACGTGGGTTTCTGGAATTAATGCAATTTTGGCTTTGAGGCATTTAAGATGTTTCAAGATTTTGCTTTGCTTACCTTAAGATGTTACTCTCATAAAGTGTTTGCACCTTTAGTGACTAATCTTACAGTGTCTGCCCATAGCCCCCTCCAGGAATGACAGTGAATTTAGCTTGGCCTGCTGTATATCATATCTACTATAAACTTCTACAGTAGGGCCACGCTTTATGGTGCTCCGCTTTACAGCATTCCGCTCATACAGCATTTCCCAATGTACACCCAAATTCATTAGGTTCGGCGCTTGTTCTGTTTTTCCGGCGACTTTCGGCATGACGTGCACAGCAGCAAAGTATCCGTCTGTCACAACAACAGCTTTAGTGCATGCGCAACTCCTTGTCAGATGCCATTTGTCAGCGAAACAATCAGTTTACAGCTCTGCTTCTCTGTTTACATAAGTACAATACAGTACAGTAGGGCCCCACTTTACGACGATTTCTGCTTTACTGTGGTGGCCTGGAACGGAACCCGCTGTATGAGTGGGGCCTACTGTATATAGTTCAGAAACCACAACAACGGACGATTGTAACATATATAACACATCAAGAAAATAAGAAAAACACATATCATAACATTTGTTGACTTACCTTCTTCCATAAGTAACACATTTGTGTAACCATACCTCCCCAAGAGCTGCCCCCAGCCCCACCATATTGTATCATAATGATCTCTAGTAACATTGACAATCTTTGCAGACTCCTATGTGTCTAACATGATAACTCTTTGCGGTTAAGATTTTTGCAGACAAAGGTATATCCCCCTTCCTATTCCCCCCGCCCCCCCTGCATATATGTATACAGCTGCAGCGGCCGTTATTCGAACAAATCACGGCACCGATTTTGTGTGCTCTGCTGTACTCCACACAGCATGAACGCGGCCAATCGCTCCAGGCACCCGAGCTTATCGCGGTTGCTTTGTTGAATTTCATGGATTCTGTTTCTTTGGGTGCAATGAAAAGAATGAATTGCAATGTGTACAGTACTGTGCTACTGTGCTACTGTGTCAATTTCAGGTGTTTAAAAAACAGAACTCTAAAATGCCATTTTCTGCACTCGAGTCTTAAGGCGGTACGGTTGGAAGACATCCCGTGTCATGACATCGGTATTCCGATATACACAACATGTGATTTTTTTGAATAACGGCCGCTGCAGCTGTATGTAACCCCCCTTTTGGGATTACTATTTTGCATATAAAGGGTTAACTGTTGTAGGATGTTTTGTAGTTGTAAGCTTTATATTATGGTTGCAAATCAGTCTAACTGAAATTTAAGCCTGTCCCCATTCTAGAAGAAACCTACTCTGTCATCAAGGGCGGGGGTAGTTTAAAGGAACCAAACCACTCCCCTGTAACTATGGTGACCCATTATGTCCCCATTAGGTATAAATATTGGGGGTGGGGAATTCTGGCCTTAGATCCCAGGAGGTATAGAGGAGAGGGTCTCACCCTGTTATGTGTGTAACGTTATGTATGAAGGAATGTCACCTTTATTGTTACCCATAGCTAATGTACTGTGCCCCTTTGCTTAGAAGGACCACTATCGAGTGCAAATGCCACTTCTCATTCTTTGCCATTAGGAAGAAAGTGCATGGTCACTTTTGGACTGGGAGCCCTAGAACAGGGACTCACTATGGGGAGTACCACACTAGAGTTTCTCTAACACTAATTCAATACCAGACCACCAGTTGTAGGGGCTTGAGGGACCCTGCACAGTCTGACAGGTAATGGGAGCCTAGATTGAAGCTGACTCCTGAACCTAGCCCAGGTATGGGTCTGGAAATAACTTCTAGTATTGAGTTACTGGAGGGTATGTTCCTGCCACTGTGGAAGTTATGAAAAAGAAGACAAAAGCCACCTGTACCTCCCTGGTCAACCTGTATGGATCTCAGGGAAGCTGTGTGTAAGAATGACTGTCAATAAAACCAGTCCTGTTTGAGCCATAAAGTTTCTGGCACGCTTTATTTCTATCTTCACTCTCCATTAAAGTTTAAAACAACCAGCCCGCCTGACACCAGCATCCTGAGAGAAGGTAATAAGAGTCTGTGCATACACCTGCACTATACACAGTGTTTCAATTGAACAACTCCTTTTAAAGCCGAGCATGTATATATTTGCATGTAATTTCCCAGAATCTCTGGCTGCAGATGGAGCACTGTATGCTTAGAGATAATGATGAAAAGCAGGGTTGCAGACCTGTCTGAGACGTGAACGTGCTCACAAGTGATATTTTTATTTGCTGTATATATAAACTTTTGAGCTAAAAAAAACATTGGGGCTCTAGTGTGTGGGTTAATAGATATAACAGTCCCCCAGATAAATCACAATACTTACTACATGTCGGCTTTCATCTGCTCTGGTCATCACAGCGGCGATCTCTCGCTATTGTCTCTTTTCCTATTTGGGGAATGTCTCTCTTGAGTGCATCCCTGGTCTCGCCCAGTTCGCCTGTTTTCAATTTATTTATGGTCGGCCTTAATATATTTTTCTGCAGCTTCCACATCCATGAAGATGTTAACTCTCTGTGCTATGAAGATCCAAAGAGTGTCCGGGTATCCTAGCGCGAATTTCTTGTTCTGTTGGAATAGACACCTGCACAGTTTTCCAAATGATCTCCTTTTGTTTTGCATATTATACTTAAGAGATCACATTCTTCATCAGGTTGATCCAATAAAAGGCAGCCTGCAAAACAATTTAATTTACGTTACATTTCTGATACGATTATTGGCAAATTTGATGATCACGTTGCTTGCTTAAAAAAGAAATGAAACTTCACCTCCCTAACCCACCTTAGGTTCACAACAATAAAAAGAATTAATAACACTGAGTGGGAAAGAACAGGGTGGCATTTCACATAAGGTTTTACCTCTTCAATGCCATAAAACCCTAAGTAGTCTATTTGCGTGTGAAACACTAGTACACAATTTAGCACAGAATACAAAGTGTCAAGGTATGTGGAAGCATATTGAGTGCTGTTTATGTAAAGACTTGCTAAATAAAACACTTACTTTTTCCGCACCAAGACATGTTGGGTTTGTTGTGACAAACTCATGATCCAAAATACAGCTGTGGAGTTATTCAGCTACCATTTTCCAGTTTATAAACGTTTTATTCTCTGTAAACTAAAAAAAAAGATGACAACACAAGTCTCCTTAAATACACTCTTACAAAATGTATATACAAAATGTATATACAGTTAACTTTTCTTTTAATACAACATTTCAACCAATGTACTTACTCACTGCTAATATTATAGAATATCCACTGTGATGCAGGGAACATGATCCTAGGTAACTGTCAGCAACTATTAGCTTTGGAGCAAACATTCTCTTCTCATTGGTTACCAATAGTAACTGTTTCAATATCCTTAAATATAAGCCTCTTTGCTGTATATAAACAGAATAAAACAGGTATGTGGTTATTAATGATATATTAATTTTATATATACAATACCAACATAAAACTTGTGTATATGTAAAATGTCAAAGCAAGTCAAGCCCCAGCCTAAAAAGGACCAAAATGCATCAAAGCAACTCAACTTGAGGCCAGGATATACAGTTGAAATTATGCACAATCTTTCAATTCTTAAGTTTGTGATTATTATAGGGACGCGTGCAGCCACCCCCATTTTGCATTCCAATAAGCACCTTTCTTTTACCCCAGTCTGTGCAGGAGTCCCTCTATTATGGACAGTGGAAAAGGAACAATGCTGCTGTACCATTCCCAAATTACTGGAGGCTAAGTGGGAGCACATGAAAATGAAGTGATTTGCGTAAGACTACGCAAAGTGGAAGTGGCAAAAATTCGGAACTGAACCAATGAGTTTGTGCGTCCAAGACCAAAACCATAAGAATTACAACTATATAAAAAATATATGGGTGGGGGAGCACTAGAAGGTGGAATTCAGACATAGTAAACAAAAGTTTTTTTATGAAGTAAAAGTGATTTCAGCTTGATGTAAATCCTTTATAGATTTTACCTACAGAACCCCTGATGATGTCTTACAGTACTAACAAGACGATACGTGTAGGTTGGAGGCTCTCCCTATTTCTCAGAAATGACAACACTAACTGCCAGCAGTATTATACCATTTACTGGACATTAACATCTACTGCTCCGTCAAACGGATCCGAATGCGGTGACATCAAACTCGCAATCTCGCGAGGTTGGAGGAGTAGTAAGAAGGTATCGGAAGGCAGCTGCAAGAGTGTCTGAATCAACGCGTGCAGTCTCGGCGTTCCACGTGGAGCCAGGGCAGACCGCCATACAGACAAGCAGGGAGGAGAGGATTTATGTATCCTACATGCCCGATTTATCTGCTACATTGTAAGTAGCTTTCTACCTTTACGCAGTCACTGAATACAAACGTACTTCACTATATTTTGTCTCTTTCTCATTTCTTTTTCAGAGCATTCATCTACAGATATTAACAATTGTCTACAGTCTATTTTAATCATTTGGCACTCTTTTTTAAATTGCATATCACTGTTTGCGACTGTGTTTCTTTTTCCTTTGTTCCATATATCATTCTATTGTGTATAGTTTAAACACTGTGGCAGCATTCACTGATACATTTTCTCTGTTCTATTGTGATTAGTTTGCGCACTTAGTTTTTATAGTTTATATATATATCTATATCTATATAATTGAAAATTTTGTATGTTTGCTGTTCTTATGGGCAATCTGATTGGTCTGTCACTCAGCCTCTGGCCAATCAGATTGGTCCATGGCCCGCCGCCGCACGCCTCTCATCATTCTCATTGGAACCTGGGGTTCCACGGAGCAGTCCTAGGGGTTCCACCATGGCTCTCCTCCACCCCCTCTCCCCCTACTCCTCCATAGAAGCTGTGGAGAGGGTGAGCAGCCACGAAGCAACACTGTTTGCTCCATTGAGGCTTGTGCAGAAAGCCCCGGCTCTGCACGCTGCTCGTTCGGGGAAAGATGCTGCTAGCGCAGCTGGCTGACCCGTGGCAAAAGCTGCCGGTGAAGAAAGTGGAGAGCGAGGTGCATGAGAAGGGAGCGCGAGGAGGGAGGGTGGTGGTTACAGCTCGCTCCGGAGCAGGAGAGCAGAGTCAGGAGAGGAGGGCGCATGGGATATCTACTTATAAGGAAAGTGTATGGCAGTATAGAAAGGTGTGAGTGAGCAGGGGAGGTGTATAGGAAGGTGTGAGGGAAAGTTTATAGGGGAAATGTATAGGAAGGAGTGAGGGGAAGTGTATAGGGGGAAGTGTATAGGAAGAAGTGAGGGGAAATGTATAAGAAGGAGTGAGGGGAAGTGTATGGAAGAGTATAGGAAGGAGTGAGGGGAAGTGCACAGGGGGAAATGTATAGGACGGTGTGTGTGTGTGTGTGTGTGTGTGTGTGTGTGTGTGTGTGTGTGTGTGTGTGTGTGTGTGTGTGTGTGTGTGTGTGTGTGTGTGTGTGTGTGTGTGTGTGTGTGTGTGTATGTATATTATATATGTATGTATTTATGTGTGTGTGTGTGTGTATTGTATAGTAAAGGAGTAACACGTATATTGTAAAGCAGCATTTCCCAAATGGGGTTCCACAGAACCCTGAAGTCGTTTAAAAATGTATTGGGACAGTGGGGGACTTTTAAAAAACCCTGGCGCTTCGTGAGGTAAAATTAAGTGTTTTGTGAAAAAATAAAACATTTAAAAATTGCAGCCGCCAGAGGGACGGAGACACGAACACCACTGCGGGCTCCCTTCCCCCCCTACACCATAATAATAAACAAAAAATCTTATGCTATAATTATCATATAAGTAAGAGTAAAACCTTATCATTTTTTTCCCCTGATGGGCACGTATACAGGGCGGCTGCATTTATTTATGGGACATAAAAGAGGACAAAAACGTGTAGTTGCCTTCCCCCTGGAAAAATGGAGCCCATATAAGCATAAAGGTGTGGTACAGTGGTTGAGATTTCTTGATGACATCCTCATCTTCTGGGACGGTTCGCCCTGGGAGTTGGGGTTTTTTGTCGATGGTCTCTACCCTAATGTATATAATATCAAGCTCACCAGCTCCTGGAGTCTTGAGTCGGTTGTTTTCCTTGATCTCAAGATTGGGGCTTGTGAAGACGGTCTCATTTATACAGATATCCATCGTAAGGAGACCGCCACCAACTCCATTCTTCATGCACGCAGCTGTCATCCACGCCACCATATTTGGGGGGTACCGGTGGGTGAATTTGTGAGAATGAAATGTAATTGTTCATTACAGAACACCTATCGGTCCCGGGCTGAAGAGATGACTACCCGTTTCCAACAGCGTGGTTACAGTAATACTGTGATTGGAAGGGGAAGGAAGTAGGGAAGCGCAGGTTCAAGAGCATCTCTACTTAAACCCAGGTTAAAGAACATTAGTGTGCCGGACAAGATTATCAGGTTTGTGGCCACGTATGATAAAACTGGAGTGGGTACAGGAACATATTACAAAAACACTGGCATTTGTTGCAAACAGACCAGGATCTTAAGGTGGTCCTGGGCAAGGAGGTTAATTTGGTTAGCAGGCGTGCTCCTAACCTCAGAGACAAACTAGTGTGAAGTCACTATCACAGTCATGTGGGGGGGGGGGGGGGCACTAATTTTCTATCAAAAACACCACAGCGTGGCTTTGCGTCCTGTAAGTCCTGCTCAGCTTGCCAATTTATGACTAACACACTGGAATTCTTTGACGCCAATCGGACTAAGAAATACATAATTTCCCTTTGTCTGTCGTGTAGATCTAAAGGTGTTATTTATTATCTCACTTGTAGTTGCCCTAGGATCTACATAGGCATGACTACACGGGAGCTTCGCTTCCGTGTATTGGAGCATGTTCGGAGTATCAAAAATTCTGAGCAGGACTTACTCAAAGGCAGGAAGCTCATGACGGTGGCTAAACATTTTAGAACGAATCACAACTCTGATCCTGGTACTTCAGGCTTTTGCTATAGATCAGGTGATGTTGGGTATTTGGGGGGATGATATGGAGAGGGCCCTCCTGCAGCGTGAGTGCAGGTGGATTTTTAAACTTGGTACTCTGCTTCCGGGGGGCCTGAATGAATACACAGGGTATGCTATGTTTTTGTAGGTATATGATCTTTTCCTTGTGTCTGTTATGTTTAATCATTCACTCACTTTTTCCTCTTTTAATTTCAATTCTATTACCATCCCCCCTACAATATCCTCTTTTTCTTCGCTATACATCTTTTTACTCTTTCCATTTTCCTATGGGATACTGTTCTTATGTTATGTTTCCGTGTGCTGTACACTTGAGGCTATTATCTCTAGGTATATTTTCTTCTTTTAAATCACCATTTTATGTAGTTTCCAAATTGAGTTTGTGCAATCTATATATTTTTTAGTATAATTCTTGCTGAGATATATATGTAGATTAAAAAGATTATTTCACAGTGATCCCTCTAATGAGGACAGTGGGAGCAGATCTGAATATCATACATCATTGTGAGCTGTGGAGAGCGGCTGTGAGCTACGAATCCACCTCTGGATACATTGCTGCAGAGACGTTTGCTCCAAGGGACCTGTGTAAAGATACACACACTTTTTTTTTCTTCTCAACTCTGTCTTATACATTGTGGGTTTAGGTATATCTGGGATGTTTTGCTCTTTTCACCTGGTCTCTTAGGGGAAGTAACTAACGACTAGGCAGAACTCATTCGGGTGTGCTTTTTGAGCCATACAGGCACTCTTCCACCTTTGCACAGCTGCAGGCTGGATGGCATTATAATCAGTGTTCTATTTAAATCCTTGGTAGCATGCATTATTTTAAGCCCCTGATGAAGCGGAGGTGAAACACGTGTTGGGGCGTTTGTTTTTCCCTGACTCCCCTGCGGATGGACCCCTCAATTGGAAGATCTTTACCCTTTGGACATTTTACTATCACAGTGTGGCATGGATGGTCTCATGGACTATGGTAACTGATGTGAACTGTTAACCATTGTTGATCCCATACTAACAGTCTCTTTTTGGTACTGTGCCTGGTTTGCCTTGATTATGCCAACTGCATTTACGGTGTATGTATATAATATATGTATTTGACATCAGCATGTATTAGGCAATTTGGAGCATGTGTTTTCTATGCTTGCTGTGTGGTTTTATATTTACTAGGGGTGAGGCCGGCCTTGTAGGTTCAAGGGATTATTGTTAACCCCTTGTTCTACATATATTTTGTGCTTATAGGCTTTTTTTCCCCTTGCATTGGGTATTAGGGGTCCATCAGTATCTTCATAGGGGATTTCCCCTGTCTGATACATATTCTATCACAGGAGGATGTCAGGGTTTGTTTTAATATATTTTGTATTTTAAGTTTGATTATTTGTGCTGTTAAATAAATCATAATTTTTTTTGATATTTGTTCTGAGTATACTTGAGTGCTGAGTTGGGATGCTTTTCTTTTTCTTTTCATTGATATATATATCTACTGCACCGACACACTTTATTCGAGCAAATACCCGGTATGTACCTGGCAGATACCTGGAATGCGCCGCTCCTCACCTCTGACAAGCCCCGTTGCATTTGCCTTCCCAGCCTGGGTTCATGCCTGGCTGATGGGCGGCTGATCTGTTAAATGATAATGATTAGGATTTAATAGGCTGCAATGCTTCGCGTGTCTACCAGATGGCATAAATTCATGAATTGTAATGCAGTATATATATATATACTGTGCAGTATTGCAGCCAGCGGGAATTAAATGCTTCAATCCCTGCTTGGAAAATAACTCAATGCACTCGGGCAGAAAACAGTCACAAACCTCAATACACCCGGGTATACCCGAATTCGTGGGACTAGCCAAGCTCGAATAAAGTGTGTCGCCAGTGTATATATCTATCTATCTATATATATCTACATATATATATATATATATATATCTATATATAGAGATATAGATAGAGGTATAGATGATAGAGATATAAATGATAGAGATATAGATGATAGAGATATAGATGAAAGAGATATAGATGATAGAGATATAGATAGATATATACAGTATACACACGTTTTAAGTTATGGTGGGTGAAAAAGGCAACAAGAAACCTCCACCGTGTTGCATATAGCATATAAAAAGATCACTTGTGAGCACATTCACATGTCTTAGGCAGGTCTGCAACCCTGTCTTTTGCCATTATCACCCAGCATACAGTGTTTCCACTGCAGCAAGGGATTCTGGGAAATGACATGCAAATAAGCACACATGTCACCTTTTGCCTGAAAAACCATTGTTACATGGAGCCCATATAAGCTAATGCTCACTGTTAACACAGCTTTAAAGCACAGCTTTATATATAAATAGTATATGTTTAGAGTGGTAACCAGCTTAGCTACCCACCCATATAGAAAGCGCTGGAGTAAAGGTTTAGTTATTCTCCAAAGTGGAGTAGGTCTTTATTTTGTTTGTTTTTGTATGTTTTGCCTTGTTAAAAGAACAGGTGCAATAAGGTCCAGATATAATTTCACCCTAATCGGTCTCCATTAAATGTACCTCTGAACACATCTCTTACAGGGTGTACATAGGAATGTATTATCTTTTGTGACCACACCCACATTGTTGTAACCTCATTAGAATTATGAATTTTGCACTATCATTGGGGATGATTTAATTTAATATGAAAAACAAGAACAAGCCGTTTTTTTTGCAATGGAGTAAAACTGTTGTACAATATCTTAGTTTCATACTGTATATCTAAATAAACAATACAATGCTAGCATGCTTGTACGTTACTAATATATAGCTGACTGAGAAACTGACCACATCTACTGATAAATAATTGTAGCTCCAAAGATCTTAAAAATATAGAAATTGTTCGCTACGAAGCTTAAACAATATGGATATATCACCATAGGAATTGTTTCACTAAATTTGGTATCTACAATACCCAAAACCAAGGCCAATGTTTGCATGACAAAAGCCTGCCAAAGGGAAAAGAAAAGGGGATATAGAGTACATAAACTATAAGAAAAAATGATATAGTATAACTGAATTTAAAAGGAAACAAGCAACATGTATATCATCAATAATGATTGATACAGCAATCCACAAAGAATTACAGGTAAAGTGTGGTCAGTTTAAATTAATATATACAGGGGACAGGCTTGTATCTGGTAATAGAGGTGGTGTAGTGGTCAGCGCAAGGTGTTGGACTCAGAAAATAAAAGATAGTGAAATACACAAAATCAATGCATGTATTAGATAGACATAGTCGGTCTTAAGGTCAAAGGGGAGGAGGGGGGAGGGGGAAAGGGGAGGGAAGGTAATGGTGGAGGACATATGGTGGTATTAATAAAATAATAGAAACAATAAACATAAGTTTCAATGACTCACACGGCCTAATGTGAGCCTCTTCCCTCAGAGAAGAATGGAGTGGGTGGGATGTTACATATATCCTCTAAATTGGAGGAATATTAAAGAAGAAAAAATTCTCACGGTCTTGTGTGAGCCCCTTCCCTCAGTGAATGGTGTTGTCAATCTTATAGGACTCAGTCTCGTCTTCCTTTCAAATACTCCCAATGGAGGTAATGCATGAATGGCTCCTCTTCCAGGTGCCCATATACCAAGAAATGGGCAAAGCCTGGATTAGTAGCGATAAAGGTTTATTTCAACAAGTAAAATGTATAAAAACTATGTAGCACTCACACAAAACGAACAAACAGCCCAATGTCAGCCGTGGGTCTGTCCGGTGGACCCTTTCCTTCCAGTGGAACTCCCGCTAGCGCGTCCGACAGCAGGACCGGGAGGGAGGATCTTTCCGGAAGTCCGGCGGCTGCCTAGGTCCCTCACAAAATGAGCTCCGGCAGGGAACTACGCGTTTCGCAGTGATGCTTCGTCAGGTTCCTCTTTGTTTCACTGTTGTATCTGATAAGATTGTTTTTTTTTGTTTTCTACACCAACAGGATGTCTAGGGTGATTAACTTCGTAACTTAAGTCATACCATATCCAATTATCAATATAAACTTCAGATTCTATCTGTTCCCAGATGGTAAGTTTCCTGACTATAAAAATGTATATTTATAAGATTACTGGTCTGAGAACAACATGGGCTCCCAGTGTTTGAAATCTTTAAAAGTTTATTTTACAATAGCTGTACGTTTTCCATAAGACTAAGGCCGGGTCCATAGAGACTCCAGTCGTGCGGAGGCGCGTGGAGGCGCGTGGAGGCGCGTGGAGGCGCGCGAAGGCTGAGGGAAAGCAGGTGCTTTCCCTGGCCTTACTATGAACGCCGTCCGGGGGCGTGTCTGGAGGTGGGCCAATGAAGTCACAGAGCTGGTTCGTCCTCATTGGGCGAACTGCTCACGTGACCAGCCCTCTGCTTCCCTCAGCGCATTAACTACATTTTTTTGTCTGCTACGCCTCTGCACGCCTGCGGATGCATGCACAAGCCCCTGCTAATTATTTAAATATTACTGCTGGTATTTGATGTACAGTAAGTGTAAACTTTAAATGAACTAAGATTGTTGCAGGTTTCAGCAGATTTTTTCAAACGCTGTCCTCAGTGCTGCGGACGGACAATCTGTGGCATCGGGGGCAGGGCTTGTGGGGTTCCATTCAGAAGCAGCATTAATCCTTTCTATTTTTGGCTCCGCGATTACATACGGTCACAACACTGTAAGCAATCGCAGCACCAAAAACAGTAAGTCTTGCTACATCTGTATACTTTGTGATTGTAAAAATATATATATATATTTTTAATTTTAACTTGATTGTTGTTCCTATACATGGTCGAACTTCTAATTCTATATCTATATCTGTGGCTTGTAATAAATATAGTAATCATGGTATGAGAATAATTTCAATCAAGGCTATCTTTCTGTAACGTGCGCTCACCACAAACTGGACGGGACAACGAGGTCGAGGTGGGGATGTTAGGAGCTACCGACCTTTAACCCTGTGACTGCATCTGGAGTGCAGAGTAAGGGTCAAGTAGCCGGTTCAGGGCAGGAGAGGTCTGGGTGGTAGTAATACTCACCGTGGTCCAGGAATGGAGAAGGTAAAATCGTCGTAATCCATAGCCGTGGTCAAGGAGGAGAGAAGGCAGAATCGTCGTATCCATAGCCATGGTCAAGGGGTCAAGGAAGGCAGTGGTCCAGGTACAAGCTGAGGTCAAAAATGGGAAGAAAGGCAAGACTAGGCAGAGCAGCAGGAGGTAAGCACACGAAAACATAAACAGGGTTTATGCTCAGCCAGTTTGCCAGAGAGCTGGCTGAGCATGTAAAGTACAAGCAGTCAATGGTGAAGCAGCAGGAGGCTGTGAGCAATCAATCGTCAGATATATGCTGTCCACTGATAGGCCGGAGGAGAATGCACTACAGGTGTGGAGCAGCTGATGAAGGTAATAGCCCGTTGTTTGCCTGTTGCCACGTGGCGCGTGCGCATTGATGGGGTGTGACATGCGCTTCCAGTGTTGTCATGGGGGTGGATCCTGAAGCCAGTCCCTGGTGTGTTTCCCTTCCAGGTGGTTCGACACCTGTGTGCAGTTTGTGGCTGACGCGCGTCACTCGTGATGTCGTGGGATGCATCACAGAGGCGAGGCCTAAGCCGGATCCTGATACTTTCCCAACCATTATAAATTATAGTTACTCTATTTCTTTAAGCTCTTTTTAGGGCATTGAATATGGGTGAAAAATTAATTGTATGTATTTTCTCGTTCACTGCATACCCTTATACCCAATAGAATTATTTATCCACTTAAAATTGAAATGTATTTGAATATGTTATTGTAGTATCTTTTGGAATAGTTTGGTGTTTACCCAGATACTTTAACATATTGATTTAGTTCCTTAAACAAATTAGGTAGGGGAACTAATGGTTGAGACATAGGTAGAATGATGCCACCAGCAAACTATGTTCTATTCATTGGAGCCTGGTGAAAAGCCCTTGACATCTATGTTGATCATCTATCAATAATGCGAATAGCAAAGGTGAAAAAGGACAACCCTTTTGTGTGCCATTTGTGATAGGAAAAAGCTCTGAATGTATCCCCATGGGCTCTATAAAGTGCCTGCAGGCCCAATAGGACATTTCCATTTTTTCCTAAATGCAAAACAGTCTTAAATATAAATGGCCAAAGCACCCTGTCTAAAGCCTTTTTGGTATTGAGGGATAAGGTTGGAAGTGGAGATTTTGAAAAGTCAGCTTGAAAGATAATATTAGATGTACATCTTATGTTACCCTATGTCTGTCTTCAGGGCATAAATCCCACCTGGTCTGCATGCATTAGTTTAGGAAGACAATCATTTAGTGGTATTTTAGAGAGGATCTGAGTTTAAAAGCGAGACTATAATTGGGTGGGGTCTTTTTCTTTGTTCGGCCTGATCCCTATCTCCTCTTACATTTTATCAGGGATGGGATATCCACTAAGGATATTATTAAAAATGTCTCTAAGATATTAGAAGAGTATACTTACAGCATACTATGGGGCCTTATCTAAAAGCCTCGATAAGCCACTTATCGAGCACTTATCGGCCAAAATGCCTACTGCTATTCAGTAAGTCTCGATTGGGTCTTTATCGCCCACTTTTTCAGCTGTCAAAAAAAAAAATCACCGGCTGACCGTCGAAAAGCCACTTATCGGTTAGGTTCTAACACTCATGCAATTCTAGTAGCCTTGATTAGCTTATCGAGGCCTTTCATGGCTCTAGAATGACGATTTTCTCCCAAAATCCTCACATCAGGAAAAGTTGGCGTGATTCTGGGGAGAACCTGCAGAGAAGGCAGCGATTGAGGACTTAAAAAACAAAATGCTCACCCCACCCCACTACTGCAGCTACCCCCCCACCCCACCCCACTACTGCAGCTAACCCCCCCCACCCCACCCCACTACTGCAGCTACCCCCCCCCACCCCACCCCACCACACCCCACTACTGCAGCTACCCCCCCCTACTGCGGATGCCCCCCCGCACTTGCGGATGCCCCCCCGCACTTGCGGATGCCCCCCGCACTTGCGGATGCCCCCCCACACTTGCGGATGCCTTCCAGACCTGCGGCTGCTCTCCCGGACCTGCGGCTGCCCTCCTGGTCGCGAGCGGATCCGTCGCTGACTTTTGGAGGGCAGCCATATTGCCTCTATCCCTCCCTGTGCTCCGCGGGAGCGGCTCCGGTTTTCGCGGGCTTTGCCGCTGATGTCACTGCCAGGCGACGAGCCAGGGGCCGCTCTCTCGCGAGAGGACGGCGCGGCCCCACGTGACTGCGCACATTGCAGGGAGACTCTGCCCGAGATGCAGAGGGGGACGGTCCGCGATAGCGCAGGGGCCGGGGACACGGGGGGGGGGAATGGAGAGAGGTGGGGGCTGAGATCGGGGGAGGAGAGGAGGATGAAAGGGGGGAGGAGGATGAAAGGGGAGGGGGAGGGTGAGGATGAAAGGGGAGGGGGAGGGGGAGGATGAAAGGGGAGGGGGAGGGTGAGGATGAAAGGGGAGGGTGAGGATGAAAGGGGAGGGTGAGGATGAAAGGGGAGGGTGAGGATGAAAGGGGAGGGGGAGGATGAAAGGGGAGGGGAGGATGAAAGGGGAGGGGGAGGATGAAAGGGGAGGGGGAGGATGGGAGGGGGAGGATGGGAGGGGGAGGATGAGGATGAAAGGGGGGGATGAAGATGAAGGGGGGGGATGAAGATGAAGGGGGGGGATGAAGATGAAGGGGGGGGATGAAGATGAAGGGGGGGATGAAGATGAAGGGGGGGGATGAAGATGAAGGGGGGGGGATGAAGATGAAGGGGGGGGGATGAAGATGAAGGGGGGGATGAAGATGAAGGGGGGGGGATGAAGATGAAGGGGGGGAGGATGAAAGGGGGGGAGGATGAGGATGAAAGGGGGGGATGAGGATGAAAGGGGGGGGATGAGGATGAAAGGGGGGGGGATGAGGATGAAAGGGGGGGGATGAAGATGAAAGGGGGGGATGAAGATGAAAGGGGGGGGTGAGGATGAAGGGGGGGAGGATGAGGATGAAAGGAGGGGGAGGAATAAGATGAAAATGGGGGAGGATGGGGGGGGGATAACGAAAGAGGGTAAAGAAAGATTCAATTCACTTGTCACCATCTGACGCGGAGCCCTTCCCAATAAAGTTTCAATGAGGCTCTGTATGTTATGTTATATGTATGTTAGATGGTATAGAATATCTGTTGCTTCTGTTGTATATGTTGTAGGTTATATATGTTATTTATGGTTCATATGTTATATAGGGTTAATGGGTTAAATATGTTAAATATGTTCATTAAATCATTAAATAATTGGGTTCATTCAAATGCTGGGTATATACATGTATATATATGGATATGCACTCACTATAACTTAGGTACTGCTGTAAGTCGTTATAAAGTTAAAAATCACGCTACAGTTTAAGGTTAAGTTAGTTATCAGTTTTGCGCCGGTGGGATTCACCCACGATGTCGTACATGTGTTCCTCATATAGGTCCCTGACGAATCAGGACCTCAAACAAGTCCCAGGGGGGTCGGTCCCGGGAAGGGAAAGCCGGCCATTTTGGAAGGTCAGGCATACCGACCTGCCCATTGGGCGTCAGACTCCCACTCGGGGGACCCCGAGGGGAGCTCTGGTTTTTCTTTTATTTTTTTTCATTATTACAAAGCGGTTTAACTTATGTTTCCAATTTTGCTTTACCCCTTATGTGTTTTCCCTTGTACTGTCTCCTCCCTCCCTACCCCTCCCAATCCTTTCCCCACCCGGCCGGGGAGGATGCCGACCTAGACGGAACACAAGAACTTTGCCGGATGGTAACACCAAAAACGTCCGCCAGTTGAACAAGGGACAAAGTGGACAGGGTGAGTCATCAAACGTTAGTTTGTTACACTTCTCACACATTAAGTGATGGCGTTAACCCTTATATCACATAACGTTAAGGGCTTTAATAGCCCAACCAAGAGAAAAATAGCTTTCACTGACTATAAACGAAAACACGCAGATGTCCTAATGTTACAGGAGACTCATTTTAGCAAGACCAACGCGCCTAAATTCCTAGACAAAGACTATGCCCAGTTCTACCTTTCCTCCGCACCGGTTAAAAAACGTGGAGTGGCCATCTTGTTCCATAATAAAATCCCATTTGTAGCCCAAACTATTAAAAGAGACACAGAGGGACGCTTTATTATGCTAGTGGGCACGATACGGGAGCAATGCATCACAATAGCCACAATCTATGCCCCCTGCGAGCAGGACGCAGTCTTCTTTGAATACTTTTTTCGGACTCTACGCACCGTCGCAAGGGGCGGCGTAATACTCGCAGGGGATATCAACATGGTCATGCAACCAAATCTAGACAGATCAGGGAATACGGGCACAGTACATTAAAAAGTGGGGACCTCTTTACGCAAGGGCCTCAAAGACAACCAACTGACTGACATATGGAGAGAACTACACCCGACTGATAGGGACTATACGTTCTATTCCCACCCACACGGCTCCTACAGCAGAATTGATTATTTTTTCGTCTCTTGCCAACTGGTTCCTATGGTCTCCCGAGCTGGGATCCATGATATTTCATGGTCTGACCATGCACCGATAGAGCTAAGGTGCGAGCACATCCGAACAGGCAGACCAGGAGCGAACTGGAAGCTCAACGAATCAATCCTAAAAATTCCTGAGATTTATGAGACAATAAAGGAAGAAATAGTTCAATTCTTCCACACAAACACAGGCTCTGTAGATTCCCAGTTTGTATTATGGGAGGCTCACAAAGCGACGCTGAGGGGCATACTAATTAGCACCACAGCTAGGAGAAAACGGGAAAGGGACTCAAAAATTATGAAGCTTCAATCGAGATTACATTCCCTTACATCACTCCATAAGAGTAACCCAGACCCGCAAACCCTACAAGAATTGAAAGATACCAAAATTGAACTAAACATGTTGTTGACCTCCAGGGCAGATAACGCGCTGAGTTGGTCTAAGAGGAAATTTTACGAAAAAGCGAACAGGCCGGATACTATGCTGGCTCGAGCGTTAAGAGACAGACAAGTGAAGTTTAATATCCAAGCTATACGCTTAAAATCAGGTACCCCCACGGCCAACCCTAAGAAAATAGTAGAAGAATTTGGTTCGTTCTATGAAACACTATATAATGGAGAGAAAGTGGCACATAACGCTAAAACGAGCGAGAAGCTGAGAGATTTCTTAGCCAGCTCAAAACTAGGGAGATTGACAGAGGCAGAGAGAGAGGCCATGGGCGCTGATTTCACTATAGAGGAGGTGTCACAAGCCATTAAGGAACTCAAACCCTCAAAAGCCCCAGGGCCAGATGGCTTCTCGGGGCTATACTATAAGAAATTTGCCAAAGTACTAGCCCCTAGGTTGCTCCACGTGTTCAATGCAATATTAGCAGGAGCCCCCATCCCCAGAGAGATGTTACAGGCGTCTATATCATTAATCCATAAACCAGGTAAAGATCCGCTGGACTGCAAAAGTTATAGGCCCATATCCCTAATCAATACTGATATTAAAATATACGCTAAACTATTGGCCAATAGATTATGTCTAATCCTACCCAGACTTATACACCCAGATCAGGTCGGATTCATTAAAGGCAGACAGGCAGCGGACAATACCCGGCGATTTATTGATCTGGTAGAATTGGCCACTAAAAATAACACACAAAGTATGCTGTTAAGTCTGGATGCAGAAAAAGCTTTTGATAGGATAGACTGGCCTTACCTGAAGGAGACGCTTGCGGCATTTGGCTTTGGGGATCGGGTGAGTAGAGCGATTCTCTCGCTGTACTCAGGACCTACCGCCAGGGTAATACACCAGGGCTTTCCATCTCTCCCCTTTCAAATTAAGAGTGGCACGAGACAGGGATGCCCATTATCCCCTCTCCTGTTCGCTCTATGTATAGAACCACTGGCGGCGCAAATTAGAGGCAACCCGGACATCTCAGGGTTAAACGTATATTCTCAAACACATAAAGTGGCCCTGTACGCAGATGATATCCTACTAATTATGTCAAAGCCCCTCACCTCCTTGCCAAACCTATTGGATTTATTGGACAGATTCTCGAGCATTTCGGGATTTAAAATAAATCAAGCTAAATCTGAAGCCCTCAACATCAATCTCCCTAGACACGTAGAGAAGTTATTGCAACTGAATTTTAACTTCCACTGGCAACAGAAATACATAAAATATCTAGGAGTCCACATAGCCAAGAACACCAAAGACATCTACAATGCAAATTACCCCAACCTAATTCGGACGTTGATAGCTGACCTCCATAAATGGTCCTCTATACGAATATCCTGGATAGGTAGGATACATAGCGTCAAAGTGAACCTACTCCCCCGTATCCTATACCTTTTCCAGACGTTACCAGTGCCACTCAGACTGAAGGATTTGCTCTCACTTCAGTCTGCAATCTCTAAATTTATCTGGGGAGGGAAAAAACCGAGAGTCAACAAATTAAATATGAAAAGATCTGTCCTAGCAGGGGGCCTAGCGGTACCCTGCCTGCTCTCATATTACAAAGCGGCTCAATTAAGCCAAATTGTTCAATGGCAATCCAGTCCACATTTAAAACGGTGGGTGGAATTAGAGAGTGCTGCCTGCACTCCTTTAAAAATACGCAACTTGATTTGGCTACCTAAAACAGCACGACGATCTGCTAACATGCCGCTTTCCTCAATGACCAACTCGTTGTCTATCTGGGAGGCTAATAAGACTAAATACTCTCTCACAACGAGTAATTCTTCGATGTCCCCAATTTGGAACAATCCCAAGTTCGCTCCTGGCCTTCTGGAGGGAGATGCATCAATTTGGAAACATAAAGGTTATATACGAATTAAAGATCTGGAGGGTTACAATAGCAAGATTAAAACGTTTGATCACGTCAGAGAAGAAAAAGATATACCCCACTCAGAATTTTTTAGGTACCTCCAGCTTCGAGCATTTTATAACAAATTTGCCCCATACCCCCCCCCTGACGTCATTCGAAAAGCTCTGTCTGGCCGAGACCGACACAAAGGGACTCACATCACAATTGTACAAGGAAGTAGTTGATTCTGCGAGCTTTAGACAGCAGCCACCGTCATTTAGAACCCAATGGGAAAGAGACCTGGGAGAGACATTAGAAGATGACGAGTGGAACGCTATATATATGGCCACGGCAAAAAGCTCCATATGTACCACACTAAAGGAGAACGCATATAAGGTCCTAATGCGGTGGTACCTCACCCCAATGAAATTAGCCAAGTTCGTGCCTGGATCCTCCTCACTATGCCCCCGGCAGTGCGGAGGATCGGCCGATCTGTTACATATGCTGTGGTCTTGCCCGCGGATCTCCCCACTATGGGAAGAAATTAGACATTGGATACAGAGAGTCTTCGACCTCACTATTCCCCCAGACCCATGGCTATTCCTCTTGAATAGACCACTAACGGGCCTGTCCAAAGCAAACAATAAACTAATAGCACATTTTGCAATAGCCACACGGAGCGAGATAGCAGCACTATGGAAACGCCCCGAAATTCCAAGTATCCCAAAGATTCGAAATCGATTGTGGTTTATCTGCCAGATGGAAAAGTTGACGAGTCTAGTTAACGACACTGGCACCAATTATCTCAAAGTATGGACGCCTTGGCTGGCGCAGACGGATATCCCCGGGGTTGAGAGGAACACAATCTGGCTGTGATAGATGAAGGTGCGTTCTCCTTTAGGAGCGGAAACTCAGCTCACGACGACTACACAGACAAATAGACAGAACGCCTACAGAGGTGTTAAACTGGAGAGGACGCAACCCACAAAGAACCTTACTAGGAGCGGTGAAGAGACCTAGCACGAATCGATGCTCCTCTTCCGGCCGCGCCCCCCCTTTACCCCCTTCCTACCCACCTCCTTTTTTTTTTTTTTTTTTTTTATTATTTTTTTTTTTTTTTTTCTTTATTGATTTTGTGTTTGTCAATTTGAATCAATCGTATTATGTGAATTATGTTATTATCTTTATTGCTAGTCTACCCAAAACAATCCGGTCGAGTAGGGCCCGAAAAACCGGGATATGTCTCACAAGCTGACATACGGTACTGTCTATAGCGGAGATTAACACTAAAAATGAATGTAATGTATACTGTATTCTGTATCACTTGTTTGGAAAAATGCAATAAAATTTAAGTTACAAAAAAAAACAACAAAATGCTTTTTTCCTGCATCGGATTGATACCAGGGGTCTCCGAAGCTGATACACATTAATATCAGCACCGAAGAGCCCTGGCATGAATCCAATGGAAAACAAATGCATTTACAGGCAACTTCATTACTTTAGCGGCTAACCACTAAGGCAATGCTGGGGTTAACTACCAGTGCCATCTTTATTGTGGGTAGCGGGGGAGGGTTAAGGTGGTATTTAGCCCTTGGGGGGTGTTTAGGCCTTGCGAGGGGCTTGCGGGTAGAGTTAACCCCTACATTATTTTAGCAGTTTATAGCGCTATGGTAATGAAGGGGTTGACCAGTCCCGCTACCCCCCAGAAGGCCTAAACATCCATCCTTGGGGCTACTACCTCCTTCACCCAATCCCTCTACCCCCAAGAAACAAAGATAAACACAACAACCCCCCCAAACACATACAGTACAGTAATTGGCAAAATTACTATTATCCACATATGGATAATAGTGCATTTGCAAATTATAAAATCAAATATTAACCAACCAGTATTAATAAAGTAAATAAAACGTTCAACTTACCCCTGCTATTATGAAGGGCGTGCTCATCAGCATACTCCAGGTCCATGTCCTCCAATGCCTGCAAGAATACAAAATAAAATTAAATCTAATAGCCCATAACCCCTTAATCACCGTAGCGGTTAATAACCGCTATAATAATTAAGTGGTTAACCCACCCTCACCCGCTACCCACCAGGGAGGCCTAACTACCCACCCCGGGACCACTATACCCACCCTGTACCCATTGATTGGCACAGTAGTATATCATACCCATAGAATATGGGCATGATATGCCACTATATCACTCAGTAGTCAACCTAATAAAAAATAATTAAGACCAAAAATACACAATGATCAAAGAAATACACAAGCACCTAAAAACCACAACAATAAAAGAACTAAAAGGCCTCAACTACATATCAAGAGCAAAGAGAGAAAAAACCGGAGCACTAATCCACGCCTGGCAATGCCAGAAAAAGTACAAGGATTTCACCTTGATAAAGGACTAGAGATAGTCTGAAACGCATTGGTGTGTTTTTTTTGGTATCTGATCCATTAAAGTAAGCTTTTATTTTATGGGAACGCATCCTTGTACTTTTTCTGGCATTGCCAGGTGTGGATTAGTGCTCCGTTTTTTTCTCTTTTTGCTCTTTACATTCATCTACAGGCGGAGGCACAGTTAACCTGTGGGCTTTTGGACACAGCTGGACTCACTCTTCATCGTGGACATTCAATCCCATGTGAGTCATTTCCAATTTACCCATATGTTGTCCTGGATTATCAAAGTGTTTCCATTTTAATAGTTGCTTATATACTGGTCACCGGAAGGTGCATTACTACAATTAAGCCTTAGTGCTTTGCCTTGTGGGATTATAGTGTACCAGTTTGCATCTCTTGGAAACATTATTTACATATCTTCATTGGGTTATTCCATCCTACAAAACTTCATTTATACCCAACACTGCTGTTTTATTTTGAGCCCCATACAACGTTTTTTCTACTCATCTACATATCAATTACATTAATCTATCACTAAAACAGGAAAATAATTAGAATTATGTTATTCCAAAACATAAGAATACAAATGAATAAACATCTATCCAACCAATCAATTACATAAATAAATAAATAAAACCAGTAGCCAACAAGACAAATAATTAACTTAAAACACTAACCAATCCTAAAAAAAATACTAAAAACAAGCCATCCAAATTCAAAACAATTTAATCAAAACAATAAACAGAAATACAAAAAATAACAAATCAATAGAAAACAAGCATTTGCCAAAAAATGCAAATCAACGTTGTTCTGCTCCGGAGACCCCCTGCTCATCTACACCAGTATTCAAATTTATATTAAAAACTTTTGATCGCTCTCTCTGCCATCCAAAACAAATCGGCAGGTGAGGCCTTTTGAGAGAGGCGATCATCACGTTGCCGGCTACTTGCCATTTGGGAATTTTGCTATCTCAGGTAATCAGTCTGAATACCGTGATAGCAACGCTCAAAAAACAGGCGGTGAAAACAGCCCGGTGAATTTTTTTGAAGGCTTATAGAATAGGCCCCAATGCATTCAAAAAGCCTTCAGGATCTGGGGCTTTGGAGTTTAAGGATTGGATCATCACTAGGATTTTCTTGACTGTGAGGTCTTTCTTTAAGATTAATTTTTCTATGTCTGAGATTTTTGGTATGTAGCAGGGTCCCCCCTGGTCCCCCTTACAGTACTTGCGTTCTGTTGCAGGGACCTCCGCTACATGTGCAGGGAATGGCAGGGACGAGTGCGTTGCCGGGGGCTCCTTGCAACATCAGCTACCGGGCTCTGCCATGTTTATTGTGTTTGAGCATGTTTGAAGGCTCGCGCATGCGCGGAAGCGTCAAGGTGGCCATCTTGCGATTGGCGCGGGATTGCGCATGTGCAGAAGGTGGCCGGCGGCCATTACAGAAGTAAAGAGCTTCCCAGAGTTCGTGCAAGCGCAGGTAGGGCTAGCGGCGTCCTATACATTGTCGCACGTGCGTAGTACCCATAGCACACGCGGCCCTAATGTTAAAGAGGCCCCTGGGGAACTACAACTCCCAGCAGCCCCAGTGGCTGGAGCACACGTAATGCCACAGCAGCCAATAGGGCTTACAGCTTTCCCTGAGATGAAAGATACATTGTTGTGTGCTGCAGTGAGTAAGCAGTTGATGCTGGGTCACAGACAGGGGAGGGTGGGTATGTGTAGAGAGCAAGTGGCGCTTATACTAGGCCAGACATCCCCCTTAGGCCCCAGCTAGGCCCCAATCACCTCAGCTTGTGGTTACTACAGAGACTCCCCTTAGATATGGACATGGTCCTGTAGAACCCAGACAAGTGAGGGTACAGCCAGGAAGTGTGAATCTCCTGGCATTGCCGTGAAGGTGAATCACTCGCTGCAGCTGCAGAGATAAGAGACTTTCCAAAGGTGGATCACTCCATGCGGGAGCCACCCACCGCCAGGCAGAGTTTCAGGACGTCACAGAGCTTTGTGAAGTATCTGCAGCCCCAGGTGCTGGAGCACTGGGGCAGGTATCGTATGCAATGTACTGGTACATTAGGAGCTGATCCCGCCTATAGGTTTTGGGTCTCTTAGTGAACTCGTGGGACTCTGGGTACACGGTGTTGGGGGAGGAATAAGGTGTGGGGGTTAAGGCCCTGTGAGAAGACGGGTAGTTGTGCCTAGTGTTGTTATAGAGGGACACTGTTATTGTTGCTGAGGTATGTGTTATGTTATATTCTGCATATAGTAAACTGTTATACTTATACTCCTGTGTATGTGTTCACTTGAATGTGTCCTGCGATGAACAACTCCCGCTCTGTTGGGAGCCATCGCAGCTGGAGGCGCTGTACCATATAGTATTGCTAAAGAGGATACACCCCAGGCTCTGACTGGCAGAGGCTCAGGCCTCCTGTGAGCCTAACAGGTAAATCACCACACTGGGTAATACATATAGATTTCTCCTCACTGCGTTTGGGGAGGGGGGACTGTGTTACAGGTAGATTACATTCTGCAAAATATTGTCAATAAGGGAGGTATCAGCCTTTGTTTGATAGGAATCTTTTGAGTGAGTGTGTAAGTTCTTAAAGAATTGAGTGAAACCAGCCACAAACTTGAAACCAGAATGAACCTACACAGACACACAATAACACACCATGAAGAAAGAAGATACTGCACTCCAGTGGGACACCACACCACAGCCAGGTCATTTCATAAATGATTTAAACATCAAAATCCTCAACTGAATGTTTAATAGCACTCAAGAACAGAAAACATTTGAACTCAAAATAATAATGCTCTTTGATGCTAAAACAAGAGGTCTTAATGATGACATGGGTTTTTTTTACACACGGAACAAATAGAGTCTAGCACAGGGGTATGAAAACTTTTTTTGCTGTGCCCCCTCTGCCTTTGCTCCCCCCTTACCTCGCCCGGCGTCAAACGACATCGCTGGATCGTGTGACGTCACGTCACATGACCTGTGGCGTCATTTGTTGTCACATTAGCATGGCAACTATGATGTCACATGACCCCGCAATGTCATTTGATGCCGCGTTGCCATGGGCACCCATCCTGAGGCCGGCTGAACCTCGGTAATTAGATTTTGAAGAGGCCTCGCGCCTTCTCCCGGCATTTAATCTGCAACCGTCCGCGCCTTCCCAGAAAAATCTCCTACCCCCCCAGTTTGCGCACCACTGGTCTAGCACACCTAAAATAAGGGAAAGTCAAAAAGTAACAAAATAGGTCGTTAATGACTTGAAGAAGTCATGGCCGCATCCAACGTTTCAGTGCAGACAGTCACCTTTGTTAGGTATCCCTGATTAAGGTGCCTGTCTGCACCGAAACGTTGGATGCTGTCATGACCTCTTTCGTTACCTATTGACTTTTCCTTATTTTTGGTGTGCTTGACTATTTTCTCATGATCTTTACTTCTTGACCTGCTTTTTTTTTTTGTCTTAGCACCAGTTTTTGACATTTTTGAATCACTCTAGATCCCCTGCAGGGGTATCCCTAGTGGCTGGATGTGATTCTTTATTTTTCATATTTGTCTACACACAATCATAATTTTTGTAGTGTTTCTCCCTGCCTCGGTTAATTTTACAATGAACCCCTCCCCCTACATCCTTACCCCCCTGCACACTGATGGTCCTATGTCTCACTGTCCCTTTCATCCATTTATTACCCTGTCTATTTACCATTCCTTTCTACCTTAGATTGATATTTCGGTTTTTTTTTTACATCTGTGTTTAACTCATGGAATCTTTGTAAATAATAACTGCTTGAACTGAGGAAGAGAGAAAACTCTTGAAAGCTTTTTTTTACTGTAATATCAAATGGTAGTCCAAATAAAAAGCGGTTTCTCCTAATATTGAAGTACTCAATTACTCTGCACTATCACAACTGGACTAACACAGCTGTTTCTACTTAATTCATAAAGAATTGAGCAAATTCACTGCAGAATTCCGCAGAGACATACAACAATGACCCAGAATAGGATTGCAGCAGAGAGAATCTGTTGGCTTTTAAAGGACCACAATTTGTGAGCAAATATTCGTGTGATATTGCTATTTTGTCCAATTCATGGATATTTCTGTCTTTTTGTTAAGAAGTAAGTTTAGATCACATCTAGTCCTGGTAATCAGGTCTACTATTTTATCATGTGACTGCTTTCTATGCCTTTTTCTGAAAGTTCTCTGATTTTTTTACTTGCTTCCTAAGTGCGCCTATGCTGATACAATCAACTTGTATATACACTTTGTGTGCCTCCCACAATATAAAAAAAAGAAATTCCTGGGGAAACATTAGTAATTAGATTTCCTTTTGAATTTCATTCATTACACCTAGTATAGCTAGTAATAACTGATTTAATCTCCACGTGTCAAACACGATTAAAACAGGGAGAGCCCATCCACCTCCACAGGGGCATGGTTTGACCAATGTATTCACCCAGTTTTTGTTGAGGACAAATTCCCTTCAATATATGCTATTCAGGTGTAGAATTTTTGTGGGGAAGAGAAGAAGGTGTAATCACCATTTCTTTGGTATTGACTTCTATAGGCACTTACAAGAGATGATTCTCCCAGTAAATTTGTGAATAATAGTGAGGATTTAGAGGCCTTATTGTTCAGGAATCAAGAGTGATATATTTCTAAAGCCTCATTTAAGGTCAATTAAAATCCCCACCTATTATTACTGTCTCCTTTCTTATTTCAGCAGGCACATAAATTTTTTAGAAAGAATGAGACCTTGTTCTCAGGGTGGCATACACTGATACTATGGTAACTTTATTTGTGCTTAGATTAGCAATGATAATTCTGAACCTTCTAATTCCATCCCTAACCCCTTTTGCTGAATTGTTACGTCGGGAAGTCTCTTATGAATCATGTGATGAGGTACAAAACATTTGGGGAAAGTATGCACTGTACTGTATGACAAGGGATGCTTTTGTCTCAAAATGAGTCACCTGTAGAAAGATGATATCACTTCCCCCCTTTTTATCTTCCGTCAAAATAGTTTTTTTTAGGGGAATTAAGACACTTTACACTTTGTGTCGTAAATTTAAGTGACATAATAATCGATGTAAAAGATCTCATTACTTATCTGTCCCACACCCATCTTCAACAACTTATTACACTTTGTAGATTGTCTCCTTTTTATGTGTATAAGATGAAAGCGTAACCCCACAAGTTATGAATCACCTGTAACCGACTAAAGACCTTTATAGAAAAAATATTTTGCAAAGGAGAAATACTAACAAACAAGAACATAAAAAGGACGGATCGGAGAGTTTGTTTCTCCCAGGTGCAGTATCCCTGCAAAAGTTTGAGTTTGAGAATAATAGCAGGGTAATGAATATTTAGGGAACATGTCAAAACCTACCTGTCAATCATTAGATTTAAGCCATTTGGGAACTGGCCTATTAGTAGAAAGTTTTCATAAAATTAGAACATAATAAGATGCACGGTAACTGTATAACATTGTTAGATAATTGTGCACTGGATTTTTCTGACACTCTCTGTGGACTTAGATCGCTCGCGACATGGGGACTTGGTGGAGGCGTGGCCGTGACGTTACCAGGCTGGTTCGCCCTCATTGGCTGAACCGCTCAAGTGACCCGGCCATTCCGTGACAACATCACATTTTTTGTCGGCTCAAAATTCTGCTGCGGGGTCACTCTTCATTGCGCGCTCACTCGTGCTCACTATTGCTGGCCCTATAGAGCTGCTGCATTTTGTTCAAGCCACATGCGCACTATCGTGCGAGCCGTCGCTCACACTATGAACGCAGCCTTAGAATGACACATTACTCTTGGTTAAAAATTGTTGCCTA
Organism: Ascaphus truei; assembly: GCF_040206685.1. NCBI lineage: Eukaryota > Metazoa > Chordata > Amphibia > Anura > Ascaphidae > Ascaphus > Ascaphus truei. The sequence continues at coordinate 88,133,373 of NC_134490.1, forward strand.
GTACAGAGTTCCAGAAGTTACGCTTAAAGTGGGTGGGATAGGGTTCATAGAAGCTACAATGTCTAAATCAAATCTTGCTTGAGCAATCTACCTTGAAGTTTGGACCGTTCAGACCTGATTAAATTATTAAATTTAGGAGTATCTCCATATGTTTTTTTCACAAATAATTTAGAGTCTATTCCTAGTCTAAAGAAAAAGGATTTCTTGTCATCCAAGGAATACCGGTGATGTTGTGTCCCATTGTGTAAAGTTGTGACATGTGAGCTTAAATGAAAACCCACATTTAGGGGAAGATCCACAAAGCTCCATTATTGACTTAATGAGTTAAATGCACACTGGTAACTTGTATTACAATAATGTATGTTAGTGCCATGGACATGTAAAAGAGGTGTTCCCTCTAACATCATGTAGTACCTGTACCCCCACCCTATGTGAGATTGGGTCACTACCTGTATGTTTCCTAGTGCTGTGCATACCTGTGAGACAACAGGAGGGCTCTGAGTTGCTCCGCATTGGTGCTGGGAGAATCAGGACAGGCTTTCAGGGTGCTTCATTCTCTGTTGGCAGCACCTCCAGTCAGCGAGGATCCTGGGTCTGCAGGATGATCCATGCTGACACCTCTCTTATCCCAAGACAGTGAATCACACACTTAGATGATTCAATGGATGTTTATTGTATATTCCAGAACTCACAGCAGTCCTCATTCCCTGGAAGGTTGCGTTAAGGCTTGAGGCCCATCTAGGTTCCCTTCTGGTGCTCCTCCTGTATCCGCTTGTGGGATAATGGGTAGTTGTTGTCTACTCCAGAGGGGAAGGAAAGAGACACACTCACTTCTGGGAGAGTGTCAGTATATACCCTGGGGGGTTGGGCTTGTAACCCTGTCCCATAACAGGGCAGGTCTGATACTGACAGGCACTTGCATGTGACCCAGCCAGTATCCTCCCCCAGGCTGACACACTCAGGTTGTTGCTAGGCCTGTCCTTGGATACAGTAAGTGTATCCAAGGCTGCAATAGCAAACTAGGCCTTCATGAGGACTTAACCCCTCCAGTGCCTGTCTCTAGCAGGACTTATACTGTTAGGGACCAAAGGAAGAGGTAGCAGCCGGAGGCTATGCTACAATCGCAGAGCTGCAGAGGTTCATTGTATTTAACAAGGAGATTTAATGTTATGTTAGGTTGGCTAAACTTGGCATTACTCACATTCAGATCCTGAAGTAGGTCTTTTATAAGGTAAGAATAAGTGTAAGGCCACAGTTAGGTATGATTTAACTATCATATTTACAGGGTTATTTTCCTCTCCTGTCTTTTCCTTTTCAACTTTAATTAAACACTTATTCAGGGTCTGCATGGGAGTAACACAACCTCTGGGTAAGACAGACGTAACAACATTTTATTTGAAGATAACAGAAGGCAGAGCTTACTTAACATGATATTAAGCCTATATGAATTAGATAACTAATGGCTGTTGTTTATGTATATATTTAGCATTGTGAATATATGTTAAACTGTGGAGAAATTATATAAATAAATAAATGCATACATAAATAAATAAATATATAATATATATGCAATCTTTTTAGATATTGTCAAATTATTTGTGCTCTGTGGATATTCCACTTAGGCCAGATCCCCACTTAGGCCAGATCCCCAGTGGCCGCTGCTGTGCACGCTATGGCATGTGCACAACACACTAGAGCACAGTCCACTGTGGGGCAGGCCCTAGTCGCTTTGTGTGTGTAGGCGCTTAAAGCGCGATGACGCAACAACACGACCGCCTGCAGGGAAGACATGAATTTTGTCTTTCCTTGCCGCAACGTGATCACGTGGTTGGCGGGCAGCCAATGGAAGGGCAGATAGGGCAGACCAATGGGTGTGCAGGTAGTGTAGACCAGTGGCAGTGCTGCTTTGTGCTGTCCTTTGATCTCATGGCCGCGGTCCTCCTTCATGCCACGCCCCCTGCGCATCCCAGTGCTCCCTCTAGAATGCACATCATGGCTTTTATCTGTGCACACACCGCCAGACGCTCCGGCTCCCATGCAGCAATGACCACTGTGGTTGTAGCCACAGTGTAGTATTCTCAAGATCTGAGAATTTCCGTGATTGGCTGAAATGATCTGTGTGGTTTTTTTTTTCAACTTAAATTTTACTTTGGTATTTTAAAATAAGGCATGGTGGGTGGGGGAGGGGGAGGGGTTGGGGGAAAAAAAGAAAAAAAGGGAGGGGGGAGGATACATGGCCCCTTTAGGATGTGGGTACAGATGCATACAGCGAGAGTACATATTATTTATCAAGGGTATTACTTATTTTCTGGGTGTGACCTCAGAGTACAGCTTGGTTGGGGAGATCAAAGGAGAATTTTGTTTAGATTCAAGGTGGGTACCTGTGACAGGGCAGAACCCCAGTCTAAAAGGGCTTTAATAGAAACCCTATTTTGGTCTGAGGAGTCCAGCAGAGAACTGGTTGATTGTAGCTACAAATAATTAACATGTCTCCACCTTGCTCATAAGGAGTGATTTCTTGAGCACAGAGGGACTGTGTTGCCAGAAGAGATTCCCAAGAACAAGTGGTCTTGAGCCCAGGACTGTGCTGGCAACAAGATCCCCATGAACCAGCCCTCAATTCCAGGGCACAGTGGACCCTGGAACCCGCCAGAGCGTGGCCCCCCATTCGACACAACCCAGACCCAGAAACTGACATAAAGGGCACCCTGCCTACAGATACCTCTTTGGACTTTGCGGATCATTGAGGGGGTAACCAGGCTCACTAATAAAGGTCAAGCCCACTTGGTTGCCCCTGAGTCATGTTGTGGGGTTCTAGAGTGTCAGTTCTTGGACCTGGCTGTTGTGTATGTACTGCTATGCATTGTATGAAAATATGTGACAATAAAGAATGTTTGTGTTTCTGCCTTTCCAGGAGTGCCAGCAAGCAGAGATTGCTAGTCTATGAGTTTCAGGGTGGGTTTTGGGGAGAAAGTTTTTTCAGATTGTGGCTATGTATCAGGGTCTTAGAATTACTGGATACCCCAAAAAGGTAGCCGGGAATCAGGTCAGATTCTCGGATACCTTGAAGCACAATGCTCCGGATAAAATCCTACACTGATAACGTTCTTGCAGCTCGCCACCAGGAGTTCCTGCTTCAGCACAGACCAGAAAAGTAAAACAGAGCATAGGGATTTGTGTATCCCGGGTATAGTCAGGGGTCCCTGGTTTAGGGGGAGTCCCCCAAAGGTCCCCCAAACCCCGGACCCGGTATAGGGGTTCGAGGTGTCGCTAACTCAACTATGTATAAGGTTGCGGGAGTAAAATTATTTCTAAGTCCAGCTTCGGTACAATTGAAGCAACCCTGAAAATGAACCTAAGCATTATTTGAAGCAACTTTTATTAAAACTTCTTATAGGAAGGTCTTGGAGCTCTGAAAATGAACATGCGCATCTTTTCAGTAGATTATAGGGGATGAGGGATTTAGAAGAATTTTGTAAGATTTTTATTAACAAGGTGTACTGCTGCGACACACTTTATTCGAGCAAATACCCAGTATGTACCTGGCAGATACCTGGAATGCGCCGCTCCTCACCTCTGACAAGCCCCGTTGCGTTTGCCTTCCAAGCCATGGTTCATGCCTGGCTGACGGGCGGCTGATCTGTTAAATGATAATGATTAGGATTTAATAGGCTGCAATGCTTCGCGTGTCTACCAGATGGCATAAATTCATGAATTGTAATGCAGTATATATATATATATACTGTGCAGTATTGCAGCCAGCGGGAATAAAATGCTTCAATCCCTGCCTGGAAAATAACGCAATACACTCGGGCAGAAAACAGTCACAAACCTCAATACACCCGAATATACCCGAATTCGTGGGACTAGCCGAGCTCGAATAAAGTATGTCGCCAGTGTATAACAGTCTATATGTGTATGCCCTGTATATGAACTGGGGAATTTCCAAGTCCTTGGTTCCGAGAGACCAGATGGCCACCAGGCTTGGTGCCAATGTGTCTGGTCAGTTCCTGGACTTGAAAGTCTCAGAGATGCCAGGGTGTCAGGGCGGGCGGAGTACCGTAGTTACACTCAAGTAATGAATGTGCGCACAGTACTGTGTGAAGCTGACCACAGGTAACCTCCTGAGGTTCACAGTATAGGGATATAGTACCCTCTAGTCAGTGTTCGACAAATCACCCAAAAATCTACTCGCCCAACCAAAAAAA